>NC_138150.1:25145352-25710352 GCF_964199315.1 Orbicella franksi | reverse complement strand
TTTCTCACTGTTACATCTTTAAATGTGTTATTTCTACCTTTGACCTTCACAACAACGACAGCTATATCCTTGGGATATCTGGGTAAAGCAGATGCAAGTTCCTTAATATCTTGAGGTAAATTAATACAATGTCCAGAGTAACCTCTCTGTCCACCTGGTTTTATGTACACTCTCATGATAGGTAAAGCACGAGCGATCAACATTTCCTCAGTTTGAGTCAAGCCCTGAAGCTGTGGTGGGACTGGTAAAGGAATCATTGAATTTTCACTTGAAAATCTTTTGGGGCATTTTTTGTCTCTTGAACACCGTAGACAAACATAATTGTTAGGTGATCTCTTAGTGACTTTTAATGGCCAAGCTTCTTTGCAAGTTGTGCACTGAAGAGTAGTATATTTCATAGATTCATGAAATCTAGAAATATTGAGCTTTGCCCAATCTTGCATATGTATTTCACCATTCTTACGTGCATCAAATTCTCTTAAGTACTGATTCTTATCCGTAGTATTAGTGCTAGATATACAATCAAGTTCACTGGAGCTACATGGAGCTTGGACTGTTATAGTTTGCATGTTATTAGAGTCTTTTTTACTTTGATAACTGTCCCTTCTTTTAGCAAGTTTTGCCTGTCTTTGCTTATCAGTCTCAGATGCTTTTCTCCTTTGATAATTGTCTTTTCTTTTAGCAAGTTTTGCCTGTGTTTGCTCATCAGTGTCGGATGCTTTTCTCTTTTGATAATTGTCTTTTCTTTTAGCAAGTTTTGCCTGTGTTTGCTCATCAGTCTCAGATGCTTTTCTCTTTTGATAATTGTCTTTTCTTTTAGCAAGTTTTGCCTGTGTTTGCTCATCAGTCTCAGATGCTTTTCTCTTCTGATAATTGTCTTTTCTTTTAGCAAGTTTTGCCTGTGTTTGCTCATCAGTTTGAGATGCTTTTCTCTTTTGATAATTGTCTCTTATTTTAGCGAGTCTTGCTTGTCTTTGCTCATCATTTTCAAGGCTAATTTTATTATGATAGTGCATTCTGTTTGATTCTGCATGTTTAAAAAGTCTTCTTAACTCTTCATCAGAATTGTCTGACAAATTATTTCGTCTCTTAGCACTTACTGGTACTTCAGTAAGTGATTCTCCTGCTTTTCTTTTCATATGGTTTTGTTCAGATAGTTGAGCTACATCGACATTAGCATTAACATGGACAGATGCAATCTCAAATAAGCTTACATTCAGACAACATGCTAAAGTTTCAAGATGATTTTGAAATTCATCTAGCTCAGTAAACTTTAAAACAATAGCAGTACCATTTTCATCGGGCATTCCCAGGCAATTCCTTGCATGTGAATCAAACAGATAAAATGAATCTGATTTTTTTATAACAGCCATGACATAACCATCAAGAACTAACATTGCATTTGGACTATCTGAAAATGCATTAATCAAAACCTGCCTCAGTGAGCAAAATGGCCCGTCTCCACAAAATGAGCGATCAATGCGCCCCTGATAAAATTTACTGTAGTTTAAACAGTACTCGACATTGGTCTGCGAGGTTGCCACCTTCGGCAACTCGTTTATTGAAAGAGTGTCAGTATCAGGTACCATTTCATTAGTTAGAGCATGTAAATAAATGCGATCTCCATGAAATAAGATAGCATCGATATCTGCTTGCGTCCAAGAATCGACCGAATGCGATCGATTGAAAAGCAAAGCTGAAAGTGACATAAATGCACACTGTCGGCCTCGAGAATGCTCACTGAAAGCTTCATGACCTTGATGAATGCTTCCTCGAATAGAAGTAATCATAACAGATTAGCAACTCACCTGTAAACATGGTAAACCTCGATTCTAGTGTCTGTATCCCAAGGCGAGAAAAAGCAAAGCTGCAAGTGAAACAAATGCACACTGTCGGCCTCAAGAATGCTCACTGAAAGCTTCATAACCTTGATGAATGCTTCTTCGAATAGAATTCATCAAAAGAGATCGAAAAAAATCGATCAAAGAGAACAAAAAAAATGCAAAACTCACCTTCCTGTGAAACGCGAAAGACGTCAAAACGGCTGATCGAGCACATGTGAATTTCATCGATTATAAGCGAACTGCTCATTGGCTGCCTCGTATTTCAAAGGGCATTGCTGATAGGCTAATTCACGATCCGATAGAACGAACCAACGAACCAACGAAACTTCTCAAATGCCTTCAAGAATATGAACGCTGCCTATCGGCAGCAAAAATGGATCTGACTGAGAAAATTTAATAAACAGGTAATCATATTCCCATGGAGCCTGCACAATATAATTGAACAGCTACATGTATTATTATATAGTCATTGCTTTACTTGATCCTTGATATTTAATGTCAACAGAAGAAAACATTCATCAAGTTTTTAATAAAAAAAATTGCTTCCTACACTAATTACACTGGTCTTATTAGACATCGACATAAATTTTATTACTCGGGTAGCCAGGGTTTTGTCAAAAGGGGTTCAAAGGAGGCCCAAGGCTAAAAAGGGAGGGGCCCAAGCTTCTAATGGATATGATTGTCCTATAACTTTGCTATATATTACTTTTCAGAGAAGTGGGCCAGGCCCTTTGTCCCCCCCCCCCCCCGGCTAAGCCCCTGATTATGCATATTTGTGGTAATGCCAACCTATCAGTGCAAGAAAATCAGTTTCACTAAACCTTGGAACATACTATTGGTATCTTGAATTGTGTTATCCCAGAAGAGGCGGAAAAAGTCCGTGCCCAAACCATGGAGGAAATTATTTGTCAAACGATCCCCCAACCCTTAAGGAATTTCCAAGTGAAAAGTGTAGTGTTTTTATGGATGTTTATCTCCTAAAAAACAGGCAGCAAATTGACCCCCCCGGAATTTCTTATTTCCCTCCATGGTGGGGGTATGGATTTTGTTGTGAATTACACATTTTACCCTGTATCTTGAGCCAAACAAAAACGTGTTACTTGTAAAGAGGCTTGTATAAATTGCATAATGCAGCACAGACAATGATAATGTTTTCAAGATTACCAATAAGAGAGATAGGCATTTCGTTCTTGATTATACGGAATGTTTTCAGCCGCCTGATGGTCTGTTCTACAAAAATGCGTAGATTAGCTATTGTCCTAGTTTTCTGTACATCAGCGTTCGTGAACTGTTCTTGTCCACGTTTCCCTGGCGGAATAAAAAGGTCAGCTCTGTGAAGCAAAAGATCCTCTGTAATAGTGAATCCACGATCTGCCATTACTACATCGTATGGCTCAAGGGTGTTGTAAATTCTGATTCCCTTGTCAAATGGACATCTGAGGTGCGCCCACCCCATGCCTCTGAGATGAAGTTGAAGGCCCCATTTGGGGTGATTGAAACTAGGATTTTTGCAGTATTGTGGTGCTTGTAATCTGACCACGTTGATGCTCTGACTACAGGGTCGCTTGGGGTCTCTATAAAAATTTCAGTGCAGTCTATTATATGGCGCACCTTGCAGTATCCTGGTTTTTTGAACTTCTTTGGCAGTGTTTTATTTACAACTACCACGCTAGGATTGTATATTAGGCATTTCAGTTCACTAGCGAAAAGTTTGACCCATGTGTTGAAAACAGTTGATACGGTACTGCGTGAAATTCATCTTTGTCTTGCCTGCTTTTCAAGCAGGATGTGTTCATGCAAAAATTCGAATTTTCATTAATTTCATACCAGCTATGGATGCTCTGTCTATGTCAACACAATTAACGATAGGAGTAGAGGGCTAAGGGTCTAGGAGCTCAACACTATCACAAGCCAGGTTGTCGGCTGACTGGTCAAGAACAGGTACTGGTATTTCATCGCTACATGTATCTAGCTTAGCTCGTTTTCTGGATCATCGTACAAGAGAGTTATCCCGTGGCGCTGGTGGTGGGCGTTTGGAGGCTCTCGTTGTCGTGTTGTGACCAAGTTGCAAGGTTGAGTCTGGGTTTTCAGTCGTTGGTTGACTGTCAACGAAGTGTAGATTACAAACACTTGAATCCTTGTTAGGCATCCAAAGAGTCCCATTCAAACTGTTCCTGCTCATATTTTTTGCCCATTGTAATCGGCGTTCCCAGTTCTTCTTTTCTGTCGGGAACGGGAGTAATTTGAAGGGTGGCTGGCAGTCACACATGCTTGAGCCATTGTTACAACCATGAAGCTCACAGGTCGTAGCAGCCCATTTCCGTAGCCGCGTAGTCAGTAGTAGTCCGTAGTCAGTCGATTATGTTATAAGTCTGGTCCGTTGAACGTGATTGGTCAGTATAGCCATGATGGTATTGGCTGAAAGACTCGTGTAAAGTTTGTCATCAGTCATTGGTGGGTTTCGATCCGTCTATTGTTAGTCAAATAGGTCGGTTTTTGGTCCGTGTATTGTTAATTCGGTCTGTTAGAAGTCCGTTTGTCGGTTTCGTTTCCGTCATGGATAAGTGGTTTGTAAGGCGCCGGTAGTTGTTGACATCTGTTAAGAGGCGTTTGTTCTAGGTTAGTGTACCAGCTTTCCAGAGTCAGTCGTTGAAAATAGTTTGTACTGTAGGTTAAGCACTGAGCAGAGTTCCAGTCAATGTTGTGGTTTGTCAGTTGATGATGTACAGCAATGTGATTGTTGGCATCACCCTTTCTCGTGGCTCGTTTGTGTTCAGTCAGTCTCGTGTTAAGGTTTCTGCCAGTCTCACCAATGTAGGAAGCCTGCAAGTCGGAACATTTGATCTTGTAAACTGATCCCTGTCTGTTGTTAGGTTCGTCTCTGTCTTTCACGTTGGTCAGTAAGTGACGTAACGTAGTTGTAGGTTTGCGGGCTACACGAATGTTGTAGGGCTGTGGGATCCGTGAGATGGTCTCAGAAGTGCCCTTAATGTAAGGCATAGTCCCTGTAGTAACAATAATAAAGTCAGCGTTGTAGGTTTTTTTGTGAAAAACACGTTCAAGGTATCTGTTTTCGTCACGTAAGCTGTCCGGTGTGTCACAAACTAGTTTCGCTCATCTCGTCAAAGTCTTTATAGTCGTGGCTTTGTGTGAAGTCGGGTTGTAGGATGATTCGTCAAGTAATCTGTCGGTATGCGTCTCGGTACACTGTAATGTCTACGTACTTGACGACCATACTGCAACCCCTTACTGACAATCTAAGGAGAACTTAATTGACGCTATTGAGACAGTACAGATACCTGACGACTACAAACTTGTGTCTTTTGATGTGAAATCACTGTTCACCAGTATTCCACTTCAATTGGCATTACAGTGTACGAACGACGAACGACAGTTCGAGACAGTGTACAGAAAACCGACGCATACCGACAGATTACTTGACGAATCATCCTACAACCCGACTTCACACAAAGCCACGACTATAAAGACTTTGACGAGATGAGCGAAACTAGTTTGTGACACACCGGACAGCTTACGTGACGAAAACAGATACCTTGAACGTGTTTTTCACAAAAAAACCTACAACGCTGACTTTATTATTGTTACTACAGGGACTATGCCTTACATTAAGGGCACTTCTGAGACCATCTCACGGATCCCACAGCCCTACAACATTCGTGTAGCCCGCAAACCTACAACTACGTTACGTCACTTACTGACCAACGTGAAAGACAGAGACGAACCTAACAACAGACAGGGATCAGTTTACAAGATCAAATGCTCCGACTTGCAGGCTTCCTACATTGGTGAGACTGGCAGAAACCTTAACACGAGACTGACTGAACACAAACGAGCCACGAGAAAGGGTGATGCCAACAATCACATTGCTGTACATCATCAACTGACAAACCATAACATTGACTAGGACTTTGCTCAGTGCTTAACCTACAGTACAAACTATTTTCAACGACTGACTCTGGAAAGCTGGTACACTAACCTAGAACAAACGCCTCTTAACAGATGTCAACAACTACCGGCGCCTTACAAACCACTTATCCATGACGGAAACGAAACCGACAAACGGACTTCTAACAGACCGAATTAACAATACACGGACCAAAAACCGACCTATTTGACTAACAGTAGACGGATCGAAACCCACCAATGACTGATGACAAACTTTACACGAGTCTTTCAGCCAATACCATCATGGCTATACTGACCAATCACGTTCAACGGACCAGACTTATAACATAATCGACTGACAAACACTATTCACTTGACTCTGATGACTTCCGCTCAGGTTGTCGAAACGTCAGTCACCAACAACAGTCCTTTTAAGAACTACACTCACCCGGACGATCACACTATACGAACTACTGATACTCCTGGGTTCAAACCATTTACTATGTAATTCAACATTGGTGTGAACTAGGGAAAAACGTATAACGCAGGTCTGAAACAAGGTTTTGATTTAAGGGTCAGGTCATAAATAGGGTTTCGAATTTTTGGTTAGGTCATAAATAGGGTAGAGAATATCGATCGCAGATTTTGATCATAAATAGGGTAAGGGTTTTGGGAAGCGGGCCGCACACCCCACCCAATGCTCTCGTAAATGTTCTTTTGTCGTCTGTAGTAACACTCTGTTCACATTTTCTGTTCATGGATAGCTCATATAAGTCATTTGATTTCTGGTTTGGTTCCAGTGAGACGTTCGCTAAAAATCATTCGATTCTTTTGCTAGTTTGAGTTTGCGGAACGACCCGTTTCGACATTTACGCCTACTGACCACTTTTGGAGTGGATCTACCGCGAACGGTGTGTCAGTCTCTATACGTTTGAACATAGAGAAGATGGCGCCATTTGTAAACATATTGGACATAACTTTTCCTTTCGGTATCAACTTAAGACATCGTGGAAAGAAGGTTGAGCCATTATTACGTGTCTGCGGTATTGCCCATTACACGTGACTGAGCTTTGACAGGAAATACGAGGGTAAATTTAATTTATAGTCGGATCGCCCGACTAAAAAGTCTGTAAGTCTTAACACAGTTTTCTTATAAAATTGGGGTCGGTACAAAACGTGGACCCCTCAATCTGGACCCCCTTCTGGACCTCCTTTTGGACCCCATCTGGACCCCATCTGGACCCCTTCTGGAGCCCCTTCTGAACCCCCTATTTTTTCTTCCAGAAAATATGGGCTCCTGATTTAAATATTTAAACTTAGAGTATAGCACGATGAAGTCTATTTAATCAGTGGGCAAGTGAGGAAATTAATGAATTCACGCAGCGTTGTGTCTAGAATAATCTGATGGCTGTGGCCGCAGTTAACTGGGTTTATTTTTTAGAATCCTGGTTAAAATTCCTAAATTAAAATTCTCGATTAAAGGTTGGTTATGACGAAACAAAGGGGTTATATTTTATGAGCGGCTGCATTGAAATAGGTTATGAAGTGGGTGAACAAAATTGACGTCCTGACATGGATAAACTAACAAAACGACCGACTTTGAGAACTACGGTCTCTTATTAGTTGTTGATTATTTTTCTTTGTTTTCGTTTCCTTCAGTTTCTTTATATTCACGGCTAAGGCCGTCTGTCTTCCTTCTCATGCGCACTATACACGAATTTCCAAGGCAGTTATTTCAAACACGATGTTGATTTTATGTAGACGTCAGAGTGTTCTCCATCGCCGTCGAATGAATCGTCCTCGAATTTAACTCTATCCGAAAAGTCAGGGATGGTTAAAAGAGATCACCAGGAATCCTACCATGCATGACTTTTATACTCGGGCTTTTATAGAGAGCACCTCCGAATGAACATCGAGTCCTATCACTAAAAACTTTGCTTATTCTTTCATTTATGACATAAAGAAACACTCGCTTCCGAGCATCTTTATCGATAGAGAAGCGTGGATTATGGCACCTAGGAACTGGGAAATGCTCTCAGTCCACAGCTCTTACGTTTGGAAAATGCACTTCACTTAACGTTGTTCACGAATTCATTCATCAATCATTCATCATTCATTCATCTGCATTTCTTGCCATTTCAACGAACTGCCCCTTCCCTTTAACGTGTTCTTGTGTTCTTTGCGGAGGTCGATTAAAATTTATCCTTCTAAGGTGAATGAGCGCTTCCTGTTCAGGCCATGGTTCAGGCGTGAAGGCAGTCCGTACAAACCTGACTGATATGGTATAGCCGACACATATTAGGAAAAAAACTAGAAATCCGCTCTAGTAATACAACCGTTTCGAACTATTGTTACCACTCGCCATGTTCAGCAGAAGTACAGGCAGCCCAAGCTCTCCTTATGAACCACACAAGCAACTCAATATGGCATCGAATTATAAGGGTTTATATGGGATTTTCTACAAGATATCCATGGAGGTACTTAAAAGTGAAAATTCTCAGTAAAAATGGCTTACCTTATTCCATACGTGCGTTGTTTGCTCCTGGTGTGGTTATTTTACCGATTTAACTTGATTTAAGCGACTTTCTTGAATTACGGTTTTCCCTTCATAAAGAGAGGACCTTGTCCTCTCTTTATGAAGGTAAAACCGGAATTCAAAAAAGTCGCTTAAATCAAGTTACATCGGTAAAATAACCATACCAGGAGCAAACAACACACCTTTTTTATGGTGAATTTTCACTTTTAAGTACCTCCATGGATATCTCGTAGAAAATCCCATATAAACCTTAATAATTCGATGCCATATTGTGTTTGTGTGGTTCATAGAGAGAGCTTGGGCTGCCTGCGGTAGAAGATTGTGCACTTGTTTGTGCCACAGTGAACAACATCTCACACACACACACCGTAATGACTGACACATTTGACGAAAAAGCCAATGCATGGCACTGATAAGAGACCACTAACCTGGGTTAGACCACCCAGAAAGGTAGTTTAAAATTAACCAAACTCGGTTAAAAAATCTATTGTTCTTCAATTAATTTCCATGGTAACTGTTAACCCGGTTTAAGTTAGATGAACTGCCGAAAATAGCGGCCACGCACGATTTTTCGGTAACCCGGTTAATCGTAATTGATTACTTAGAAATAACCCGGTTAATTAACTCTCATAGTGCGGCCGCAGCAATTTTGTTATTCTAGACACAACACTGCATGAATTCATTGATTTCTTCGCATTTTGCTCACTGATTAAATAAACTTCATCGTGTTATGTTCTAAGTTTGATTATTTAAATCAGGAGACCGTATTTTCTGGAAGAAAAAATAGGGGATCCAGATGGGGGTCCAGGTGGGGGTCCAGAAGGGGGTCCAAAAGGGATCCAGAAGGAGTCCAGATGGAGTCCAAAAGGGGGTTCAGTAGGGGGTCCAGATTGAGGGGTCCACGTTTCGTGCCGACCCATAAAATTGCATCCTTAACAGAAGCTGAGGCATCTCTGCCTTAGACACTCTACATTTTAAACTTCTCTGACCAAAAGGTGGACGCCCCCCAAGCAGACATGTCTATGTAGTTTCATTGGGTTTTACTTGTGAATAGGGAATGGTTATGATTACATTTTGATGAAAGGTAATGTACTTCTTGGAAAAAAGTAAAGCACAATACAGTTTACCATTAAAGGATCAAAGATATTGACAAACATCACCTGTGTTCCCCCTTTTTTTCTTGTAATTTTTGGAAAAAAATTCCAACCATCTTTAGAGTAGAATTTTTCATTTTGTTTTTTTTTTTGGGGGGGGGGGGAGGGGGGGAGCTTGCACTTCTGTCTGCACTTCTGAATATTTTGGATCCGCCCACGGCTAAATTTACTCTTTTGCTGCAGTGCCCAGCTCCAAGAATAATTGTAGCAATTTTTTGGACCAAGCTAAGCCCTTGTCACCTCTGATTCATCATCACTGCAGAAACCATGCACACTGGAGGGACTTGAGCACCCATATTTTTCTTTAGTCTGGGAGCAGCCACTGTTGCAATGAAGTCTAGTATATCTGGTGCCCTGTTCTTCATTTCTTTCATAACATTGCACCACTCAACACTTTCCAAAGCTTCCACTGATGTGTCTTTTAGGACCGACGGCTCCCCACGAGTCCTTACACACAGCGATTGGCACTGGTCATTGATTTCTTTAAGTGGTTGTAACTTGATGGCCCCGTTGATGCTATCAACACTGAGAATGTCTTTGGCAATGTCCTTTGGAATTCCCCACTGCACAGTACTCAATACCTTTGTAGCTGTTGCTTTTGGTATGGCCTCTTTGCATGACTTGATGAGCTGGAAGGTCATTAAATGAAAACAATTTTGTCCATTATGTTTCTTTTCTTAATTAAGCTTACTTATTATTGAAACATCAAAAGGGGTAGTTTATCTAGACTCGGATGGAAATACCGGCGTAACAAGTTTTTCGAAAAACGCGCAACAAGTCCTTCTTTCCCGGAACTTCTTTCACGAGCTCAGTTTATTTTGAATCTTAAAAATAACATATAACGAACCTGTGAGTTTCGAAGACCAGCATCCTTTAATATCTCCGAGGCCGGCGGTTTGTTGAATTCTTTGTCTGGACTCGAGGCGTTTTCCTCGCTTACCACAGGTAAGGGAAGGATATCGCGCGTATTTGTAGGAACTTGCTCACCAGAGAGAAGTGAAGAAATCTGAACACTCAACTCAGAGCTGCACTCTTCATGAGCCGCTTGATCTGCCGGAGTCAAGGTGGTGGTGTCAAAGTGCCGTGTCGTAAACTCGTTTTCCATGCGGTTCTTGTGTTGGTGTTGAAGGCTTTCTGCCACTTTTAAGCCGGACGTTATCTAAATCCGCTATCCGGATTTCTTTTGATTGCGAGCAAATGTTTCGGAAGTGATCGATAGCTTTCGGAAGTCCTGTGACCTTTCGGAAACATTTCCTGCAGATTTTTGTTGCAAGGAAATCTTCATCGCTGTCTTGCACCTCGATTTCTCCCACTTCTTTCAGTTTCTCGACAAAATTTTCCCTTTGGGCCGTTTTTGCCAACAAATCTATGCTATTATATACGTTGGACAAATGAGAACTGCAGCAACGGAAAATTTTGACCTTCCGATTGCACAGTTTTTTCGGTGTTTCGTCCATTTCCTTCGCTGTTCCCTGCGCGCGCTGTAAGTTTTCCAGTAAATTCATTACTGGTAGCTCGTAATAAATTGGTCAATCAGGAACGTTTCTATTGTTTCAATCATAAACCAATGAGAGCAGACTTTCTGGCCCAGTTTCACAGAGCTCTTCTCGCTGTCCGTCATGCGCAAAAGGGACGAGCTCTGGGGTCGAGAATGTGTCCCTGAGTGTACCGTTGCAGTTATGTCCTATGAGGCAGACGTGGCCTCTGACGTAATGTGATATACTGAGCCAATCATATCATGCGTTCCATCTCAATAACACGCAGCATAAGACTGGTGACTAAACTCCGTTGCAGTTCGGTCTTCGAGCGAAACTGATTTTTCGAGGGGTAGCGTACGGAAGCAATATTTGACTTTGTAACTATGTCTCGACTCTGAACGGAATTATGCAGCGGCTATTTGCAAGAATTGCATTTACCTCAAAAGATTTCTATCGGAAATCGACCGCTTAGTGTATTTTCAGTTTCAAATTCAACATGAAAGTTCGATCGAAGATCTAAACAGTGGTTGCTCTCCGGTTTGCGGACTGCGTGTTCCCGCCTAGCCACTGTAGCAAATATGAGGAGAGGATGTTAAATATTCAACGACGTCCTTCCTGTTAAAAAGCATCAAACTTACAGACAATTCTCTCTGAACAATCAGCTACTACGCGAGAGTACACCGTTTGAAGCAAGTATTGAACAGTTTCTTTTCAAGTGGCACTAGAGCTAATTTTTGCTAGCAGTTTGTAGTTACTACAAACGAAGAAAACGTGCAATGAATTTAGCAAAGGTCCCCTTACAGTCACGACAAAAGCCCAGAAACTGAACACGGACGACAATGTTCTTACACAAAAGGTAAGATTTTACAGTGATTAACACCGTCGTCGTCTCTCCAAAGTAATTACAAAATATTAAAATATCCCTAAAATACTCTGAAAGTTTCATTTCTTGTAGAAACCTCACTATCCTCAAGATTCAAAACTAAATTAGAATTTAAGTACAACTAAATTTCAGAAAAAATTAAGGTTTAAGGTGAATAATAAATCTTATGAAGCAGACAACGAAGGCTTCAAACAGACCTTCCTAAATAGAGTTAACAACATCCTATTTGTAATTCAGCTGATTCTTTGAGAACGCCTACCACAAACAATTTAACTTTTCATTACAAAACAGTGAACAAAATTATATCTCGAACGAGACCGAGGGCTGGTATTCTCCCAGTACGGTCCCCAGCGAGCTTGGGACTGAAAATGTTTAGGCAATCTGATTGGTTGAACTTAGTTATCGGCCCCCTGAACCACCTTAACCGTGTGATAAATGTGTATACGGCTGCGTATCGTGCAGATAAAATATAACTACATGTTATCGGCACAAGGTCTTGACAGCGCAGACCGAGGGCAGCGAGGTCCGTACGAAAAAGACCGATGGCCGATATGTTCCAGATACGGTCCCGAACAAGCTTGGCTAACGAGAGATTTATTACACGATTAAAAATGTTCAGAAAAAATTCCACGATTACGTAAACGTCCAGCGCGCAAGTCTGAGATTCGACTTGGCGTTTCCTCACGTTTGACGTTCTCAAAAGAAAACGGCAAGTAAATTAGAAGGAGAAGAAGAATTGTCACTGATGTTTCAGCTGTATAATTTACAGTTACTGTGCTTGAGTACTTCCGCCAAATGCTCTACTCCGTCATCTGTTATTCTGCGATTGTCACTGATGTTTACGCTGTTCAATTTACAGTTCCTGTGCTTGAGTGCTTCCGCCAAATGTTTTACTCCTTCATCTGTTATTCCATAATTGTCACTGATGTTTAAGCTGTTTAATTCGCAGTTACTGTGCTCGAGTGCTTCCGCCAAATGTTTCACTCCTTCATCCTTTAGTTCACAGCAACTGAGGTTTAAGCTGGTTAATTCGCAGTTACTGTGCTTGAGTGCTTCCGCCAAATGTTTTACTCCTTCATCTTTTAGTTCACAGTAGCTGAGGTTTAAGCTGTTTAATTCACAGTTACTGTGCTCGAGTGCTTCCGCCAAGTGTTTTACTCCTTCCTCTGTTATTTTGCTCCATTTGAGGTTTAAAATTTTTAATTTACCGTTACTGTACTTGAGTGCTTCCGCTAAATACTTTACTCCTTTATCCGTTATGTTACTTTCACTGAGGTTTAAGCTGTGTAGTTGGCAGACATTCAGAACTTTAGCTATCTGCTCTACCCCTTCACTTGTTATTTCGAAAGCGTGACTGAGGTTTAAGCTGTTTAGCTTACAGTTACTATCCAAGAGTTCTTCGGCTAAATGCTTTACTTTTTTATCGCTTAGGTCACACCAACTGAGGTCCAAGCTGCTTAATTCACAGTCACTGTTTGACAGGGCTTTAGCTAGGTGTTTTATTCCTTCATCTGGTAGGTCATCGCAACTGAGGTTTAAGCTGTTTAGCTTCACGTTCCCGTGCAGGAGGGCTTTGGCTATATGCTTTACCCCTTCGTCTGCGATGTTACTGAGGTTTAAGCCGTTTATTCTGTAATCACTGTTGGTCAGCATTTTGCACAATACTTCTAAATCTTTGTCCTCGTCAGCTGGCCACCAGGACAGTGTTCGTGCCTTCTCCCTGTCATTTATCTCAACTTCTGACACACCCCGACAATGAAGCAGCACATCGAAAAACAGTATCACTACTTGCCATTTACCTTCCTTTACATGAACAGAAACAAATTGCTTTAATTCTTCGTCATCCATAGCTTCTGTTAAGTGCTTTACACAGGGAGACTCTTGGACTGTAGGATAAATGAAAAAGATACAGGATTAACGCCTGAAAAAAAAATTCGGGCCTGAACGGGTTTTGAACCCATGACCTCTGCGATACCGGTGCAGTGCTCTACCAACTGAGCTATCAAGCCAACTGGGAGCTGGTCACTTTGTGAGTTCGTAATATACCAGTATAGAAGGTGAAGAATGCAAGTGAATATATGAAAGTTCATATATTTGAACTGCGGAGAATGATATGAAAGTATGATTGATCATCGCAGTTATGCACACAACGTAAGCAGTTGTGAAATTAAAGCCTGAAAAAAATTTCACAACTGCTTAAGTCGTGTGCATAAACTGCGATGATCAATCATACTTTCATATATTGCTAGTGTTTGTAACCGATATAACTTGCGCTCTGATTGGCTAGTTCTAGGGCATTATCTAGCTCTAACTAACCGCGCAGGAGGTCCGTATGGGAGAATCTTGACCGAGGTCGTGAGTACAGATCGAACGCAGTGAGGTCTGCGCACACTACCGCGGTCAAGATTCTCCCATACAGACCAACTAAGCTCGGTTAATAAGATGCTTATCATATGGCAAAAAAGAACAGTTTAATTCCTTAATGTAACTGGTTTGTACTAGCTGGCATTTTGCTTGCGAACGGCGATGAGCTGAACTTAATTCTGCCAAAGTTTGCTCGTCCTCTTTACTGTTTTTTCTCATCACCCTTTTTGGCACTTCCATAAATAAATGTTGTTAGCAGAAAATGGTCTATACTTTTGCATTTTAGTTTGCAGCTTTTTCACTGTAAAACATTACCGGTCTAAATGCCGGTCTAGATGGGAAAATCTAGACTGCTCTCAATATCGATTTCAGCCAATCAAATTCGTGAATTCGGTAGTTCCCAGTCCTTGTGAGACATAGTCATATAACAATCTCCCGTGATGCCCACGACGGGCCTGCAAAACCAAAGCACAAGTCCATATAATAAACAACTTATTAACCTCGAACGTTCGGTCTTCACAGGAAAATCTCAAACCTTGCCCTTGCCGTATAAACCTCGCTATCGCTTGGTCAATACGGCAAGGTGTCGGTTTGAGATTTTCCCGTAAAGACCTCATTCTCGGTTAATAAGTAGTTAGTACTTTTCTCAGTCATATAAAAATTTTTAAAGACACAACATAAACAACGATTTCAAGAAACATCACGTAGTACATACAATTACCCAGTATAGTGTTATATCAGTAGAAGACAACTGTACCTGGCTTTGAAGTCTTTTGCATTGCAGCACTTCTAGACCATTTTTCATCTCCTTGGAGTTCACTGCCCATGCTTGAGGCTGTATGCTCATCTCCAGTTGTGCCACCTTCTGGTCGAGTCTTTCCTTCTTCAGTGTATGGCTGCTCCTCTGGAGCTGTACTCTTACGGGCTCCTTCCTTTGACGCATCATGTTCCCAGGTGGAAAGTGGCTTGTCTGAAACACGGCCTCTGGTTCTTAGAAGCCCTGTGAACAAAGCATGGAATAATGTCTTCAGTTACTGGTTGTACGAACAAATAGATAGAATACATAGATAACTAAGAAGATATAGTGAATAACAAAGTGACAGGAAGAATGGTTCAGGCAAAGAACAAACGAAATCGGGAGGTCCATCAGAGTTTTTGTTCAAACTGTTACATTCAGTTGCTTCAATAAACAACAAAAGTTTTGACCGCTTGTACGCCTTCTCTACCTCTGAGACTTCAGAGACCACAGCACCTACACAACATAAGATTGGACGATGCCGGGTGTATGTGTGCACGAATGCATGCATGCGTGCATACACACATGCTTGCATGCATGCATGTAAGTATGCATACATGCATGTATGTATGTAAGTAGAAGAACAGGATTGCCGACACTAGTTGAACTAATAACTCGACCTCACATTCTCCATATCAATGCTTTTATTGAAACTCCCGAACTCCTGACACCATTTTTGGTGCAAAGTACGTAGGACGGTGGACCATTGGGGTTAGTATATTGGGAAAGGTATTCCACGTAAGCGAAATGCTAATTCCTGATCGAAAACGTGGCCTTCAGATGTCAATATTTTCGTCAGCTGGACACAATATGACGACATACTAAAAGACCATAATAAAAATCTGTTAAACTTTTCATTTCTCACTCTGTTTCATTGTCAACTTCGTGTAGGGGTAGCTGGGGTCATATATACACTCCCTTGCAGGGTAAGTGAGGCAGGTGGCCCTTTTGTAAATACTAAAAAATTGCCTTTTTCCACTTCCCCGAGATTTCTTTGGTACCCATTATGTTTTGGTCCTTTGCATATTCTAGGGGTCCTGGAAAGCCTTTTTTTTTTATCGCAGAATCCAAAACAAACATGGCTTCGTGTGCCGAGGTTTCCTCTAGACAGAAAAATTCTTTACTTAGAACCAAAACACACCTTTAAACAGTTCGCAATGGTAAGGAATAAGCATCAAGAAGACTCGACTGATGGTTAAGAGGGTGATAATGACTCAGAAGCAATGATATCATCCTTGGGGTTGCAAGAAGGTTTGAATCAAAGGTATTCCTGAACACATGTACACCAAAACCGCACTAAGGAACACTAGACAAGTTTAAGATGGACTTTCTCATATACGGTATGGAAATATTGCTATATCAACCGAGTGTATCGCTTATTAAATTAGCATTCTGTTCTAGAGTAATTGTTTTGGTGTTATTTGTATAACTTTTTCAGCTGACTTCTGCGTTCTCAACAGATGGACAACCACACGCATTTGGATATCACAAATATGCTATTGGAGAACGCTTATATCAAAGTCACTAATTCTCATGAACACAATCTTTCTGGCGTTCACCTATTTATAATTAAGTGAAGTTTACGGACTTCGCGCTTTCCATTCGGAACCGCTCGTTTTATTCTGAGTATAAACTGCTGAGTACCTGCACTGTCCATCTTGTGAGTTAAGTAGGTGAGATAATCTTGCAGTTCTTTAGGTGAGCTGACATCAAACATCTCCAATCCCGCTTTAGCTATCTGATGCACCCTGCCTTTCAAAATTCCAATTCGTGGATCTTCTGTGGTAGAGCAATCCGAGTCTGTAAGACTGAGAGACGATGAAGCAGATGAAATACCTAAAAATAAAACACATAATTTATATATATATCACAGCCAGGCTGGGCACATGGCCTATCTGCTGGTGGTTTGCTGGCAGCCAGCTGTCAAAAGCAGGGGGAAGGGGAGGGGAGGGTGTCTTGTACTGACACCCCCAGCTAGCTAGACTGAGTTTTCAGTGTTAAATAACCTTGATATTGACTGTGTTTCTGGGTATTTTACTCAGTTGTAAAGTTGAACTTTGTTTGAGGGTTCCGTGTTGACATGGCACCCTGCTGGAGTGGTCCATGCCACGTGCATGCGTGAGGGGCCAATCTCCTAGCCAGGGGGGTGGTCAGAGGACTTCTGGCCGGTGGGACTGTCTTTGAGGCAATGTGGGCATGTTTTTGCGAATTCAGTCTTGAAGGCAAAAGGCACCTGGCAGGGCTCGAAAGGACAAGGGGCTGCATGGGGCTGCATGCTTAAGCCAACATTGAGACAATTTTGCTCCCTGGAACCTTTTTGGCCTTGATATCTGAGCGATTTCGCAAAAACATGCCCGCTATGTTTTCGCCTGGATTCGGGCGCAGCTAAGCTAGCGACCTAAAACCTAGGGGTAGGGGGGGGGGGGTCCATCACGGCCAGGCTGGGCACATGGTCAGGGCACTGGCCTATCTGCTGGTGGTTTGCTGGCGGCCAGCTGTCAAAAGCAGGGGGAGGGGAGGGTGTCTTGTACTGACACCCCCAGCTAGCTAGACCTTAAGATTTTAGTGTTAAATAACCTTGCTCTTAACTGTGTTTCTGGGTGTTTTACTCAGTTGTTGAACCTTGTTTGAGGGTTCTATGTGGACATCACACCCTGCTGGAGTGGTCCATGCCACGTGCATGTGGAGGGGCCAATCTCCTAGCCAGGGGAATGGTCAGAAGACTTCTGGCCGGTGAGACTGTCTTTGAGTCAATGCAGGCATGTTTTTGCGAATTCGGTCAGATATATATAAAGGGAACTAGCATTCGAAATGTTTCTTAGGCAGTTAAGTCCATTTAACAATTATTCCACCAGTGCTTGTTGGATATGAGATGATAGATAGCCAAAGAGGTGCATAGAACCGAGTTGGCTGTAACCAAGAAGCTGATAATTTTAGACAGAAAATTTCAGAACATATGTATGTAAACAAAGTCTTAATCTATTTCACTCTTTATTGAAGCGGTCAATTCTCTTCTATTCCAAACACTATTTTGTAAGTATTCTGTTTAAAAAAGGGGCCTGAGAATGTACTTTCTCAGCAGTGGGGAGTGGGAAATGCTAACAAACAGGGAAACAGAAAATGTCAAGATTCGGAATGTAAATAGGAAGCTAAGCTGTGTGAACAGCAATAATTATGAAGGTGATATTTTCCAGCGGATGACATTTCCTTGTTTCATTTTTATTAACATGACAGATACCTGTTTACTCTATATACAAAAGGCTTATTTGTGAAAGTATACTTTTCTAAATTTTTCTGAGCTGAAAACAAAACTGTGCCTTGTGCTGGTGGCATTATTAGCCTGCAACGAGCTTACCACGCCCCTGCCTAAATCTTGGCGAGCTTTTCTTTGGTCTGAATGCGCCTTCCTACTGAGAATCACAGCGAGCCTTCACAAATGTCAACAACAACAACAACAATCTTTATTTTCATCACGTTTTATGCACTCTGTAACTGGCAGATGTACTGCATAAACTAACATATACGATAACTGTGCATTAAATCATTCTGCAATCTGCAGATAAGTTTGGTGGCAAAATGTGGTAGTATTTCAATAAGGCTCTGCCACCATTAGCAAAGGTAAAAAAGGCAAAGCTCCCAATCAACATTCCGTTCTAAAAAAAAAGAATGGTAATATAGATCCCTGTATTAAGTTTATATAATTAAGTATATAGCATATCCATGTACCTGAATCAGAAAAATCATCTGCTTCTGTTAAAATCTCTCCTGTAACGAAAAGGGTTGGTTTTGACACAGGTACAGCTAGACTTCCCAGTTGACCTATAATGATAAAGAGAGACTCACATGTGAGTTGACCAACATGATGTAACTGACGTACATGTTATCGATATACTACAATGACTGAAAGACACCCCTGTAAACTTCCAAAAGTACAAACTCTGGTTACTTTTGGATTTAGCAGCCTTTTCTATCACTACTTTTTGAGGGTCATAACTTTCAGGGGGTCGCTTTACTTTCAAGTCAGGTAACTAAAACATGTACCCACATGTACATTACCACATGTGGGCCAATTCATCTTAGTCAGTAATGAAAAATAAAAATACTCTCAACATACACCTGTACAAGGAGAAGAAAGGATAAATCTTGTTGAAAAGAACTTATTTCACAACAAACATTGAGTGTTCTGGGAAATCTTTGTGACTCTCCTGTCACTGTCTGCAGTTGGTCTGTACTTTGCGAAGACGAAGTTTAACAATGATGCTTTGCGGAATACAAATAATGACCACTCTTGATTTATCAGATATTTCCATTGTTTTGCGCGACAAGTCAAATTTCGTTTGAGGTCGCTACTTTCACATGGTCATTCCTATTGGAAATTCACTGTTTGGGGGATTTGCTAAGGAATGTAGAATCTAATTGCCCTTTTCAGGGGATTTCTACTTTCAGAACTTTCCAGTGTATCATTCTCTTTTTACAAACCAATGAATGGCAAATGAATTTGAAGTGAGAGAACCTGATTACTTGAGCTTGTGAAAAGCACTGATTCAGTTGGTTTGCCATAATGATTTACATGTACCTTTATCATCTGATACTGAAGGACCTTCATCAGTTCCAGTTTTCAGTTTTTCCTCAACTGTTCCTGTTCCTGAATCATCTTCTCCATCCCTTAGAGCTAACCTCTCCTTGAATTCATCAATGAAATGCACATGGACTGGTTGTTCCACAGGTACAGCGACATTTCCACGTTGATCTTTAAAGATAAAGAGAGACTCACTACTGAGTTGAGAATCATGATGTGATTGATGTAAAGGTTATCAAATGATGACAAAAATGACAAAACAGTACTGGACAGAAATAAGCTGAGAGGACTCAATGCTGAAAGCATTCTTCAAGTGTTCCATTTCACATTTCATCAGGGCATTCCATTGGTGTTCCCTTCCCATTCTGGAACACAAAATGGAGCATTAAAATCTTCCAGACTGTAGGAAACACATTGAGAAAGTTTTTCTGTGACATTTTCTTATCTTTTCCGTACTGTAGGGAAAGTCTGCATATGAGCCAAGTGGCCCATCAGGCCAAAGCTTGTTGCGACTAGGATTATTTCTATCCCCCCTGGATGGGATACTAGTCCATTGCAAGGTTACCCCCAGCATTAAATTCACCGGTACCCATTTGTACACCTAAGTGGAAAGGCACTGTGAGAGTAAAGTGTCTTGCCCAAGAACACATCACAATGTGCCTGGCCAGGGCTCAAATCTGGACCACTCGATCTGGAGTCAAGTGCACTAGCCATGAAGTCACTGCACCTTGACAATACTTTAGAATCCTCAAAAAATGAAGCTTGAATAAAGTTGGTAAAGAACACTAAACATCAAGATGGTGTCTACAGTGGCATGCAGTTACTACTTTCAAAAACTTAGTTCTCTTAGTTCTCTCTTAATTCTGCTTGACCATGTAAAAAGTGTATGTTGAGGTCTTAAGAAGAATTAAACCTATCTGTCAAGTGTGCCATCCTTCAATTGTCTAGACTAATTTATGCAGATTTAAAATTCAAACACAGAACTGATTTACATAAACTTTTCTGGACTAAACACAGCCTGGTCTTAATTTGGCTTATAATAGCTATAAGCATTAAATAACATTTTTAGTCCAAAACACTCAAACAAAATCAATGCAGACATAGTGGGGAAGTAAAAATAAGTGCATGGAAGGTCCTGTAACAAAAGAAAATTAAAAGGTTTCGTCTTCCTATGGCAAATGCAGCACATTCTTTCAAATAGAAGTTTTGTCTCCAGATATTGTTTTCCTGCATTTGTATTGCTTTAAGGGCCCATTAACCGATCTTTTCAAGCTGTTGCTAAGGAAAATTTATTCTCATATAACCTCATCATTTTCGTTGGTTCATAGTTATTTCATGTGTATTAACTTTTTCATGATCAGTAACACTAGTGATGACGTCATCAGGCCACGCCCATGGTCATGTGACTAATACTGAAAAAACGCACAAGCTCCCAGGCAAATTACTTTATCGGGATTTTTTTCATTGATTTAATATTTTAATTTAAATCCTCATTATGCTATGCATAGATTTTGTTTCATTTTTGAAAGGTCAGATTTTAAGAGAATTTTAAAACATTAAAATACTTGTAATTTTCTGGAAAACGCATGATTTTGAAAAAGGAATGCATAGCTATCTTTCCAACGTTGGCTTTAATCGAAATCTGTCGAAAAAGGCTGGATTTAATGAAAAACCGCGTTTCCTTTAGCATTTAAAGAAACCGGAAGTGCGCCCGATATATATTGGAAGTTACCCTATCAGCGCATGCGCAATTTACACTACCAGTGTACTTCGGTAAGATCAAACAAAGCCACACGGAGTTAGTTTTTCTCTTTGTATTGCTCTCGTTTTTCTGTCTTTTTCTTATTTTGTCTCTGCTTGTACTTTTTTTTAATTTGCATTTTGTGAAACACAAAGAAAAACATCTAAAATGTAGCAAATTTGCAAGTTATTGAGTTGTTTTTATTTTCGGCGCTCAGGCTGACGCAAGTAACTGGAAGTGAAATTTCACCTCCTTAGCAACGCGCATGAATGCACGCATAAATCAGTTAATGGGCCCTTAAGTTGCAATTTCCACTTAATTTGAAAGTGACTTTGCATAGACATGAAAATCTGTCTACATGTAGGGGCTATGATATCCAATCCTTCCCTGTTTACAACCAAGTTCAAATTAATCTAATTATTTGCAGTTTTGATTTTCAAGTTTTATTTTTAAGTAATAATTCACAAAGAGCTTTTTTTTTCTTTTCAGAATTATTTTATAACAGCAAGAAGCAGCAAGTTCTTTATGGGAGCCAACAGCCTGTATTTGACAACTAAGCATTGACGTGTAGTTTTGGGGTTCACAAGCATACATGTATATATTTCAGTCATCTTCCTGAAAGTTCTGATGTTACCAAAAATGTAACAATTAACATATGACGACTGGTCCTGAGGGAAACAGTCAATTTTGTTTCCCAAGAAATCTCAATGTTTCCCAAGGCAGAGTCAAGGGAAACATTGAGATAATTTTGAGGGAAACAATGTACAATTACCAGCTTTCCTGAGGGACCAGCCATTAACTGATTTGTTATTATAGCCCAACAAAGACACTAGAATATGCAATGTGAAAAGATTCAACAGTCAGCATTTCCTGGTAGCAGTACACTGTTACTCTCTGACATCAAACATTTTTGCAATGATGTTGCCCACTCAGAGACTTACCACGAGAAACAATTTTACAGGTACATGTAGATGTCATGTGACCTTGAAGAAGCCAATGAGAGCGGGCACTGTTGGAGAAAAATTCCAGCTATAGAACAATAAATTGATCATGTCTACTCCAAAATAACTTGTGAGTTCCAGCTACTGTTTGATGGTAGACAAGTGGTGTCCAAATGGCCTGCATTTAAAGGGAATCTCAAAAAGGACTATTGTGAGATGCTGATTTCTAGACCTTGAAGAAAATATTTTTTCAGATCCATGGTTTGCATATAATGCATTAAGTGTATATAAGTTACATACGTTTGTACCTTCATTATCTGATACTGAATCATCTTTGTCATCTGTTTCTTTTAGTGAATCATCTTCATCATCTCTTTCAGCTAAAATCTTCTCATCAAGAAAATGAGTTGATTTTTCCACAGGTACAGGACATTCATCTTTGAAGATGAAGAAAAACTTTGTCTCATGAGTTAGCCATGATGTAATAAATGTGCACTTGTAAACCTAACATCAACATTTGTTAAATTACATGTACTAAATGAGCCAACAAAACTAGTTAGTAATAATAATAATAATTGAAAATTTAATTTTTCCCCTATACTAACACACCGAGAAAATTTGCTTCACTGTGATTGGCTTAAAGTTGTCCAATTATCATTAATTTTTCATTCGTAGTGCCATGCAAATTAATATGTGTGAGTTCGTTATTTTCTCAGTCACACAATGAGTAATCCTATGAAAGCTTGATTTGCAAACTTTTTTCATATTTCCCTCACAAAAAAGCTGGTGCAATTTTGAAAGAACTTTCAAATATCATTTATAGTTTAAATCTTCAATTGCACTTGCATTCATAAGAGCAACTGGTACCCATTTTATGAACCTCCTATTGCTCTAGAAGTTTTTGTAGAGCCCTACACCTCTACTCATTCATCACTGATCACTTTGTACCTCTTCTCTTGCATGTAAATAAAAAACAGTGGCATGTTGCCATGCAGGAAAAGTCACTAACTTATAGCTTAGGGATGACACAGGGTAATTATGCATTAAAATTTGAAACACACTGAGACACCAAGATCCTTGTTTGAAAATCCAAGACTGAGACTAAACGATTATAGACTCTGAGACAGAAAGAAAAACACAAAACTTAATGACTCGTTACAAAAGATTCTATGATTTTGAGACCAAATCAAAAGATTTCAAGACCTCGCACAATTTGCCTGTCCTAGTTTCCCATACTGATTCTGCATCTGTATGTCAATTGAAAAAGGCACACCTTTGTTGTACTGGGAAAGAATAAAATTAATTTTCTTGCAAGTTTATGATACAATTTGTTGGAATTTGAACTCTATACAAACATGTAACTCAGTGATTTTCAAATTACAGAAGGAGATAATTTAAACTCTCACATAATTATACAAATATTTTAAAATTCAACCAAAAGCCTAGACATTCTACGTATATTCCTTGCCCAGTTTTGATTAAAATCATTCTGGCTATTTTTCATTCAACCTCTCCAGTGCAATATCACAAAAAGCTGCTTTTTTAGTAACTTTACTACATTATTAGTAAACCAACAAAACTTATTTAATAATAATTATTAATATTTTATGAAGAAAACATTTTTTTAACTAACCTTGTGCTGAATCTTTCTCAAAATATTCTTTGCACACTTTATACTCCTCTTCTGAGATTGTTGTTTTCAATTTCAACTCTGCAAGTCTCAATTCTGTTAAGATCCCTTCCGTAACAAAACACCTTTGAACCACTTCACTAAGATGACCCGACGAATAATCTTCCCACAGACTCTCCAGGATCAAGAGTGAATTGCACTTCACTGTTATCAGCAAACTTCCTACACCAACACCTTTGATAATGACCTGCATTTCTTTCATGTAAGCCAAAAAGTCTTCTTGGTCCTGCTTACCTCTTAGTGGTGTAGCCTGCAGATAGTTAGCACCAATTAAACGCAAGACTTCTCCTTCTGTAGGAATGGGTCTCATGGGTGCTTGGGGAGCTTCAGCACCTGTACATGAAGACTGGGCTGGTTCCGATGACACAGGTACTACAGATACCTTCTGGTACCCACCAATGTGAGATCCTTCTGATTCTACTGCTGAAACACGAGCTCTATCCTGCATGTTGTGTTTAACAGGTTTCATTGTTTCCACATCAATCCTTAATTTCAAATCTGTTGAATTGGAACAATTTTAAAATATTTCTTCATTTAGTACATATACATTTAAACATTTTTCTAGTTATTATTGACTATATTAGGGAGTCATGTTAAGGTGGCTCAAAACAGTTCCAGCACTTAGATTTTGACAGGTCGTTATAACCACTGTTTATCATTTGATGCTACAATCAAGGTACCAAAAACTGCCCAATCATCAGTGAACACATTGTTTCACAATAGGTTACCATAGCAACAGTATGACCCGCTAAAAACACCCTTAATTACAGCTTTAGGAGCTTATAATTCAAAAACGGCACGATGAAATGTTTTTCATATTATCAAATTTTAGCGTGAAAAGATGCAACTTTTGGCAAAGTTTAAAAACATTCTGTACATAGGGTTCAGAACCACCGTAAATTTTCAAAACTCTAAGGTGGCTCTGAACCCTATGAACAGATTTTTCTAAAATTTTGCCAAAACTTGTGTCTTATCATTCTTATTAAAATTTGATAATATAAAAAAAAAATTCACCGAACATTGGGGTGCTGAGACAACGCAGTACAGACTGGAAATCATCTTTAAGCTTAAATAATTTCCCAAAAATGAAACTCGCACTTGCCAAACGGGTGAGTGATTGGTGATTTGTATTTGCAGGACACTTTTCACACTCGCATGTGTAGTATGTACAGTAAATGGGACTTACATGTACATATATGTAACAGCTAACACAACTCTGTTTTCTCAGTCTCAAAACTATGTTTACATTTTGTCTACTCAGCACATGCACAGTACAATTACATTATGAACCTATTATGTAACAAAATTAATGTCATGAGGAAACTGACCTCAAGAAAGCCAAATTTAGCAGTTTTCACTACTCTGATTGCCACGCACAGATACATTGTAGGTAACTAGAAAAGATAATAGTGGAAGAAGGAGGCTTAATAAACATACCATTTGAGCTTTCGGCTAAATCTTGAATCATCCTTTTGAATCTCTCACATTCACTGCTCCAAGGGTAAGTTTTATTGTAGTTGTGTCTGAGCAGCTTGGCACAGTTTTCTCTCTCTTCTGGACTTTGGCTGGACAGCTGTTGGATCCTTCGTGCCCACACTTCAGGATCATCTGATTTAACAATGAAAGATCGCCCTCCATCTACTTCATGTAAAGCTTCAGCTATTCCAGATTCACTTGCAACAAGAACAGGTATACCAGCAGAAATAGCTTCCAGGGCAACCAATCCAAACCCTTCGGTGCGTGAAGGCAGAGCAATCATATCTGACTCATGAAACATCATCTTAAGTTCATCTTGATCATTGCAATAACTACGGATTGTTAATTGGATGCGGCTTATGTCTGTGTTGTCAAGAAACCATTGTTCTATTTTTCTGTGTTCATTAGGAGATGAGCCAACAAATGTCAGCTCAAACATCTTGTCAAGGGATCCTATGGCATTTGCAACAATGTCATAACCTTTGAGTGTGAGATCTTCAAAGCTTGCCCGACCAAACATAAAGACCTTGAAATTCTTTACCACTGATCTATCTTTGACCGGCAGTGATGATTCGTTGGAAAACTTTTGCAAAATCCTAGGAGTGATGATCTCCACCTTAACATTTGGAAGACTTCTGCTGTACTTCTTTTGTAGCCGTGATCCAACTGCGACAACCATATCTGCTGCTTTGCACAGCTCAATTTCACTTTTATGTTTCTTCTCATTCTCTTCGATTGTATCCACTGCAGCACTCTGGGTTGCTTTGAACTTTCCAAGATCTTCACAAAACACATGGACAAAATGCATCCACTTGCACTTTGCAGTTTGGACAATAACATAGGCAGGGGTACCAAACTTTCTTCCGTGGCCCACAACAATGTCAGGATTCGGTAGCTCCGGTGGTGGAATTTTCAACCAGTCTGATGGATCAGACGATCCAGGAATACTACGAGCAGTAATCAAATGCACGCCATGCTCTCTGGCATCTGCTCTACTCAGTTCGTCACTTTGGACGACGTAGCAGTGAACTTTGATGCTGTCGCTTGTTGTTTTTGCCAAATTCACAGCAAATTCTCTGTTGAAAGTGGACAGTCCACCCTTGGAAGACTTCCACTCGTCGCAGAGAAACATAACATCGATACGCCTCGAATCTCTCTGCTGCTCGTCAGTTGCTGTACTTTCTTGGCACGCCATTATGCGCACTACAGAGCTTCCTTTCAGCAGATGACTCCTCCTTCGCCGAAGATCAGCTTCTTCGTGAGTTCTGTATGTTCATGTACATCTGTCTCCACTGCATGTTCAGTAGCCCATTGTAGTGACGCGGAAGATCGCGGATGTGACGCCGCTCCCCTTCATCTTTTCACTTCACTGATTCTCTGCTTTCGAGGAAGAAGTTCCGAGCAATCGGGCTCCTCAATCAGCGGCTAACAGACGTACATCCATTATATAAGTAATGTAACAATCCTGTAGTGGCTCTCTGTAATAAAGGAAAACAACTTTATAATAAATACTTTTTTCAAACGAATATTGCGGTCAGAGAATGAGTTAGTTGTGTCAGGAATGAAAGAAAAGGATAGCCTGCGAGTTTCAGCGATAAAGCGTGTGGAAAAATACTCTGCTCAAGATCACCGCACTAGCTGGTCAAGAGCCCTTGATAGCTTGTGACCGATCAGCATACTAATGCAAATGTTGTAAATATACTGGCTAACCCATCACACATTGTCAGCCGTTACATTATCAGCCTGCGAGCAGGCTCTCGTGCACTACAGCAATATGAGCTCGAGAATTCCGAGGTGATGGTTGACGAGGTCGTTTCTATAAGTTCCTTGAAAACTTCGGAGAAACGAAAAAATGTTGAAATTTTAGTTTGTTGACAACTTCAAGCCACTGCACACTAATTGTTAACCAGGGTGTTAACCATGAAACTGGCGTCAACTAGGGCAACTTTCGCATTACTTGAGAAATTGTCGAGAATTTTCCGACCAAAAAAAATGATCATTACCATCACGCTAACATGTACGTGAGAACTGGATGCCATATCTGAAACTAACCTGAGAGGGATTGTGGGATTACTCTCCGCCGGAACACTTCGTCTTCTCTTGCCTTCGAACAAAAGTTTCAGGCCTTGTCCACCCGGATATTTTTGAATCCGCAACTTTTTCTTTCCGGATACGGCTTCCGTCCACACGCATCCGGCGAATTCGGCAGCGAATCCGGATATTTTTAAATCCGCTCTCCAGAGTGGGAAAAAATAAATCTACAACGAATCCAATAACGTGTCGACGGTGAATCCGGATATTTTCGAATCCGATGACGTAGCAAAATTGCGTACAGTCTCTTACCGAACAATAAAGCAATATGGCGACACAATGTGTAGGCCTAGTTTCTCTAGAGTGAATCCGGGTACCATCGGATACGTCTGGACGGAGAAAGAATACGTGTGGCTGAGGCCTCAGTAGATCAGATTTCAGAGCGCAGTATAAATGCGGACTTGAAGTCGTTTATACATTAGGTTGTTTCGATAAACGGTCGCTACATATAAAAAATAAAATGAAATAAATATACATTTATATAGCGCCATTTTCCACTAATTGTCCATGGCGCTTTACAATACTTTAAAATTAAAATCCTAATTCTTTAAAAACCGAAAATCCTAAATCCTAAAAGTTAAAATCCTAAGAATTAAATACGCTATATAATACAATTAGGCTACAAATAAAAAGTAAAAACTACAAATCAAATGCACGCTTAAAAAGATAAGTCTTAAGATTAGCCTTAAAAACTGCCTCTGATGATGGAGTTCTCCCTCGCGGATTTTAGGGCAAAGAGAGACTGATCCCAAGCTACCGTTTTGTAGTCAGTTACGTTAGAACATTCACATTTGACTGCCATTTGTCGGTATTGGGTGTCAATTTAGCCTGTTTTAGGCGTCCGATTTCTTGGGGTAGTGGGGGAGGGGGGGGGGTTCACGAAAAACGAGTGGGAAAAATGGGAGTGGTGTGATGTGAAACACCTCTGCTACATTTTTTTATCGCTCGCCGTTTTGGCGCTGCCTTCAGCTAACCAAACGCCTGTTTGTTGTTTGCCTGTTTGTTTCAATAGGAAATATTTCCGAGTTACCTTGTGCCTCTGTTTCAAAATAAGTCCTCGAGCATGCAAAATCTGTCATATTCTCTATTTTCCAATTGCCCATAATGCACTCTGTTTGCCCCCCAAATTTTGCATAAACCATCGTTGTGAAATACTCTTGGGAGGTCTGCATATTCCTAAGGGCATTTCACAACAATAGTTTATGCAAAATTTGGGGGGCAAACAGATGGCATTATGGGCAACTGGAAAATAGAGAATGTAAATGAGTTTGATCAAATCATGAAATTGAACATTTGAATGGGGGAGGCGGCGAAGGGGGAGGAGGAGAGCACACTTTCATATGAATAGCTTCGCACGAAGACTCGTTTTGACACAGAGACAAAACGCAACTCGGAAATGAGCTGTTCACTTGATACCCTAGTTCAAAAGCTCTTCTGATTTCGATTCCTTAATTCATCGGATTTGTGCCGCGAAGAGGCGAAAACGAGTTACGAAGCAAAGAGCGCGAAAAAGCGCCTTCAAAACGCACTTGCTTCCACCACCGCGACAGCCTTTTCACGTCAGACAAAGAAAGAAGATGTTAGAAACCTCTGGGATCGGGGTATAAAATTGAATTCTACTTAATTATAAACTTGGTTGATAATGAACTGCTCTGTTGTCTACATTATAGCATTTACCCTCTGAAACATTACACTACACTGGCCTACACAGGTTTCTTGAGCCAGTATAAACCTTTCTCGAACAAACGAAACCACACGACGGTTTGACTATAAACACGATAAACTCACTCCGCATTTGAGAGCAACAAAAAGCTTATAAGGAAGCTTAAAATTTAAACTAAATTACCTCGAATCGATAGAAAACAGTTTTATGAGGCAGCACTAGCCAAATAGCAGCAACACAATAACTCCGTTCAGTGGCAAAACCAGAAGAAGCAACTGCTCGCACTAGCCCTTTGTGAGATGTGAATCGTGGGAATAGTCAAAAACCCAGGGAAAAGCCCAGTCTTCTCAACATAAAGTTACCATAACTTCAATGCCTCGCAGTCTAAAATTTACACAGATTTTCCGTCAAAAGTCGTGTTCAAACCTCTTGACAGTATTCTGGACTTCTCTGAAAATCTGATGCTAACTTCGGTTTCAAAAATCAGTTTGCTTTTCAAGTTGACGAATTTTTCCCAAGCTTAAGCCCCCCGGGGTAGAGTGGAACTAAGCATACTACAGAAATCGCCATGTTCACTAACAAATTTTATGGCATGCTAAGACTTGGCAGGAAAATTTGTAAGCTGCAAAACCTGCAAATGTAAACTTTTTCCCTGGATTCTCTAGACATTTCCGAAAAAAGGAGTTTCAAAGGATTGATATCGTTGAAATTTTGCAACAATTTCCCACTGTCGGGCAATTAGCCAGTTGATATCATACGGCTACACCTGGGAGGTTATAGTAGATTATGCTCGATGTTTTGGTAATGTAGCCAATCAAGAAAAGAGTTGTCCACAGCTAGCAAGGCCCAATTCAAATGGTATTCGGCATCGCTTACTATTTCTTAATAAACATCAAATACTTTTACAACATTCTAACCAGTCTCTCCGTCGAAATTCTGTAATGTTTTCCACAATGTATACAGTGGTAGATGTTTTCTTTCAGAACGTTGATAGCCTTAGCAATTGTTTTTTTTTACAGAGAAAATGACTACAAATATAGATTAATTTAAACACATAGGAATAGGTGATTGCACCAAGTGGAGTACAATTCAGGTTGTACTGGCGGGTGAGTAATTAATGTCAAAATCAGAGAAGCGCGCAGCGCGAGACCGATTTGAAATGACTCGCCCGATTACTGGTTCCCTCAATAGTACTTCACTCGGTCCAATTACTAGAGCGGTTTTCAAGGGTCATGAGTGTCGAAAGCAACCAGGCAATTACTTTGGTTTTGGATTTGGTTTTATATTACGACGGTTTTGAGACTGGCTGAGTGGTCTAATTGGTAAGTAATTGGTTGGGTTTTGGTTTTACGGCACTCAATTGAAATCCGCTCCGTTACTAGTAATAAGTATGATTTCCAGAGGTGAATATAAGAATTGGACATTCTGATTGGTCGAAAAGTTCATCATAGGACGCTATATTCACCTCGCTATAGAGCTTGGTTACTAAGCTCGCCATCTTTGCCATCTCGGCAAGTAAACATTGGCGGACAGTTGCTGAATGAAATTTTCATTTACTGGAAAGACATCACTCTAAGTCCAGGATATTTGAAAGGATGGAGAATTCAAAATGACTGCTGTCGCCCTTGGACCATTCAGCATTGCACTTACAACTTTATTACCACAACTGGTTTTAATTTAATTGTAAATAAAATTCCTAAGTACGACAGATATGTACGCTGATACGATGATACGCTGAAAGCAAACGAAAGAGTTGTTTTACACCAAAATGATTTTAGTCCTTCTAGCTTCCTCAGTTGTCAAAATCGTTGGCAAACATTTCCTCCCCCTACTTCAGTATTTACACGAGCAAGTTTAGACAAAACAAAGTGTTTTACTCAACAGTGAGGGGGACGGGAGAGATGCAAACCTGAATGCATGTATTCTAACGTGAAGTAGTGTCTCAACTAATTGTGACGCAGATTGTGCTTCTTTACGGGCACGAACGACATGGCAAGCGCAGGCGCGAAGCTGGGTTAATAAACAAAGTCCTGTAACATTAGTCCCGCCTCTGTTATCCCAGACACCGATTGCTCGCTAGCGACTGGCTGTATGAGATTAACAAGGGTTACACGATTGCATAACCAATGATGTATAGCTAGAACCCAATCATCCAGATGACGGCATTGTCCGTTTCAGACTGGGCTGAGCTCACGGCGTTATCTTCTCTCCAATGGATCCAGCTTTGGAGAAGGTCTCCGAGGGCCCAAAGGTTTTGAGGGCGAGTTCGGCTTGGACCCATTATGCTGTGGAGAAGTAAGAACGTTCCATAAGAGTTCTGCTTAAATAACAGGTACATTTATAGCGATTGTGAGTAAGACGTTTAGACCCGAGTGGCGGGAACATGCATCATGTCACGCAAAGTGATGTTCTCTCGTTGGGCGTAAGCGTCAATTTGCAAACAGTTAGTAAAGGAGCAGACTGAAAGCTGTACTACACAACCACTAAGTCCGCTGTAATCATGTTCTAACCCTCCTATCAACATTATCAATTCAAATCAAAGCTCCCCTTAGACTTTCTGTGGTATTATAAATATAGGTTCGATATTCCGTATTCTAAAGTAGTATCTTAACTGTAGGAATTAGATGTAAATACAAAGAGTGTGCGAAAATGTAGTATAATTTAATGTAAATAGACCAGAATCGTTTTTATACTTATATTATATTTTAATTTTAACAGTGTCCCCGATTAGTAAGCTTAAGGCCAACTAGAAGACTAGACACTCAAATAAAGTTATTATTATTATATTATTATTATCATTACTTACTTGAATGAAAAGTATCAATCTAATATCTAATCTATTTCCGGCAATTCTCCGTATTATATCAAGGTCCTAAATTTTTTAATTCTCTATCACCTGAAAGAGAATTTCTGGCTCTTCATCGCTGGCATCTTTTAGGAAAAAACTTAACCCTATACTATCGATAACTATTAACTCTGTCACTATATAAGGCTTGTCATTAATTATTTTATCTAAATTAGTCATCTGGTGTTTCTTGAGAGGGAACCTAAGCTTACAAGCCCCGTGGTTTTTATTAGGTTCCCTAGCCATTTTTTTTCCCTATCCTTTGTATCTTCATTGTAATCTTGTATATTTATTTTTGTAATTTATTAGTCATTGTACTGTAATTCTATTTTTGTTTGTGTGGCAAATCAAAAAAAATAAACTAAATTTTAAAAAATAATCTACATACTAAGAAAATTTCACGAAAAACCGAAACGCGTTCGCTTGTAGACATTATTATAGATAAAACAACAGATTTACTCAGGAACTCTTCGTGTTGTTGAGGCCCTGGTAATGATCTCTTCAAAACCTTCCTTGGCTCTCTAGCTGTTATTAGGCGTTCACTTTGAAACTGCATGGGTTATTTTGTGAGTTGTGGCAGTGCCAGGAGCACATGACATAGGCTCCTTCAGTACACACTACATCACATAAAATCAGGAGCCATAATCGGGGACGGAGACCGTAAGCACGCGCCATTTCTAGTATTGGGGTTGTCCCCATGATATGGGACAATAATTCTATTTTTAGAACAAATTGCGCCATCGCCTGCGGCACACGCGCGTACATGCTGCGAGGATTTTTGCGGATGTCGCGCGGGCGAAATGGCGTCCGAAATTCCGAAATTTTTCATGTTTTTGGCCCACAACTCAACGCGTTTACGTCTGTTGGAAATTTTCTTTACTATTTTCGTCGTAGGCTGCTCCAGTTTGAGTGAAGTAAGACAGTGTCGAATTTAGGTATGTTCCGCTTTAAGCTTATATATATCGCTGACCAAGTTGTGTTCCGACGGATGCTTTTTTTACATGAGCTGTACATTACTCCACTTTAAATTTCACATATGTTGAAGATTAACAGCTTTTCCATTACACAGTAAAAAACTAGCTGGATATATTTAGATATAGCAGAGCTTTAGGACTTCATAGTTTCCTAGCTCCTCTTGCCACACGCTTGCGAGCAATTTGCCAGTCTATCGCGACTGAAAAGTAAAACAAAATAATTGCTAGTTTGGTCAGTTTGAGTTTCGCCTGAATTGTAAGCAACGCTTGCTGTTTCATCAAGGCCCAATAACTTTACGTCCGTAGATACTGCTCAGTTTTACTCGTGTAAAAATCCACCAAATTCTCTGTTGTCGATGAATGAGTGCGCCCGCCGATGCTTGTTTTGAACAGTCAGTAAACATGACAAATTGTACTTGCGCCGCACTTTCGTGTGAAAACGTACATCGAACTCAAACAATAATTCTATAGTTTTTAAATATGTTTAAGATTGATAAATGTTTGAGAACATATTAAAAGCTAAGCTGAAAATATGTGAATGAAGCAGAAATAATCAGAAGCAGAAACAATAAGTTACGATGACACTTTCTTTACTCAACTTCGAATAACGATTTCGGTTTTGTTGATCGAGTTATCAAAACTCCTTGTTTATTTTCATTTTCGAGTGTAAAACTTCACTATGCTTATGTTGAAGAAACACACATGATGTTAGTAGCATTTTTTGCGTTCGTGAAATTTGTTGCAGCATCTCAGCACAAAAGATAACGAAAGAAATCTTTGTCAAGATTTGTTGACAATTGAAAACATCGACTCGGACTTGAAAGTGCACGAGCTGTACTATGCAAATGAGCTAATTGTACGCGTCAGACTTTCCTTTCAAAGACTTTTGTAAACTCATCAAACAAGCAGAAACAATAAGAAACCATCAAAACAGGTTTTGGTTATGATTAACCATTGTCTGAGAAACTTACAAATTAACTCGATACCAGAGTAGAGAGTTGCGCGACCAGATCTTATTATTCATTCCCAGCGCGAGATTGAAGTCTTGTTTTCGACCCTGAAAAACCCACCTTTCCCGTTAGCTCAGAGCATAAAACTACATATAGGCGCCCTGGTTCGTATTCCCTGCCTTATTCCCTGCCGTCGCTGTGAAATATACGCAAGATAATCCCTCAAGGTCTCTCAACTCTCACCATTTGATTACGCAACGTGACAACATCCACGCGAGAACCCCCGACATGTGCGTGGATCCGCGCGGATATATGACGTCAGGATGGCGCAATTTGTTCTAAAAATAGAAAAATTGTCCCATATCATAGGTGCGCGCGGATCCCAAGACTTACGGTCTCCGTCCCCGATTATGGCTCCTGATAAAATGCTATAAAATTGCGATAAATGACTTAGGTTAACAACTGCCCTAAAGGCTTTTTCCATAGGAAAATTGCTTTACTAGAGGTTTGTGGGTCTCATCTTCAGGTGGGAGGAGGAGAAGCGGATCTCCTAACGGAAATTTACATCAGTCTAGGGGGACTTAGCCTGCGTAGCTTGGCGGTTTAAGCAATTTTTTAAGCTATTTGTGCGCGAGCGCACAAAGCGGCGAAGCCGCGACGATGTTTCTCAATTGTCTCTCTCCCAGGCTTCCCGCGTCTTCGCCGCTTTCTTAGCGCGTTCAAATTGCTTAAAACCCGCCAAGCTACGCAGGCTAAGGAAGACTAGAATTCAATACAAACCCAGTCCAGAATGTCTATAGAGGTGGACGAACTCTTGTATCCCGTTTTCTGAGCCACAACACTTTCATTTAATTTCATCTGAAACAGAAAACACAATCATCTTATCTGCTGTGTATTCCTTTTAAATTCAATCTTAAAGAATGAACTCTATTCAGAGTTTGTGTTGCTATTACATGATCAACAGAAAATAAGCTAATGAAGTGACCAACAAGGCCAAAAAATTGGGCAGCAAGGAAACGTTCTGCAGAAATTCTTTAAAGACAATGAATTTCGTCATAACATTGTGAAAGAAGTCTGTGGATCCACTCGGCTGTCGCCTCGTGGATCCGCAAACTATTTTGACAATGTTATGACGAAATTCTTGATAGTAACAGGACAGACGCATGAAAAAACTGATGTCAATTTGTTAATTTTCTGTAAAGAAAAACAGGACAAAAATTACCTGTAATTCGGCTTTATCTTTCGCCCATTTTCTCACGTTATCTGCCAACTAAACAAAGAATTATTCTCAAGGCGTTTTACCTCTAAAGCGAGCCCGAGGTCGATAATGTAACATAAAGACAGAGTTCTTTCAAATTCGACGGGACGAGTTAAAATAGGCTCGATTGAGGAACGAAGACCTGACAGGAGAGAGCCGGCGGCGGAAATCGAGCCTAGGGTTTAAATCGAGGATCCATATCATAAGCTAGTGACATGTCACTCTAGAGAAGGGGAAACATTTCAAGTCAAGCGAGTGGGAAGCTGGTCTCCTTCGCAGCCGTTATTTGCGTTATTTGCGTCGTAACGCGGTGAGAAGTGTCGCGTGACTCAATTTATATTTTATTTGCGTCGTAACGTGGCGAGAAGCGTTACGTGACGCAATTATTGTTTTTGTCGTAACGCGATGAGAGGCGTTGAGTGGCGACCTAGATCATCTTAGGCGTTGCGAAGGAGACTAGTGGGGAGCGCTAAAATACAGAGCACAAATTTGACCAATCACAACATGTGTACGATCTGAGAGAGAAAATAAGTATGGGTTGTCGCATGGATGCGAGTACAGATTTACACTATGAGTGAAGTTCTAAAATTCTACAACTAGTTGAAACCACTCCATAGCAATATGCTGCATCTGTTTGACAATAACTACACTCTTTACTGTACCTGTTTTTCAAGTGCAAGAATTCGGCCGTCTGCTTTTTCCAGTTTTTCAAAAAGCTCTAGGCGTTCCACATCAGAAATTGGTCCATTCTGTTGAGATAGATGGACAAGTTTTAGAGGTGCGATTTCATACCAAAATAGGCGATGTGCAGTGACCCACTCACTTGCAAAGCAAAGTTTATTTCAACAGGAAGTAAGGATTGTAGGATAGGCTAGATAAACCGACTAGGCAAAAGTTGGGGGACTAAGAGTTGCTGATGACCAAGTTATTGGTAAGTAAATATTTCGTAAATTTGAGAACTTAAGCGTCCGCTATGATGGCCTACGGAGACTGCACACTAACATGGCGGACACAGCAAAGTTCTCTAATCTGCATTGAGATATTCGCCGTCAAATAAGATGGTACCTCTCTGTTTGACGAAACGTCAGTCACCAACAACAGTTCTTTTCTGAACTACCCTCACTTGGACGATCACGCTATACGAACTACAAATAACGACGTCATGAACAATTCCCCCAGTCCTCAGAATGCTTCTTAAACAGATTTTCTTAAACCATCTGCATCTCTTTTGTCTTCTTTCTTTAGATCGTGCAACAAGTATGACCATACCCCTTGAATGAAGAATAATTTTGGCCAGTGATACAGGCAACAAAGTCTCGCTTTTGCCTCGATAAAATTCCAGTCTTTTCCAGACACAATCTCGTTTCCTATACTTTCCCCGGATCTGTAAACAAGCCATGACGGACCATAGTCACTTACTTCACTTAGTAAATGATTTGCGCCCAAAAGAGTCTCTCAAGGCTACACTCACCGAAATTAACACAAATCATACTAAACAAATTATTTATCTAGTGTTTACTCCAAAAACACGCGTTTACTTAACAAACTATTCAACCGATGTTTGTTGCAAATGAACCTATGTTAATTTTACTAGTGGCATTTGTTGTAAACGGAGCTGACACTGACGAACTTTTACTTACACTCGTTACATGTTGACCAGGGGATCTGCAAGATAACCAAAATCAGACATTGAACTGTTAGCCACTCAGTCTTAAAGAACAAGTAAGGTCAAGAAAAGTAACCGATTTGTTGTGGAAAATTTCTTTCATTATCCAAAACGTATACTTGATTCATTTATTCACATAAGAAAACCACAAGAAATTTTCAGTGCAAGACTCAGGGACGGCGTGTACCTTGGTTTCTTCTGCTTTGCTTCAGACTTTCTCAGCTGTTCCTGATGAGGTAATAAACATGAACGAATTTCTTAATAAGGAACAGCCTCCGGACAATGAAAACTTCACTATCAAGGTAGTAGAGCTGTCTTCAACAAATCTAGTTGGGAACGAAATGTGATAAATTTTTAAAAATTAAGAGACGTATAAAGGAAATCAGCTACAACAGACTAATAAGTTGAGCTTCAAAACAATTGTTGTTAGAAGTTACAATTTTCGCCCTTCAAGCTGAATTACGGGTTTCAAATAAGAGTTCTTGAATTACGTCTTCACCTTTGAAGGAAGATTTTAAAACATATATCTGCATTTTGTCTGTGTTAGTGAGTTGGTTGGAAATTCTGAATGCATACCTAAACCCCCAAAGAATTGTAATCAGATTTAAGACCATTATTATCATCGATTACCTTTAATTGCATTATTTCTGCTTGCAGCTTCATGTTCTCTTCACTAAGAGTCCTGTATGTTTCACTACCCTCTACAGAGACTAACAAAAGAAAAAAAAGGAGATTTCTTAGAGTGTGCAATGATCACAGCATGTCCATAACAAATCGACGTCAGTTTCGTATGCACTTGTCCAAGAGTTAAGGATAAATGAACTAAATGTGAAACAAGATAGGCCACCGCTTTAAAGCAAAGGAATAGTTTTAAAGATGTGAGGATGCCGTATTTGGTAAGTGCTTTCCGCATTCAGAAGTCAGACATAAAGCTTGCTCAGGATCCTTGATTTGTGTTCTTGGCCAAGAAAGCAGTATAAATTGGTCTCAACAAACTGTTGAAGTAACCGGCTGACCAATCCTGCCAAAAGAAACCTGCGATCGACTGCCATCCTTCTCAAGTGGAGAAGTAACCCTCCAACCCAGGTGTAAGGGCCGGCAAGAGTGAGCCAAGGACGAACCACTATAACCTAGAACGACCTCAGTGTAACCGAAAACAGTGCAAGCGAACACGCTTCGTACATTAGTTGAACAATCTCGGTTACCGCGCCTCGCATGGAGTGGTAACCTCGCCTAGACTTGATACAAGCCCTACACAAGTAGGTCTCTTGTTCCGTTTCTACCCAGTTCAAAAAGAAGCGTGATTTATATCGCATTGCGCGTGCTGAAAGCCCGTACACTTTCTGTGAGATTGACGCGCTTAATACCAAAACGTCTGTTGTCCTTCCAGTATTCCAACTTGGTCCTATCCGAATTTGGTTAAGCTGTGGTTAATTTTTATCATTTTGAAGATTTCTTAACTCACCTCCATTGTACTGTCCTTTCCCGTGTTTGGCCAAAAGCTGCTCAAGTTGCACGATAACCTGCCACAAGAAACACTCAACTTTACTTGACATCTTCCGGCGAGCAGTATCGCGTTAGTGACTTGATACACACCGCAGGAAGTTACAACAGAAATTAAGGCTTCTAATTGGCTAATTCCAAATTTCGGTACGGTAAAATGACTAATGACTAATTGAAATCCACGAATCCGATGGCTGGGCCATGTACTAGAATGGATCAGGCTCATATCCAGGGGGGGCTCAGGTTGCCCTGTGATGGACAGCACCAAAGGAAACTTGAAGACATGAAGGAGGTAGCGTGGCCCAGTGGTCAGCGCGTCGGACTCGCAATCCAGCGGTCCCGGGTTCGAGTCCCGCTCTGACCACTACCTCTGTCCTGGATTTGTTTCTCGGTAGCCCCGCGTTCAAATCCTCGGCCACGCTTGTAAATAGCTAACTGGTTTGCCTCCGGCCAGTTGGGATTCTTAACAATGTTATGATCAATTTGAATTATTTGTTTCAGTTGTTTGCTCGGCCCCACTAGCAATTGTGCTATAAACATTGTCGAGGGTAAATAAAGGTTGTATATTTATATATCATCGTAGTTATGTACACAACTTAAGCAATTGAGAAATTAAAGCCTGAAAAAAAACCTCAGGCATCACGAACCCATGATCTCTGCGATACCGGTGCAGTGCTCTCCCAACTGAGCTATCAAGCCAACTGGGAGCTGATCATGTTGTGAGTTCGTAATATTCGCCACAGATGGTGAAGAGTGCAAGTGAATATATGAAAGATCATATATTTGAACTGCGGAGAAAGATATGAAGACATGACTAATCATCGCAGTTATATACACAAAGGAAACCTGGTCGGCCAAAAAAAAAAAGGACCAGTCGCCAAACTGTCACGGCTAAACCCAGTGAGGTAAAACTCATACGAGACGAGGAACAACATGTCACGCAAAATACTGATAAATGGAGAGAGCCTGTAGTTGCCTTATGCCCCACAGGGGACGAAGAGATTCAAGTAAGGTAGGTGAGTAAGTTTTACAAAGACTGAAAGAGCATCAGGTTTTCAACCACTCAGAAAAAGTGCTGTACGTCACACCAACATCCTCTGAAATACTTGCAATAACGTGTTACCTTTTCTTGTTTCTTGCAAGTATCTTGAATTGTCGTTGCCTTCTGTAGTTTTCCCTACGCAAACAAAATAAAATCACATGAAAAATTATCCGATTTTGAGGAGTAATCATGCTTTTCGTTATATAGACATTTAAGTGCCACGTTGCATAGAAATGCTAAACAGTGCAAAAGATTGAACGAAATATGCCAATATATCGACGATAAATTTGAATCTCGCTATCTCGACTCTCTTATCTCGAACCCTTGCCATCTCGAACTAGTTTTCCGTTCCCCATAAGCGTTCGAAATAGCGAGGCTCAATTGAAATTAATAGGGAACTAGAACAAAAGAAATTATTTATTCGTGTCAATGTCATTTCTTTTGTTCCAATCCCCTAAGCCTTGGCATCACGTTAGAATATTACTAATACTGCTACCGTAAATACTCGCTTCTGATTGGTTGGAAGCAGATTTATCCCTAATAGTTTCTCGAACAGACCTATTTCCTATAATCTATCGAAAACAGGTCAATTGCTGAGATTTACTTTTAAAGACATGCTACATACCTGTAACTTTTGTAAAAGCGCTTGTTGGCCTTCGTGAGCTTCTTGTAGCTTCAAAAACTCCTTTTCCATCTCATTTTTCTATCGATAAGAAAATCTGGTCAATGTGCTTGTCAACAAGCAGCGGTCTTATTCAGTATTGACTGTATGTTTTTAGTATGAATCTACTAGCGTTCTGTCACGAATGCCGTTTTCAGATTGGCTAGGCTACTCACTATCTATTCTGTGATAGATAGTGAGTAGCGTGGCAGTGTACCTTTGTTAACAAAATGACGGACGCTTCTTGGCGTTTTCGAACTGTCTGTGAAGACGATTTAGCTAAAGTTTTGAACGACTAGTAGATTTATACTAAACTAGATTAATCGCTCTAGATTTTTATGCGTGATAGTTGATTCGGGCTGCAAACAATTAGATTATGAGCTCGAGATTTCTATCGCGTGGTAGTTGACGAGGGCGCAGCCCGAGTCAACATTCACGCATAGAAATCGAGAGCGAATAATCTAATTGTGTAATGGAAAAGCTGCGTCAGTCACACAAACATGAAATGTCGACAGGCAAGTTTAAGTCACCTTGATGAGGTCGTTCTGTAGACGTTGAAGTCTTGACTGTAGTTCTTGTTTCTTTGATGATTCATCTGCTAGCTCCTTTTTTAAGAGTACTGTAAATTACAGGAAATAAACAGGCACATTACGACATGCAGAATCGGTCTCTTCACAGAATAAAAGTTCCCAAATATGGCCAAATGAAGTCAACTTCCTTGAACTTTGTAAAAAAAAAACAAGTACAATTGCTTCATTGCTAACAACAGCTTTTTTAATAAAACATTAATGCAAAAGTTAAGAACACATACAACAACAATTTCAGTTGCACTTGAAATACATATACCGGTAATACAATACAGAAAACAATGTTTTCGTAGTCTGAATTAAAATGCTCAATTACAGAATACGGATCACAAACAAAAAAAACGTTTGTCAAACCATTTTTTAATTTTTTTCATACTATTGTTGTCTTATTGTACTTCATAAGAATTTTCTCACCAAACTTCTGCACCAGTTCAGAGTGGGTTACATTGTCCAAGTCTTTTGAACTGACCATCAGTCTGGATATCTCGTCATGTTGGCCCAGTTCTCTTCTTAACCTGCTATTAGCATCCTGAGAGAATCAAGAACATTCCACAGTGTACATTAACAAAATTAACAATAAGGATGAGTGGTGATGGTGTAAGTAGTTTTAGAAAGGACAGCCAAACTACGGAATTTAAGCTTCGCCGGCAATAGTAGGAAGAGCTATCTGGTTGTTGAGATAATCTGCAAAGTCCCTATTCAGAAAGATTATTTCAAAAAGAGGGATAAAGGGACATGGTACCTGAGGGAGAAGCTTGCAAACAACGTTCAACGTAAATCATATCAGCTCTAGAGCTTTTGCCTTCAACTAACAGGAAAAACTAATGCTTTCCGGAATCCTGCTGGAAATATCAGCGGCATGATTCAATATAGCTACCCAGGTACTAATTTACTTTTGGTAACGAAATGGAGCGGGGCGCTTATTTAGGATAGCCTGCGAACAGGCTCCCGGTGAGCCCGAACGAAGCGAGGGAGGCTCCCCTGTCCCGCCCCGATCGATTCGCTCATTCTTCTGTTTCGCGCTCGCTGAATTTTTTTTCCGTCCTCGCCGGTAGGCTGTTCGCAGGCTAATTTAGGACTGGGAACTAACTTTTGTTCAGCATAAACACCTGAAAATGATACGGCACTAAATTAACAAACACACACACAATAACAGGAACCGTAACAACAAGAGCTTGCATAGTGATTCTCGTGTTTATTCCTGGTAAATATGCTCAAAATTACATGTAGATAAAAGGGCACACTATATAATTCACATTTCCAATCAATCTATTCTACGGCAATACCTTGAATGTCACTTTCGGAAACGTGAGTTCACACGATAACCCTGGTTTCACCCACCCTCTCTTTGTTCCAAGGCATTGATTTCATCTTGATGATTATTACTTGACGAATTGTAACTTTTTACCTCCAATCGCTTGCAATCTTCTCGCACATGAAGAAGATCCGTCGCCATCTTTCTCATTGCCGTTCTGTAGCGATCCACCTCCTGTAAATCCCATAAAAAGCTTAGTGCATTAAAGGAGTTCAGTCACGGTTTGCGCATATGGAAACGTTTAGCCTCAATTTTTCATATTCGTCGTCTGTAATCCATGTCAATCTACTCCATCCTTAGCCATCCTTGTTCCTTTATGGTTTATCATTATCTCTTTGGTGTTTTTCTATCTTATTAAACTGTTATTTTCAGGTTTCCTACCATTTAAAGGTAATTTTGTATGTGGCCAAAATAACTCAAAATACCGTGACTGAGCTCCTTTAAGCTTGTTTCATGACAGAAAGACACGGAAGACTTGAAAGTTATACAGGTCATTAATTTGAAATCGAGAGATTATTCAGGGCTACTGACAAAGGCATGGTAGAGAAACACTCCAGTGGACAAAACTTACGCAAAACGTGATATAGATGTTCTTCATTACAAGTTAAACATAAAATGTTAGTTCCAAATGTTTCTCTTATTTTAAAGACTACAGGAAACGCATTTTATCGTTAATAACCATTCATGTGTGGGGTGGCACATCCAGGCATTTCCTCAAACATAATTATTTTCTTTATCCTTGTAATATTCAAAATTAGCAAACACATGCCTTATAGACCTGTCTGGAAAGTTCACATCCTATTTACCTTCATTTGGTTATCCATAACAGCAAGGCTTCTGATGTCAAGCGTTCCCCTGACCTAGAAATAAATGTATTTTGCATTTAATTCAAGAAGTTGAGAAACAGACTGCTTGTATGAATCTTCACACATTTCTGAGCGACAAGTAAATCAAACTTGACATTAAGCCGTGAATCTGTTGATAGTCAGTTTTTAACCATCTTTTTCTTGTTATAACAGCTTACAATATTTCTTCAGTCAAGAGCTGTAAATCAACAGCACAATACTCACCTCGGGAGGAATTTGACTTGTTCCATCGGCATCAGTGCTTCTAGATGAGACAGCAACAGAGAAAGACAATTATCACGTAGTTTTTTTTTTCCTTTGGAAAACGCATCTCTTTTGGTAGCAGTTATAACTGATTAACAAAAGCAATTATTTCTTCCACTGCAGACACTTTTCATGACATAGCAGGTGTTTGCACGGAGGGTGAGTTTGTCTTGATTATGTGCATAAGCACAAAATCATTTCCAGTCCGATAACAAATGTATGTTTCTTGATACGTAACATTTAATAAATTCCTTAGCTGTATGTAGGAAGCTGTACAACCAGCTAGTGTCAGCTAGGCCTGAGATCTTCCCAGAGCCAGCTGGAATAAGGACAAGGATGACTTGACTCTCGGCTAACTTGTTTTTCGAGCTCGCGAAACAGCATCGTACAACTGCCAGATGTTGTTAGCTTACAATTGCCAGGAAATTGGCATTTTTACAACAATTGCTACTAATCTCACAATCTGATTGGCTAATTGTCGATAAGAATCCAGACAACGCTGCTGGCGTCAATGTGTCACGCAATGCCTTTTTCAGCTCGCGCTCTGAAAAAAGCTCGTGAGTCCACAACATTTTGACTACTGTGATGACGCGTATCGTTGTCGATAAGAGTACTACTGCAGACTACGCTAAACCATATTCGATTTGTTAAATAAGCTACGATCGAGACCTTGTCAATCAATCAATCAATCAATAAATCCAAGAGAGAGCAGGGAAGCAAGCAATAAGGCTAGCAATCACAAACGTTATTGCTGACATTGTCTAGCTAGCCATCAGGCCTACTAATCGGCGACCTATTCTTCCATATAAGACAGTGATCATTTAACGCTCACCCTCTTTCTGGTGGGGTTAACATATTCGCAAGAGGGACATATTCCTTGACGGGTTCTGTATTCGGTGCATTATACAAAGAGTGAAACTGCGGCAGAATAGTCTTAACAGCATTCATTGGAGGAAGGCCATAAGGTACCTAAAGATTAAAAATTAAAAGAAGCCGTTACAGAGGCATCAGGTCTACAGAATCTATACCACTTGATGTATATCGTTATTGTTAATTTCTGCAAGTAGTGAGAACTAGAACAGGTAACCTGGTTATGGCAGTTACTTCTCAAACACCAAATTCTACATAAATTCTGACCAAAAATGACATTGTCTGGAGGCACCAAAATGAAGTAACCTGTTCTGCTAGCTCCGGCTTCTGAGTAGATAAGGGCTGTCCTAACTGCGATGTCTGAGGTGCTGCTCTAAATACTGGTAATGATGACAAGTGGGCAGCAGATAACAGCTGGTCAGGTCTCTGTAAAAACAGCAACAACAACTTTATTTCTACTCAACAATAACTACATAAATAAGTTAAAAAAAGAGTACTGATTGCCCTAAATAACCATAAGGTCTACAAATTCCGCGAGAGTAAACTTAAAAAAAAAAAATCTGTAAAGCAATGATACTTTGCTAGTAAATGCGTCTGCTTTTACTGAACAAGACCAGGGAGCGGAGAAGCGTTACATCTAGCAGTTCCACTGGTTAACATGACACAAGACGATTGGTCAGAACAGGACCCCAACACACTAACCATGAGCTAATTGAAGGTTTTTACCTTTTAATCCTAACATAGAAAACAACGTACTAATTACAAGAAGTGCTCCAGCACTTCACCAACATTACTACAGTCGAACCTCCGGTCAGCAACCACACAAAATGTCAAGTCTAGGTGGTCGCTTAAATGGGAGGTGGTCTCCTACGAGAGCTTAGACCATATTGGGTCAAACTTTTGCCTCATTAGCATATAGTAACTGCAGAGATTTACCTCATGCTTTAAATGTTTAATTCATGTGAAAAGTCAATTTCCAGAAAACATCTGCCACTTCCCGTTGAGAAATTTCCGTCTCTTGTACTACCCAGAAATGCGATAATGTTACAACACCATTAAATCCAATTTCCGCTCTATTATTTGTTGTGTGGTCATTTACGGGAGGTTAAAATTCCAAACTTTTAGCTCTAAAAGTGGTCACGGTCGCTTATGAGAGGTACAAAATGTAGTCGCTTACAAGAGGTTCAAAATATAGAGATTTGACTTTGTAAATTTTGGTATTTTGGAAAACTGGTCGCTGAGGAGAAGTGGTCGCTTACAAGAGGTGGTCGCAACCGAGGGTTGGACTGTATCTGGAATTTCTGACGCTTACGACACCTAAGTAAAGATAGGGCAGTTGCCCTTCATACCTCACTGGTGACAAGTCTGAGTACCATTCCAACAGTGGGACCAGTGCCTACAGCTGTTCTTAGATTGGAACCCTGAAACACATACAGGCATTACTGAGAGCACATCATCCCATCACATCTATATACCACCAAAAAGTCGTGCTGATAAAAATATTGCTCAAGTTGGTGGGACTACTGTGTCATTTGTTCGTGAACAATAATAATTACTAGCTGTATGTGGTTGTAATAGCATGATATCAGACTGTTTTTGTGGGTATAAAATATCATCTGACTTCAATGGTTGCACAGCTTCTGAGGTATTAGATTTTTTAACGAAATATGAAATGTCGAGATTTCGATTAGTACTGTTGATTTTTTAGGGGTTAGCAGTTAGTTCTATTTGCTGCCTTCATCACCTTACAACATCACATGTAATTAGACAAAAATGCTGGGTGGGTCCTAGCCTGCATGATTGGTCTCAAATGAGGGAACAGCAGTGTGCAGTCTCTTAATGTGTTAACATGGTAAAAAATAGTAGTAAAGTCAGCCAGCCTAGCCAAGGTTGCTTTAAAGAAACTGGTCACAACCACTGCACTCCAGCACAACCAAGCAAGTTTGGAGGTGGTTTACCCAAGAGATCCCCACCCGATTAACCTATTGATCTGACATTTAAGATATCCTTTAAGTTCAGCTTTCATTACTCTAGAAACAACACAACAGTTTTGACTGTTTCCCTTTTAGCTCTTAGTCCGAACAGGAGGTCTGTATGGGAGAATCTTGACCGAGGTCGTGATTCTCCCATACAGACCAACGTAGCTCGGTTAATAAGATGTTTATTATATGGCAAAGAAGAAAACTTTAATTCGTTTAATGTAACTGGTTTGTACTGGCTGACATTTTGCCTGCGAACGGCGATGAGCTGAACTTAAACCTGCAGAGATTTGCTCGTCCTCTTTACTTTTTTTTTTGTCATCAGACTTTTTGGCACTTCCATGAATGATTGAGAAGAAATAAAAGAAAATGGTGAACATTTTTTTATTTTAGTTTGCTACTTTTTCAACGCAAAATGAAACCCGTCTGGATGCCGGTCTAGATGGGAAAATCTAGACCGCGGTCAATATCGATTTCAGCCAATCAAATTCGTGAATTCGGTAGTTTCCAGTCCTTGTGAGACACAGCCATATAATAAATCACAATAATAACTGTGGCTTACCTCAAAAGGTAGATTGTCCACCCTGAGACCCAGTCTCCCACTGTCCCACTTTAAGCTCGAGAGTAATAGTTGATCCATTGTTTGAAAAGAGTAACCAACAGGGCTTGATAGTTGCCAGCAATCTCTTGTCATGGCTAGGGTTTGAATAAAACCATTTGTGTTAGTAGGAAGAGGTAAAGTAGCATAGTGCTACTAGTGACAATAAAACTACAGTTTCTGTAGTATGAGCATTCCGATCAAACTTAACCTCATCTAACAATTATAATTTACAAATTATTATTGTTAATTACAGTGTACAAGTCAAATGTTAAGTTGACAGTCTCTACGCAAAACTCAATCCTCAATCCTCAATGCTTTCGAGAATCAAGGCTCACGTTTTGAGCTTCAAGATTTGAGTTTTCAGTTTCGAGGCACTCAAAGACTTCTTTCAGGAAACAATTCATTTCTCAAGTACATGACAATAGCAATGAACAAGAGAAACAATTAGACAAACAGATAAAATTACGTTCTTTGTGTCTTTGTTTTCTTGACACAAAACTCAAAAGACTCAAATCTGTTCTCAAAGATTTTTGAGTTTTGTAGATCAAGGATCAAGTTGGGTTGTTTGAGAAGTGACTCACGTCTTCCATTTTTACTAGTACTGTCTCACCTAGTGAAGCTGGATAATATTCCACAACCAAAGCTGATGTGGCAGTAAACAGACTGGACTCATCACCAAGAAAAAGCATAGTCTGATTCCACTGAGGCTGTTCTTGAGGATCACCAGCTGTGGTCACCTGAGGAGCTCCATACACATGTGTCGCCCCTGCTACGGCAAACGAAGTTGGGTGTGGTGACGGGAAGTGAATGGTAGTTACTGTTACCCCAGCTGATCGTGGTTGAGCAGATAGCATGGTTTCGCTAGGAACAACAACAAAACAACAAAAATTAGAAGCTAAATAACCCATTCAGTTAATGATTAGGGAATACTACTACCCAGGCGGACAAGAACCTTAACAATTTTAAAATGATGTTACAAACTGTTTAGTGAAAAATTTTTCATGAAAGTAGGCAAAAACAGATTGAGCTACATTTCATTCAAAACGTTCAAGCCATGAATCACCGTTTTCCCTTGCAAATTTAAAGTCAATTTTCCAATAATGCAAATTGTTGTTTGTAAAACTGGTATAGCTATTAACAAAAGGTAAAAATAAATTTGGCCGCAAATTTGCTAGTTTTTTTTTTTGTTTTTTGTTTTCTGTTTTTTGCCAACTAATAGACATGAAAAGAAACAAATTTCTGGCAAAATACTTGGCATTACTGTAGTTTACTTGATCCTGAAGGATGCTAAGAACATTTCTGAGCCTCTGGTGGTTCAGTTAGACAATATCCCCCCAGTTGATCCTTAACAATGTTTTGGCATTGAACAAGAAAGGAGATTTCGATTTCTTTTTTCACAAATGAGAATTGACAGAAACTACATTAAACTGCTTTTATTTGAATGACAAAAGGTCACTGAAAAGAAACTGTAATTGTAACAGGTAGAACTGAAAAGCAATGAATTGCAACTTGTCCACTGAAATTTTATTTCTAATGATTTCTTCAGACAGTTTTGAGACAACTACAATATAATAATTGCTTCTATTATCTTACTTGTATTCTGTCCAGTTGGATACAATTCTTCCACTTGCAACTAGTGGACCCATTTGGCTACTGACTGGAGCATCCAGGCCACGAAGCAAAACCTAGCAGAAACACAAAACAGCATATGACATTTCATAATTCTATTAGAAAGTGGACGGTTGAATGATGGCTAGTGATACAAGATGATTTAGTTTAATTTAATTTAAGGAAAACTGGTAAAGGTAAAGGATTGGTTTGGACCTTCTGAGTACATTGCAGCAAGTGGTTTCTGTTTATTTTGCCATCCTGAAATATAAGCTACAATCTTGCACAGCAAGGCAGTGTTAAAGTTATCTGACTTAACATGCCAACAGGGGTGGCAAAAATGATTGGTCAAATTTTGGGGTCCCCAAGAAAGTCTTGGGGTTCTAGAGAAGATATTAGTCATGCATAATTGACATGTCTTGAGTTTACCATTTGCAACCCTTTCAAGCCATTTACATCTTTCTCAAAGTTGACAAACTAGTAAATTACAAATGCTTCAAAGAGAGAGAATACCTCCAGGCCATACATCTTTGAACCAACTGAGGAAAGTGGCAGCTTGTCCAACTTCTTCATCAAGGTGATGTACAGTCTGATGTCACCACTAAACTCTGGGTTGGGCTGCCAAATGCAGAAACAACTCCAAATTATCACCCCAAAATTGCTACATAAATACTATTCTGAGTGTAAATACATAGACCAGTTACATAAATACTGCCAGATTAGAATACTATCAATGTGTAAAAAAACCTTAGCCTCTTCCAGACGAAGGATTTCTCTAATCAGTAGAAAACTTAGATTTTTGACGCATCATTATTTGAATTTGGTACCATTTATAAGTCGAGGCTGTAGCATCCCACAAATTGTTAAAGTATACAACCAAACAGACAAAGCATTGCCTCTTACTTTGGCAGAGGAGGGTGGGGATAAAAATAAAGGAGTTTTTGCAATCTTAAAGAATTTTGTTAAGGGGTTCTATAAATGGAAAATAAACTGACTGAGCTATTGCTTGGGCCAAAAAAAAGCGGCCATAATAATGGGATGGCGGTATGAACGGGATGGCCAAAAGACCTGGTTCCACTTTACAAGTAATCAGCACTGTATGTTACAGGGGGTGTTTCTCTGTGATTTCCGTAGTTTATTTCCCTTGGATGGGATAAATGGGAATGCTAGTCCATCATAGGCCACCTTCCACAGTCTTGTCAGGTTGGCCCAAAAGTTGAGCAGTACCCAGCCACTTTATATGGCCACCTCTGCAAGCAGACAAGATTAAACAAGTCCTAAATTATGAGTAGTTACAGTCTTTCCCGTAAAACCATGAACACCAGAGAAAATTTCTGGAATGTTTATTGTTTCGCAACCAATCGGATACGAGATGAAACTGAAAAAGATAACCACCAAACCGCAGCATGGATTAGTCATGACTTGACATGAAACAAGGAGCTGGCCAGGCTTCTTCTTGCACAACAAATCTTCAATTTTACCATTTTCAAAAACTGAATGGGAAAGACTGTAACTGGACAAGCAAGATGGTATTTGGTTGCCCACGCATGTTTACACACCTTTTCCTGCAAGAGAATAAGGTGTTCTTTATTCCATATAATAAATCCATTGAGCAAGCTTGTTTGGATATTGGCCAAGCCCTTTTTTCCCACTTTTTGCATGTTTATGGACCTTGACTACATCTTGGGCCCTAAACCCTTGAAAAGAGAACTAGGCCAAACTCCATCCATCTTAACCTCACACTTGGTCAAAAAGCCATATAAACAGCTAGCTGAGTGGAGAAGGCACAGTGAAAATGTCCATGACGATAATGCAAAACAATGGTCTAAGCCTCCTGATGTTGCACTTGTAACAATGCCATTAAGAAATTTAGAAAAGGCACTAAAATGACCCTCAATGCTCAGTACCTGAACCAACTCCAAATGATATTGGTGAAAGGGCTTCAAGTGACCAAGTGGCACCGTATACTCTGTAAGTAATTCTTTACTTGGGTGGTCTGCTACCAACAGGATAACAACTGTCCAAGAAGGCAAAAAAAAAAATCAGTTTACACAGACTACAAAAACTGCTTTTATTTTGAACATAAATTTTCATTTGCCATGTCATTAAAATAATTATTCATTAATTTTGTAATGGATGATTAACATTAATATGATTATTCTCACTCATTATTATGAAGAGGTTGTTTTTTTTGTTAGTTTGCATGTAGGTTCCTACTCTTCTAAGCATCAAGACACTGCTACATGCACTCTCTAAAGTAAGTTTCACAATTTTGCTCTTAAGATACATGGTACACTACAAAGATTATCCTGTACTTCTAATTTAAATTTGGGTTGAAACATGTTGAAGGAAAACATCATATTGTTACATCTGTGCTACTCTGTCTCAGATGACAAACCTTCATCTTTAGATTCTTCCTCCTTGACCTCAACCAAAAGCAGCTCCTCCCAAGATGGTGAATGTGTTGGCTGAATAGCAGCATGGGTAACAGACTGTCCCATTTGCATCTGAGCTTCAGCTTTTCCAGACTTCCTGCAAATCAGGCAATGTCATAAATGCAATTTACAAGCATACTGCATGCCATTACTGACATGCATTTATTTGTAAGCATAATTAATCCAAACAGAATGTCACCTGAATACTGTATATTCTCAGTGGCAGATCCAGACCTTGAGCTAAGAGGGGGGGAGGGGTGGTATATATTATTTATACCCATTTTTACACCTGCGTAGAGAGAGGCACTGTGAGTGTAAAGTGTTTCGCCCAAGAACAGAACACAATGTCACCGGCCAGGGCTCAAACCCAGACTGCTCGACCCGCACTAACAATAAGGCCACCACCCGTCCCCAAATCGATTTGATCACTAATGATCCCTAATTGGCGCAAGCCAGTTTCCTCCGGAGAAAATCATCTTTATTCATAATTATTACATACTCACCCTACAATGTATGGCTGAGGAGGTCTTCCATCTGATTTAAATGGCAGTCCTAGGGCTCCATGAGCTAGAACAACCACTTCACAATATCCTTCCCTAGCTGTGTAGCTCCCACACAAATGATGCACAGGTATACTGTTTACATGTGAACCAAGGGCTGCCTCCTGGATCTGATAACATACAATAGAATCAGTTGTCTTGCTTCTGAATCAACCTACTGACACAATGGCCATGAAAATTAGCAATGAGAGCCAGGATGCATGATCTTTAGAAGGATATACATGTATCATAAAGTTGTAGTTACAATAGCCCATTTCTGAGTTGCCCTAAACCTCTCTATCAAAGCGAGGCCTGGTTCACAACCATTCATATGAAAATGAGTTTAATTTGCATGTGAATGAAATCTCATTTTCATATGAAAGGATGGGCACCAAGACTATCTTTGAGAGAGAGGCTAATGGTAATTTGAAAATGGCCTATTGGCTTGGGTAAGAAAAAGTGCAGATATAGAGTCCAGGCATGAGAATACCTAACAATATGCAATCACAATTACAGACTTTTATGATACAAGAAAAAGAAGGCCAAGGATTTAATGGCTAAAATCAGCTGAATCCAGAAATGAAGCCAAGAATAGGGTTACCTTTAGTTAGAAGTTGTTAACAGAGGTACTTGAGGGCACGGAATTTAGAAGAGATGGTGCTCATATTTTAAAACAAACCAAAAGGATTTGTCATCACAGACTGAGACAATTGAACTCACTGTTTTAATTCCAATAGGAGTATCTGGTGCAGTTGAGGGGCCTGGCTGAGGTTCCCTGGGAACTGGAAGAGGCTGTGGCTTTTTGACAGGTTCTGGCAACAAAATAATTAACATTCTCAATTTCAGACAATGAGTAAACTTTTCATGTCAAGTCAGAAAACAAATTAACATAATCAATGAGGGTTTTGTTCAATTATAGCATATAACCTAAATGCGATAGCTTTTCAACCTTTTTTCCAAATTCTATTGCTAAATTCTCATCAGCGACAGTTATAATTGAGTTCCATTAGTGAGAACACTGTTTATAAGCTGCTATCTTACCAAGGTGCCCAAGCTACTTATCTTCCTGCTCAAAATCTAAGTTGATCCCCTGAGGTTTTAATTATGGCTGCAATTATGAGAGTATTGTTCTACATGTATCTAAACAAAATTGTCAACATGTAGTAGATGAGTTTTTATTCTTATCACATGTCTGCTTCGCAAATTAATTATTTACATGTGCATAACAAGATATTGTAAAAAGAATCATGAAGTAAAATAAAAGTCTTCTATCACGTATATTAACCTCCCTGCCTCAAAGAGTAAAATGCAAATGCTGTCTTCTCTGTTTCATTACAATGTATCGTATCTCTTTCTCTTTTCTTCATGAAAACAGAACTGTCCTCTGCAATTCCACGACCTATGTTCTGTGGGTTCTGTCCTGTCAAAGAGTTGTAACTCTCTTTCGAAGGGCCTACTGGACTTTTGTCAATATGGTAAGCCTTTGGCTGCACACTTTCACCCTTTTCCTTCACTTCCTGTTCAACTCTCCCTTCTTCAGTAATGTTCAATATCTCATCTGAATGTTTCTCTCTGTCTACATCTGTCCTAGATAGCTGGCTGTGTGAACTATCAACTAAGATGCCTGTGTGTTGTAATATATCAGCAGAGTCTCTTTCACACTGGTCTGGACTGACCCCTACAACACAAGTTAACGTTACATGTAGCTTTTACAGGAAATATTCATTTTAACACTGTAAAATCTGTAAATCCCAATCCAGATCATTTTCAAACAGAACTAGGGTGGTACGAACAGTTCTTAACATATTTGATTTTGCAGCATTAAGTGATTAGACTATTCCTCCTACTCCAGGGTCCCAGATGGGATGCAAGCCCATCACAGTACAGGTTACCTCCCTGCATCCTCTGAATGTGCTTGCATGTCACGGCAATTTGCAGATAACTAGGTAAAATGAAGCCCTACATTTTAAATAATTCAATTAATAGTATTATTAATAGTTTAAGAGTACAAGGACATGGGCCAGACTCTGAATGGATGAACAAGCACTGCAATAATGGCAAGACAGCATGATACAAGTTTTTCCCATTCTTCAGACTCACATACTGAAATGACCTCCCCACTTTCAACATCTTCTTCTACTCTCTTTCTCTTCTCTTTGTTCTTAACTTCATCTACAAACTCTCTATACATGTAGCTACATGTACTTGGACACAAGTTCGCTAAACTTCCTGCCTTTTCTTGTTTCTCAACTATAAAGGAGTCAAGCTGCATTCCCAGAACCTTGGGAACAAGGTCAAAGGAGTCAGGGCCTAAAAGATGCAAACAAAAGCTTACATGTACATTCACAAATTCATAAGAGATCAAAAACAATGGTATATACATCACTCAGTTGGCCATTTGTTGACTTCAACTTCCCTAAATTGAAGTTCTTACAATTGTTTTATGATGCCATAAAACAGAACACATATCAACACCTAACCACATCATTCTGCAACCTTGCACTTACAATATATGTAGAATTATTGTCAACATTCATTCCTCATCTAATCTTTTCCACCTGCCTTTGTTTTGATTAGGTTCTGAAACCCCTGAGTAGTGTTAGTTCTATTTTCTGTAGACTCCTGACTGTGAAAAAAGTTGGCTAAGCTTCCTGCTGCATGCTGTGTCATGAGTAAAGACTCACTACCTGAATCATCTTTTCCTGTCTCGTCACTGAACTGGCACTCACTATCTCTCCTAAATTCACCTGCTGAAGTTATCAACACAGAAGTGAATACTGCATACAGCCTATCACTAAATTTTTAATCATAGAGAATTTACTGGGTAAAACAGACATGCATCAAAGGCAACTTACATGAAAACAATCTCTTGTATACACAATGTACGTAAAAATAAGAGCTCAATAAAGAGAGTGGTATCTGGGCTGTCATGATGAATGCAATAGGGATGGGCATTTTGTGACAACCAAAAAATTTATTTGAGATTCATACATGTAGGGGACTTAACACAGAATTGCATTATGCATTGAAATTCAACTGTTTTAATTTATTACTCTTGACTTGTGAGTAGCCATACATGTAGCCCTACAGGGACCTACAAAGTGTCTTGGTAAACTGATGCTGCTCAGTTCCATGTATGATTTTTTTTGCAAGTAGCAACCGTTCAGAAAAACTCTTTGTATATATGTAGGTCAAAGTGGAATTTGGCATGTCAAAGCATCTTTACTTGGCCTGACAAACCCTATTTAAACTAATAATAATTAAAATAGTAATAAATATTAATATTAAAATAAGACCATTATTGGGTATGTCACTGTATATGTCAACAATAATTTTCATACCTCTTAAAAAAATAGTCTGTGATATTGCCTGCTTGGTACAAGTGATATTTTTTAAATGGACACAAGTACTGGTACTCACTTAGCACTGAGGAAGGGCTAGGCCCGAAACGTCTGCTATAAACATCATTTTTAATTTGGCATTGCATTATTACTATTTACAACTTTTGAACAAGTACTCACAAATTGGTAGAGCCTCTCTCGTTTCAGACACCTCAAACTCGCTACTTGGAATTAAGTTGGCTAAACTTCCTGCCTTTATTTGCTTCCTGCTCAATGAATTTCTGCCTGAAAATGCACCATTGCCTAGGTGCTTAACTTGCTGTTTAGCTGATGTGAAATGGCAAGAATTTGCCCTTAATAAATATTATTATACATTAAACTCACTATCTCTTTTCTGATTGGCCAAAAGCGTACAGTTAATTTTTGAAATCAGGACCTCTGACGTAATCTAGCTGCAGATTATACAATAATCATGTCAAGGACACTCAAGGACACTCAAGGTCATGGGTAATCATGTCATGCATGACCACAGTGCATGTTTTCTAAGGGTTATCAAGTCAAATTTGAGTGCTTTGTGTTGCTTGCCATCAGCAAAGAAGCAAAAACATGACTTCCGTTTTTTCTTTCATTCAATGTATAATAAAACAATTAGTAGATTCAGTTTTTGTGATATCCAGAATAATCAAGGTCTTGGTAAGGGTTATCAGCTTCAGCCTTCGGCTTCTGCTGATAACCCCTACCTCGACCTTGATTATTCTGGATATCAGAACAACCTCAACCAATAATTGTTTATTAACATGCACCACAACAACAAATATCCTCAGTTTTCTAAATTTGTCCCAAAAAATTCTGGAAAATTAGCATAGAGTTTCTTCGCCCCTACTGCCTCTACTGCCTCCATGTAGCCCTGTAAGTACTGTACTGTGATGCACTTTTCTACTCTACTCTACTCCTAATCTTCTCTACTCTGCTCTGCTCTGTGCTGCGCTGCTCTGTTCTGCTCTACTCTATGCGATCTACTAATGTACTCTACTCGACTCTAAAAGATCTAATAATGTGGTCTACTCTACTTTATACAGTACTGCAACTTCTACTCTACTGTACATGGAGCCATAGAGGTCGCACATACAGCAGCTGAAAAACTGTACTCTAATTTTCCAGAAGTTTTTGTGCTGGGTATACAGTTATGAAGTAAATGTTTTTGAATTTAACAGTAGTTTGCAGCCATGAATATGTTGTACATGTAGTTGAAAATGTATTTTAGTTCAAAACAATTTCAACCTTGGTGAATTTGTGCCAAAGGGGAAGGGTGAGTCTGGAACCAATAACTTATAAGACCAACAAATTTGACAAAGATTTTTAGTGATTGCTTGCCTAGCCTAGTGGAGATGAAGCTGGAATACAGAGCCAGTGATCAGGTGTTGAAATCCAGGCGAGAATAAAAAAGATCTGGAGTGGGCAAGGATTAGGATTGGAGTTAGGGTTAGGTGGGCTGATATGGTGTCCTACCAGGGTGGGGTAGGGTTAGCAACTCCACTAACAGTTCAACAACAATATTTACGAGCAAGCTAAGTACTACACTATCACCTATAGGCTGAAAATATACAAATGTATTGTCCACCTTACAATATAATAAACTGCATGAGAAATTATATATATCATCTTTTAATGATATGTCCAGCAATCTATTTCTACTTCAGCTATTGTCATAGTCTGCAACAAAACGTCTCTCCCTTTGAACAAAATAAAGACTTACTTGTTTGCTCAGGTTCTTCATATTTAAGTTTCAAAGAAGTTCTTATGACACCAGAGTTGATCCAAAATCCTTCACCTTCCTGTACTTGACTTAAAGTAATATTGGTCTCAAACTGATACAGCTCACTGGAATCTTCAGGTGGTGGTGTTGTCCGTTCCACTGCAGAGAAAATAGCACCCCTTCTTGGAAATACATTAAACACAGCCTCTCCATACTTGTCTCCTTCATGCATGGGATTCTCTGGAAGTCGAAATGCTTCCACCACAAGTTGAATGTCTCCATCAGCACTCTCTGGCATTAAAACAGCATAAAGTACCAGTGAGTGGTCGTTAATTAAGCACAAAATTATTATTAATTTCAGTATTTACTACCACATGTATTTATTTAATACCCATTCTGTAACATGTTCTTCAGGTACATCAAGTGCATGTAAGTTCACCCGTAACATCAAAGGGCTCATCTTATTGCAGCCCACATAAAATTATGTTTCTGAACTTCAAAAAATGTACCTGGAGGCATCCAAAATGAGATTACTGAATCTGTGAAAGATGCAAAGGTTTCAGGATCACCATCCTCTAAACAGGCATCTGTGGTAAACTCATGATCTTCCAAAGGTAATTTTGAATTACCCACAAAAAGTTTCAACTTTGAGCGATTAACTTTGCTTCCTATCATTCGCAGTATAAGGAAATAACGTCCTGCAGTCACAAATTGGGCACTGAAGATTTCAATGGTGAAGCGTAGGGCTTTGTTGTTACCATCCATTCTGTGTTAACCCTATTCAGTCTGTAAGCTGTAAAAACAGAATCAGAAGTCTAATTAACTCAGGAATCTAACAGTAAAAATATTTATTTAATATATTTCTTCAGGGCAGTTTTAAAGTGACTCTTGTAAAACTACTCTTAGACTAGCCGATCACAAAGGACACAGACAATAAAGGGTGAACCAATCAAAACTTGAAGTAATTTCATGAAGCTGACGTAAAGCATGGTAAAACGAGTGCGCGTGAGTCACAATTAGTTTTGGTAAATACTTCTGATCGGATAAAATAAAGGGGCGTGTTTTTTAGCCAATCATGTATCGTAGTTGACGCAAAACCAATAATTGAAAACCACTCTATTCCTTCACATAATGTAACAAATTCTTCTCAAGTATAATAAATCTCAACAGCACTAACTGCTTTTACATATAATGATAAAAATCTGATAGTGTGCTGTTGCAATGAACACTAAAAATAATCATCAGTCAGCTATATCCCAGGGGGAAATATATATAGTTCAACCCCTATTAAACAACCGCCCTAGAAGAAATGGATAGTGGCTGCTAAAAGGGGTTGGCTGCTTAAAAGAGGTAAAAAGCCCTCATCGGGACTTTGATTACTGGCCGCCTAATAGGGGTGGCCATTTAATAGGTGGTCACTTAACAGGGGATGGACTATACTTCCCTTGGGACTGACTGGGTTATCACTTCTTCATAGGGAAAAATCTACAAATTTTAATTTGAATATACACTTCCAGAGAGCAGTAAGAGAGGCTGATAGCAACTTGCTCTAGTCTGCCAATTTTTTGTACACTGCTCGCGTTATACCTAGTGATTCATAATGGAAAACCTGCAGAGCTCCAGCAGGCACCAGTGCTGAACAAGTAAAATGAATACCTGCACTTTATACCATCTCTACTCTCTGTCAAGCAACTTTGCTAAGTTTGATAAATATTTATTGTGTAGTTCCAGAAAATATCCATATCTCCCCCTAGGAAGGGATTTTTTTCTAAGACCCCCCCCCCACCCCACCCCACCACCCTCTGGAAGTTCCCTATAGGCCATTCCAAAACTGTGCAGGGAACTGGGGGAAGAGAGACCAACAAAAAACTTTAAGAGGTTATAAGGTTTTGGGAGATGCTGTCTCCAAATTAGAGACGTTTATATGAATTTTGAACCATGCTCCAGGTCTATAATCTCTTGTTACCCTGGAAGCATCAAACTTGGTCAAATGACTTTGAAACTCATGCCAGTTACCTGGGCAATTTCAGAATGGCCTATTACATTTCATACATTTCTTAATTAACACATTTTTGGTCTTACAATACCTCCCCCCCCCCCCCCCCCCCAGGAAACTGTACATTTCTGTTTTCACTGCAACTTACCACTTGATGTTCAGTATGTGCAAATAAATAATCCTGTGACAAACAAGTGAGCTGAGCTTTGTCATAATATACTGAGTTGTGCTGTCTGATATACCGGCAGGGTGTAGGGTCTGCATTAAGGGTGCGTTGCTTTGAGGTGAACTGCATCAGGATCAGCGATCAAAGATAACTCGCATCATGGTCCGAACCATCAAAGGAGCGGATAAATCTGTGACTAGAGTGGATTCATCAGTTCCTTTGATGCATCATGATCTGAGTGATCTTGGATCACTGATCCTCAGATCCAGATCACCCCAACACGTATCATGAAGAGGAATGTTTTGATCCTACTAAGCTTACTTCAACTCTACCAGCAGAGAAAAAAGGATAAGCTTATATGGATTATAGCATTATATTTTATATTCCCCGTGTCCACGGGGGAAAACGAGATTACTCACATCAATAGCACTGACGAGGAGAAACTATCAGCTAATTAATTCAATGTCGAGGACTATCAATCTTGATCAATTCATGAATTTTCGTTTTCTCATTCTTTACCACACGCTTCTTTAGGCACGTTAATCGGAGAACCTTACACTGTAACATTGATGCAATACCGCCATCAGAAAAAAAATCCGGTCAGCTCTCCACACGTTTGACAAGAAGCAAGTTAGGGCTAACGAAGTTTATACGATCAATTTGTTTACCTTTCTTAGTTACGTTTTAGTCTACTTCAGTTTTGATACTGCTCGTTTGCTTACAAATCAATTCTTGAAACTACAAAATCACGTACCGTAAATTTCAAACCATCGTTTAGGTCACATCCTCTGGAAATAAAAGCATTTTATCCATGGTTTTGTCTTCTGAGCGTGAACGCAGGTTACGACGGTCCGACGACTGGCTTGACGACGCTTTTTCACTTAGTTCAAGGTTGCCATAACTATTGCGCCGCCATGTTTGATTTGCTAAAAGCGTGAGTAGCCTGGGAATAGTAAATGCAACCCCTTTGGCGAGAATAGCTGTAAAGCGGTTTGGAGAGTTGTTCTTCAAAAGTGTAAAAGCGTTTGCCACAAAGCCCAGGGGTATTAATGGCAGTCGTATTTGCTTTGCTTGATGAAAATTCATGGTAAGTTCGGTATAATTGCGCTAGGAGAGGTATTTGAAGTGGGTCACCCATGCCAATCTGCTCTGACGGCGACCTGTAGTTCCTGCCACTCAGAAGAAAACGACTGAAAATTAAAATCTTAGAGCATAATATGTCCTAGGTAATACACTCTGCCCGTATTCAATCTAGGAAAATGACTTACCTGGAGTAATACTGGTGAAGAAATACGTATCTTTTTTTTTTTCTTGGGGAAATGAAACAAGAATTTCTGATGACTGTCCAGGCGATGTTTATGGTCACTGTTAGGACTGTTGAGCCTGGGTTCCGTTTCTCGAGGGTCCCGAAAAGTTTTCGCTCCCGGAAAGCCGTAGCAAAATCTCAAACCTTACGATTACAGAGCTGTTTTATTCACGTATTCTTAATACGAACAGAGGTTCTCTTCATACAAGAAGTTTTGAGTGTATACACCTCTCTGTTTTTAGATACAGATCAACTAAAAATGGCTTTACGGAACCGAAAGGTTTCCGGGGCTTTCGAGAAACGGGCCCCTGGTGTCTTATCAGCCGGGAAGGGTGTTGATTAGAGGAGATATCAGCAATAACTGGCAAAAAAAGTCATTTATGTTTTATGGTCAATGTTTTGAACATCCAGCAGTCCGACGTAATTTATTAAAGTTCAGAGAGTTCTTCGACTTAGCAAAGATCCCAGGGTTATAATTTTATATTGTTGACTCGCATCCTTAGGTAACAGTATTAGTAACTTAATTGATACATAACTGAATTACAAGCCTTAGAAGCTCGCAGCTAGCAAAGCTATTCTGAGCGACTGCTATTATTACTACAGAAAAACTACAGAAATTGGAGTAGATAAACAGAATTAAACCAAAACATTATACATAACACATAATGTAGACATTAAGTACCGAAACTACTGGTTGGCATAAGACAGTGGAGCGAGTTAACAATGATAATGGAAAACAAAATGGGAAAGAGGACCGTATATTAAGGTTACTGTATACCTTTAAAGGTGTCTCACGTCCAAGCTATGTAGCGCGTCCGGTTTAAACTGTAGATACCTAAACCCCTATATCAAATTGAAGCTCATAAAGCTGGCTATCAAACTATACCAAGAATTTTGAAATAAAATTAAATGAATGGTCCAATTTTTAACGACCTCTAAATGAGAACGTCCGAATCACCTTTTGAGAGCTAAAAGTGGAAGCGAATTTTGTTTTTCGCTTATTTAATTTGTTCTTCAATTTCCGGACCCAAAGCGCTAAAAAAAATGTGTCTGCAATTTGCATTATTCAATTTCAGTGAAAAGTTACAAAAACTTTTCGAAATAGGTCTAAAAAAATACGGAGTGACCGTAGAAAAATCGCTCTCGGAGAAAAGATATTTGGAAAATATAAAAATATATAATATAATTATTGGAAATAAAAAAATTCGCAGACACTGTTTTGTTGTTTATATGTCAAACTAGCTACTGTCCAGATTTGAGGGCAAACTAAAAAATCCCCTTTGACTTGTAGCTTTTAAATGGGACCCAAAAGATGATTCGGAGGCTTAGATTTAGAGATCGTTAAAAATTCGATAATTCATTTTATTTCAAAATTCTTGGTGTAGTGCGATAGCCAGATCTATAAGCTTTAATTTGATATAGGGGTTTAGGTATCTACGGTGCATGCTACATCCCTTAGACGCGAGACACCTCTAACGGTGCTCTAGCCTGCGTAGAAAGCGTTCCCGTACGAACAGCTTTTCCGCACTCTGGCCGCGAGAGCAAAAACTCGTCGAATTTTTGCTCTCGCTCCAATTTACGCGCGGTGAGAATGCGGAAAAGCTTTTTGTACGGGAACGCTTACTAGGTAGGCGAACGATGTACTAAAGGTATACGGTAACCTTGATACTAATTAAAGAGCAAGTGCTACTTAAAGAGTGAGAGATTCCTAGAGATTTCATCATAGCGTATGTCAACATTTATCTCCACCCTTTCCAGAATATGCCAGAGTAGTGCTTTACTCACTTGTCGTTTGACGGCAGGTGTGGCGATAGACCATGAGTTTAGAGTTGAACGAAATGATACCCAATTACAGTTGGACCTAATCTCCTCCGCAGCCGTTATTAGGGTCGTCACGCAACGCGACCCTAATAACGGCTGCGGAGGAGACTAAGTTGGACCCCACTAATCTCGAATTCCCCGTTATTTCGAACTCAAAACCATTTTCCTTGGATTTAACCTTCAGTCATTTACTATCAGCTATTTCGAACTCCCGCTATTTCGAACTATTTTTCGTTGCCTCCGAGAGTTCGAAATAGCGGGGCTCAACTGTATTCAGTAATAAATGGCGCATTCCCCTATAATTCTATCGAGAATGAAACGAGGAAGTCAGGACCATGCTCTCATTTCAGTCAGAGTATAACATGAGGTTTGCTTTACATGCATGAAACATTTGGTCAAAGTACTGACTCGTTCCTCGATTGGAGTTGTTTTGTTGGTCTCGTTTCTATTTCTCTTTAAGTATTATTAAACTAATAAGTGCTTAGATGCTTAGATTGAAATACCGGTGGAGTTTCTTAGGCAAATATGACCATAACTTTTACGGATATTCCGATATGTATGTGTCAGTCCTTTTATAACCTTTTATCTGCTTTGGAATATTGTTTAGCAAATCACGTGATTATTTTTTCCGAGGTGAGATTCTGTATAATTTTATTTTTGCAGGTGAGTATGTTGTAAAAGGCGCTAATATTTTCTAATTTCTGAACAATCAGCAATATATATATGACAAAAATTTTAGACTAGTGAAAAATGGCGCTTTTATGGGTAATACTGAACATGCAGACAGCCTCTTTGTGCCTTATAAATGGATTACTGTAGTTGTTAATATAATGCAGGAGGCTTATAATCCCTGGGGAGCATCAAACAACTGGGTGTTATCAGTATCGAGATTGGGAGCTGGCAATAATCGTTGACAACAGGAAAACAGAATTTAAGAAAAAGACGCTTATCAAAAGGACCCGTGCGTCATAATAAGTTGATCGGAACTAATTAACTCACTTCGGATCAGTGTAGAAAATGGACGATAAAATAATAAATGCAAGAGAGAGAGAGAAGTATTCACTTACGCCTATTAGCAAATAATTCCTCTTCCTTTCTTGTAAATGTGTTTTGTATTCGAGACTAATTAGTTTGCCAAGGAAGAGAAAACTTTGATACAATAAAGTTCCTGAAGTGTGAGATTAACGCGATGCGCCCTGGAAAAGTGCTCAAGAAAAAAAATATACAAAAGCATTTCAGGTTGCTCTAGTACACGGAAGTGTCGCTTAATCTGTGTGTTTAAATATTTACCATAAACTTGTTTCTCACTGTCTTTGAAAGTACCTCTTATTGATATCAATTTTATAGAAACGTTTAAAGTTCGATTCTATTTTGTTGTCGAATTCTCGAAGTACCGTAGAGGGAGAAGGAGGAGAAGAAGAAGAAGAAGAAGAAGAATCTCGTTTCCACGCTCTTGATCTCCCACGCAATGAGGGTGGTTTACCTTAAGAGAGGAATGCTTCAGAATGGTTTCGATGAAAATGATCAGTAGAAAATAAACAACTCCAAACCCCGCTCCCGTAAAAATCAAATTACTTTGTATTAATTAAGCTAGGGGTAAATCCTTTTTGAGCTCAGTTAAATATCGGTTATACTAATTCATTCCTAGATACATAGGCAGCTAGCTAGCAAAGGAAAAATGAAATACTTGAAGTAGTTGAAGTTTTTAAAAATTTCCTCTCAAACTCATCGATAAACAAAGGAAATCATGACCGTGACAGTGTTTGGATATCTGATCTTAATTAGCATATAATTTGACGATTTTATTACTCCGGTTCTCCCTAATTTTAGTTTCGATTGACAGGATATATCAAACACTCAAGGCGATATTTTTGACCATATTCCCAAACACCTCGAAGCTAGTCAAAAATACCAAGGTGCGTGTCGTATTTTCAACTCTCTTCTCAGTGTTTGCAAATGTGGTAAAACACGGTCTTTCGTGTTTGATATATTTCGTCAGCCTCTGTTAATTTCTTCAAAACCTTTTTGTAAATCCAAAAGCTGTTAATTTTGCGGAGTGTTTAGTCACGTTCTTCTGTGGTCATGGCGCCGTTTTCGGTCTTTGAACTGTCACCTCTTGGGACACATGACAACTGTTGGCACATTTCACAGAGGCAATAGTATCCAAAGACTTTGACCTTGGTATTTCTTGGACTAATTGGCTTGTATCCTGAAGCTTGAACCAATCTTCAGACAAGTGACTAGAACTGTGTTGATGCCTCAGGCCACTTTTTGTATGGATTACTGCAGCCGTTATTACGATGGACGAGGATTGTGAACCTTGTGGAGCATGAAAAAACTGGCTTTTAATAGTATGACGATTGGGAGCTGACAATGATCGTTTGAGGAATATTTCACGACGGCCCTCATAAACGCAATCTGAATCCAAAGCTAGGTCGCATGATGCAGCTCGTTTGAAGCGGAACTGTTCCATCACTTGCTTTGCTTGTTGTCGTTCTTGGACAGGTTTTAGTGAACCGAGCCGATCTTTTCGTCTGCTGAACCGGGCCGCACCCACTGCTGGCTGACTTGCTTTTAGTTTTCTAACTCGTAACAGCTCTAGCACAGCTTTTCTAAAACGGCGGTCTCTATAGAAGTAAATCAGTGGATTTGCTAGAGAGTTCAATTGAACCAATGTCTCGGCTAAGAGAAAAGCGTTACTCGTACGAAGAACTGGGAAAATATCCGGCAAGGCGCCGATCACAATCACTGGAACAAACGAGAGAATCAGAGCAGCGGTTATCAAACCGGTTGTCTTGGCGACTTTTATTTCCTGCTTCGCTTTTACTAGAGCAGTAACTTGGCTGATTTCCGCTATTTTACGTTTGCGCACTCCAAGATAAACCATAATATAAAAATATCCAGTGGCTGCTAAACATGATGCTCCCACAACACTCTCACCGATATGCCAGATTTCTTTTATCTTCTGGTCCACACCAACCATTAGCATGACAAGAGGCGGAAACGATGTAAAAGCTGCTAACAGCCAGGCCATTATTACAAGTTTTTTTATGCGGCCTCTTGTAACGGTAACCTTGTAGTCAATCCACTTTCGTATCGCCACATACCTTTCCCAAGCAATGAATGTCAAATGATACAGAGATGACAAGATTAAAGTAAACATGGAGAATTCAGTTGCTATACGTAGGGTACAAAAACCAGAGTAAAACAGCTGGTGGCTAATTAATATATTTGTAGCGATATTTAGAGGCATAGATACTGCGCCAACTAGAAGATCTGTAATTGCTATGCTAGATAACAGTATGGCGGATGTTTTCTTCAGCTCTCTCTTTTGCTGAAAGGCTAAGACCACCAGGGCGTTTAAAACAATGACGGAGAGAGCAGCAATTATTGTGACTGGAATTACTATCGAAGGTAACGTCGTTTCGTTTAAATCCCATGTGAAGTTTGATGCTTGTGGACAACGAATCACTGACCTGGTATTGCTGGAAGGAATGGTGGTTGTTTCTGTATCATTCATGGCTATTTTGACGCAGAGTGGACGACGTTGGAGAAGCAAGGAATTTTACGTCTTTGGTCGGGGAATGCGCTGTAATACTAGCTACTCTGCTTTCGTGCGATATGCTTTTATGTCACAATTCGCTTTACTTGAACAAGGGAAGTTCATTTGAAGCTTCTAATATTTATGTTAAGCTTAGTTTCACTGCTGAAGGACAAACACCCGGAAAAGTAGACAACAGGAAAACGCAGGATTAGAAGAAAAAGACGCTTAAAAATTTCGGCTCAAGTCATAATAGGTTGATCGGAACTAATTAACTCACTTTATGGATCAGTGTAAAAAATGGACAATAAAATATTAAACGCAATAGAGAGAAGTACTCACCTACGCCTATTAGCAAATAATTCCTCTTCCTCTCTTGTAAATGTGTTTTGTATTTGAGACTAATTAGTTTGCCAAGGAAGAAAAACCTTGATGGAGAAACGTTTCTGAAGTATGAGATTAAGGTAATGCGGCCCGGAAAAGTGCTTAAGAAAGAAATATAGAGAAGCTTTTAATTTGTACACGGAAGTGTCGCTTAATTTGTGTATTTAAATATTTAAAATAAACTTGCTTCTCACTGTGTTTAAAAGTACCTCTTATTGATATCAATTTAATAAAAAAAAACAGTGGCGGATCCAGACCTTGAGCTAAGGGGGGTCCAGTTTTGTTTTGCTTGCCCTGCTGGCTTTTCTTCCTTCTGTGATTTCTTCTTCTTTTGCCCAAAACAAGGTACTTCTTATAAATATCAAATTAAAAAAGGAATGGTGGTTGTTTCTAGTTATCATTCATGGCTATTGACGTAGAGTGGACAACGTTGGATCAGTAAGGAATTTTGAGTCTTAGTTGGGCATCGCGCTGTAATACTAACCAGTTATGGAGAAAAATGGCCCTTTCCTTCTATGAGACACGCCTGCAGGGAATTATGGTAGCTGTATTCGTCAAGTCCAGTCCACGTCCGGTCCAAGTCCAGCCAAGTCCAGACCAAGTCAAGTCCATTCCAGTTTGTCCAGGTGCCAGATGGCGGACGACTTGAGAGGAAAGGAAAAGTCGCTTTCGAAAGGACGAAGTGGTGGCATTACTTGTTGGGTTACCGAATGCTGCAACAATTCAAGGAGAAACGCTGAGGTAAATTATATTTCCCCGAAAGAGCCTGCATCGAGAGAGAAGTGGATAGAACATATCGAGAGAGAAAACTTTCTAACGAGTGCGGCACACTTTGAAGGTGCTTCATCGTTCACATAACTTTTCTTCCCAACTGTTTTTGCTTTGACTGTGCATTTGAGTTGTTGCTGTAGATATAATTCAACTGCGAGTCACGAGACGAGGAATCGAAATTTTAATTGTAAGGTACTGAATTTGGAGTGATCATTTCCAAAGTTTTACGATGAAAATGTAATACGACCAGTCTCCATAACTGTTTTTGAGTATTTAATTCATGGTCATGACACATACTAGACATACAAATTGCCGTTATTTCTACATATACAACATGTAACATGTAGGTGTATATATTGATACCAGGAGTAGAAACCTCACGAAGCATTTTATTTCATTTTACTTCTAGGCTAGACATCACTTATCAATTTTCGATCGAGTTTTTATTTTCGATTCACCAGGAATGGTGTTATTTCCCGTGACGTTACTAACTGTCAAAAAAGTTCCAGAACTACGACATATAAGGCTGGATAAGTTATAAGTTCAGTTAACTTATAAGTGATCGGTGTATCAGGGTCTTAATTAACGGAGCTTGAGTTATTTTTGCCAGGTAAAAAACCTCCTTTAAGGTGGCTCAAAACAGTTTCCAGCACTTAGATTTTGATGGGTCGTTGTAGCCACTCTTTATCACTTGATGCTACAATCATGGTATCAAAAAACTGCTCAATCATTGGTGAACACGTTGTTATCATTTTCGTGACGCAATAGGTTACCATAGCAACAGTATGACCTCCTAAAAACACCCTTAATTACAGCTTTAGGGGCTTATAATTCAAAAACAGCACGGTGAAATTTCAGTATTTGTATTATCAACTTTTGGTAAGCATGGTAAGACGCAACATTTGGCAAAGTTTAAAAAACTTTTGTGGGTAGGGTTCAGAGCCACCCTAAATTTCTCTCAACTGAGATTCCACTGCAGTAAACAACAGGGACGTACGTTCCACGTGACCACGGTCGCTAACAGCACTGGTGAAGCTGTGGTCCAGTACTTCAGCGGTCAGACGGACGTCCAGCTTGACGCCTATGGCTCGTTTCTTAGAATGGAGGACGACAAAATTAGCAGGAGTTTGCAATGGTACGAAGTATTTCTTTGGCAAATGGGGGCATGCTCGAGATCAACACAGACTTTTCCATTACGCTGCTTTTTTACAGAGTTCATTTCACTGGATGTTGGATCGGAATAACCAGTCAGATTGGCCATGGATGTGCGATGACGCGAGCACGAGCCGGGTTGCAGTGTCCTCTGGGTGATTTCTGGAAAGTCTTTGTTCGACAAGACGTTTGTACACCGATCAATTATCACATGTACAAAGATATAAAAATAATTATAAGGTTTTCGGTAGCAAATTTAGTTCTGGGTGTATTTAAGGACTTTTAGACAGTTTACGTTAATAAACACGGGGAAATAACACCACAGTTAGCGAATTGAAAATAAAACTTCGATTGGAAATTGAAAGAGCAATTTCTAAATTAGAAATAAAATGAAATAAAATAAAACAAAATTCTTCTTCATATTTCTGTACCTTGTTGTCAATACATATATAGAGATCATAATAATTTGCAAGTTTAGTATCAATCATGAATTAAACTGTCAAAAAGCGTTCTAGAGACTGGTTGGTAACAGTGGTTTGTTGTCGTATTGACATTAATACGCAAGTGGTGGAACTAAAAACCGATCGACAAAAATGCAGTGCCATACATTAAATTCAGATCAGCCCAGGTTAACAGGAACCTGTAAAAAGCTTGCAGTTTAAATGGGCGAATATTGAGTATTTTCTTTCCCATCTCCAAAGTAAGAACTTTCGGTATTGTCGATTTAAAAGTGACTGCGATAATAATTACAATCCAAAAGGTGCTGTCGGCGGTAATAGGAAGTTTGAGGCCCGGTCCACACGTATCCGGATACTTTTGAATCCGCAACTTTTTCTTTCCGGATACGGCTTTCGTCCACAAAAACCTCAGAAGGAAAGGTAATTTTTAATTTTGGAATATGACTACGTCACATGAAAACCAAGAATAGCGGGCTTTTTGCCAATGACCATAGAATCCCTCAGTATAGAGCGTATGCACTCATGTGTCCAGCAGCCATGGAAATTTATTGGAACAAAAGAAAGTGTTTACATAAGAAGAGTTCAACTCCCACAGGACTGGTTTTGTACACTAACATGGCCGCCGTTTCATTGTTTTGGAACACCAATATGGCTGCCATGACGTCACGTGCATACGCTCTTTTGCACGCCACTGCAACATCAGAATAAATGAGTTTATTCACTCGACTCAAGTGCTAGTGAATCTAAACAAAAAACTAAATTGAATAGGTTGCCGTTGGAAGCTTCGACTAAAAACACACGGAACCTTATAAAAATAGTTCTGATTGTTACAAAAATACCTTCCGAATATTTTCGGCTTTACACTCTAAAGTAACGCTTACTCCATAGTTTTTACAAATTCAAACGTTTCTCAGTTTTAGTACAATTTAGTCTTGATACAAAATATCGAGCGCCTGAAGAGCTTAGTTTTTTAAACCTACTTTTACAAACATCTACACTGTTGTAGCTGTACATAATTACACGGTGTTTCAAATTAAATTTTTGAAGACAGAGTAGAATAGAATTAACATCTTTCTTTCTTTCAGGTCCGAATCTTTGCACTGAAAACTGAAAAAAAAAAAAAATCAAAATTTCAGAACCAAAAACAACAACATCTTAGGCATCAATTCCACTTAGCATTAAGTAACAATTGTATAACATCTTTCTTGCATTGCAAACAGTAATTACCTCAACATTACAATCTCATTCACGGTTTTCTCTGCCCTGTTTTTTCATCTTTATCTTTGAACTTGGAAGCTGAAAGAGAAGAAATCAACGGTTGGTATTGTACCAAAACACTACCGTGACCCGTGGTGTGGATTTTTCTCATCGTCCCAACCCCCAATTTTTTTAATGACGTTTCATATGCTTAACTCGCAGAGACGTGCATGTTTTCCAAGAAGCGAGATACCTACCTACAGTTTGATACAGGGCAACACGAGCAGCAACAGAACCCATATTGGAAGATTCCACCTGGATGACCAATCAGAGTTGAAGTGTTAGGATCACGTGATAAGTGCACACTGGACAAGAGACAGGGGACATGCAAAGGTCACAGGTTTATCTACAATCCCAGACAAACGAGTTGGGACACGGAGCAAGTTCTCCCCTCCCCCCACTTTCAATGTTGATAATCAGGTGATTTTCCCCTTTTTTGTTGGAGAAAACGCGATATTTTCCAACATTGATTAGGGGGGAAGGGGGATACGTGATACAGCTCAAGTGTTCCAACTTCTTTTGGCCGGGATTGTAGTTACCTACGTTCTAAATATGGGTCATTTCCGAATTAAGTTTAGCCTTTAGTGAGTCTTGGTGCTCTTCCTTTCGTATGAAAATGAGATTTACTTCACATGCAAACTAAACTCATTTTCATATCAATGGTTGTGCACGAGGCATGGCTTTGATAAAGAGGCTTGGGGCAACTCGGAAATGAGATATGCAGTGTGCTGATGAAATGCAGATAACGTCACATTTACTCCGATTTCGGAAACTGCCAGTTTGGTTCTTTATGGTGCCCGACAGTAGAGGAACACACGTAAGTACGTTTTAAGATAGTCCTTTCATATCGGTCTGTACGCACCGTCAGGAAATAAAACTGACTTACAAATGGAAATTGAATCTATTTCAAATTCCTCGAATATTAGCCCATGGATTAAGCTCTTACAGAGATGTATAACTTCTTTCGATAGGAAGCCCACTATTGGAGATATTGCTTTGTATTGGCGTTGTTTGAGTATTCTCGGAGAGCAACAGAGCTTGTTTTGCGGTTTATATCGTTGTGTTCTCAGAATCTTGATGCGCGCTTTTCGTGTACACACCTTCAAATATTTGGGCGGAACATCCTCTAAATATCAACCGAAACATTTTTGAAACGCGAAATTCTTTCGGATAATAAAGTCACTCCCCTCGCAAATATGCCCACTGAAAAGCCCCTTGAACGAATATATGCCCGGAACATATTGGGGAAATTTGTCTCAACTGTCAGGTGGGGTTTACAGAGTCCAATGTTTATCTGAACACAAGGAATTATCGACTTTTCTTACTCACCCCCTTAGAAAGTTGTCTCGTCAAAGGTTTCCCCTTTCCGACATCAGTTGATGATTGCCTCGTGATGGTTGTGCCGTACCTCCCCGCCCCTCCTTCGGAAGTCTGTCTTGACAGAGGCCCCCCTGACGCCCTCTTCCAAACTGGGTCGGAGTCGACCTTCGCGTCAGACGACACCTTCCTCAGGGGTTCTTTGGTTGCGGATGAAAGAGTGGAGTCCTGGGACGAGGAGCTCCTGCTGTACGAAAAGCTAGACGGGAAAGAGTCTGATACGGGACGGCGTGACTCTGCAGAAAAATAACAACAGTCACGCTGCTTTGTTGTTGAGCGTGGCGTGACTAAATAACACCTCTGAAAGAGCCTACGGTATTTTTAGCCATCAAGACAAGAGCAAGCTAATATTTTAGAGCCACAAATTCCAAAGTCACATGAAACAATTAACACTATGGGCGCTGTTCCACCAAGCAGTTTTGCTTAGAACTTTGTTGTAACACAAGTTGCATGAGATATTCTGCATTGTAGCACAACCTAAAATGGTCATGTCTCGCGAAACTTTCGTAATAGCGAGCGTTGAATGAAGCTTGGAAAAGATTTAGACGCAACACGAACGAGGAATTCATCTGAAGAAAGTAGTACTAATCAGATATACCTTCCATAAGCGACGCTCCTCTGACGGGGGCAACAGACCGCTTAGTTTCTATTATTACAGAGCTGACGATTCGAGCGATAGCCCTCACTCCGACGAAGAGCAAACTCTCAAAAACGTCGTCTTCTTCGCGTTGGTAACCAACGTAATCCTTTTATTTTGGGGGCGGGAGGTTGTCGTTATCTTCGGAAGGGTCCTTATTTCAACCACAAAACCTTTCGGTCGGACGGAAGGGCAGCTCCAGGGCAAGTTATTTTCTGAATTTTAGTCTGTCCACACGACCTCTTTTTTTTTTTTTTTTTTTGAGTTCGTCGAGATCACAAGCAAACGTATTTAAAGCAAGGGTTTGACAAAGCCCGAAAATTTTCGCTAACATCGCTCGGCGCTCGCACGCACTTAATCGTAGCGAAAAAGTAAACGTCTATGGACAGACTAGAGTTTTACGGCAAAGCACAGTTGGCGAAGGACGCCAGGCAACAGACACCCTCTTACCGTATGGCCTTCTTCTCTCCGTCACCTCTGCTATTGCTGCTTTCTCCTCTTCTTTCGCCATCGTACTACGCATCTCCTCTAGCTCTTTCTTCTGCTTCTCAACAGTGAACTTAAGTTTGATATTTTCCGATCGTTGTTCGTCGTACATTCGTTTATAATCGTCGTCCACGAATCCGAACGAGATCGAGTGCTCGGACTTGCGTCGCTCCAGCTGTCGAACCTTTGTGCGATGCGAGCGCACATCTTCGCTGTGCTTCTGAATTTCATCGTCTAGTCTTTGACGGAGACTTTTAATTTCCTCTTTGTGTCTCCGCCTCTTCACCTCAAGCAGAGTTTCTTGTTCTTCGACTTTAAGCTCAAGATCTTTAATCTTCTGTTCTTTTTGTTTTAAATCTAAAGACGTAACCAGAGTATTTCCACTCGCGCCGTTCAACACACGTTGCTCGCTCCTGACGCTTTCAAGTTCTTTCTCGTGTCTTCGTTTTAATTCCTGAACTGAAGCATCCCGTTCCTGCTTCAAATCCTCCAGCTCTTTTTCGTGCTCTAACTTCTGTTCTTCGATAACATCCTCTAAACTCTTGATTTTCAATCTCAAGTCCTCAACGTTCTGCATCTTCTCCTCGCCTAGCTTTTGTTTGTACATATTGACCTCGGCAGCGTGCGCGGCCTCCATTTCTTCGATTTTCAAATCAAGCTCTTCGATTTCCAATCTCAGACTATCGTTCTCTGACGAGAGCGTTTCCCAGTCACCCATCTTGCACTTCTCCTCTTTCTCCCGTTCAAAAGCGTCTTTGTACATTTTAATTTCCTTTTGATATTTTCTGTCGATGGCTTCCATTTCTTTTTGCATCTGGTAAATCTTTATGCTCATCTCTTCCGTTCTTCTCAGCCCAAACATGGTGGCAGCCTCGGATTTTTTCAAACTTTTCTCCAAGTCTGTTTTTTCCTTTTTGGCCTGCTTTTTGCTCGTTTCAATTTCCTTTTCGAGATCGTCAATTTTTGTCATCGCTTCCTGCAATAAAAGGAAAAAGTTTTAATTTGCCAAGGTAAACAAGACCCTCAGAGGATAAATTTCTTTGCAATGCTGAGCCACTCAGCACTGATATGAGACAAGCTGTACATCAGAATTAACTGTGTAATCATTTTGAGTGTTGCAACCAATCTTTGCGTTAGCATTAAGAAAAGAAACTAGGAACCTCAGGAGTCAATTGGAAAAAAAGTCTCTTTACCTGGGTAGGATTCGAACTCAACACCTCCGAATTAGAGCACCGTCGTTCTACTGACTGAGTTACGAAAGCAGCGCGGGTAATTAAGGGGGTAATTCGTGCCAAGATAGATATGAAGAGTACAAAACAACGTTCGTTAGATGTAAGGACACTAAACGTGGTAACAGATGTGGTACAATAAACATGATCCACTAAGATTAGAACTGAACCATTTCAAAAACAAGGTGGAGAGGGCAAAAACTCCTTTGCTAACGGGTTTAAGCCTTTTACTCATTATAAGCAAATAATGTATTTCCTGGATTTATCTTTTCGTTCAGGGTTGCTTAGGGGCCTGCCGTTCCTTGTGTAAAGAAGGTAAATCTCGATGTCCATAGCAGAGTTACCCCCAGCATTAACTTCGCCGGTACCCATTAATACACCTAGGTGGAGAGAGGCACTGTGAGAGTAAAGTGTCTTCTTGCCCAACGATACAACATAATGTCCCGGGAAAGGACTCAAATCTGAACTGCTCCATCCAGTGGCGAGCGCAGTCACCATGAGCCCACCGCGCCTCCACACACACACACACAAAAAAAACAGACACACACCTCTAATGAGAGCTTCATTCCTGCACGGGTGATGGTACTGGCGACTGTCTGTGAGTCGGGCTGACTGCCACCATTTGGTGACGTGTTGCCACTCCTTGCCACCTGAATGGCGACCAACATGTCGGCCTTGAGAAGATTGACTTCCTCGTCATGCTTAACTTGTTTCTGTAACAACTGCTTTTGGAACTCGTCCCGACACGACGCCAACTCCGACTCTAGCTGAACGACACGCTCTTGAAGCTGGGAATCACTCTGTTAAACAAAACACGGTATAGTGAACTTTCACTTACAGTGAGTCGGTAAGTCAGTCAGTGAATCAGTCAAGGAATCAGTCAGTACGTCAATCAGTCATTCAGTTAGTCACGTGTGCCCGTCAGTCAATCAGTCAGTCAGTCAGTCAGTCAATTAGTCAGTTAGTCAGTCAGTCAGTCAGTCAGACAGACAGACAGACAGACAGACAGTCATTCAGTCAGTCAGTCAGTCAGTTAGCGAGTCAGTCAGTCAGTCAGTTAGCCACTCAGTCAGCTGATTTCTTTTACCAACCAAAGTTGATTCATGTTACCTGGGCTTCTCCTTCCAAAGTAACCAGAGGCACCGTCCTCGATCTCTTGGCCTCCCGTAGAGCTTCTTGATGTTCTTCTTGTAATTTAGCGATCTTCGTCTCGTACTCTGCGCGCATGGCGGCCAGGTCTTGCGGCAGTTCTTTTGGAGTCATTGGCGAAGCAGATCCCTCCACGTCGAAATATTTTTCTGATCTTATCGCTTGGATCACTGTCATCATGTCGTTACGTGTTTGCTCGATCTCTCGTTGCTGTTTTTCCTGTAATATGAAATAGAACAAATAAATAAACGGTACTCCACGCAATGGCTACATGCACTCGCAAAAGACTTCGGACGTTTAATTTTAGGACACTTTTTTTATCGCATTTCAGACAAATTTCGAGCAAACATTTCGGACACTTAGCTGAAACATAACTTAAGTAAATTTGTTGCTACAAAACGCGAATTATACAGCAACAACATCTGTGGAAATGATAGTTTTACTGCACCCTCAAGGTTTTAGATTCACTGACGAGAAAATAACACCAATTCTTACGTATCTGAAGCGGTTTCTCAACTAGACTTCGCTCCATAAAAACAAAAACTAAGAGTTTTGGAGCTACTTCAAAGTCTTATAATGCACTGTAAATATCTCGGGCTCTTACAAAAATGTCGGACGGTTTTATTTTAGGACATTTTTTTGTCCGAAATTACCATCATCCGAAATTTTTGGCAAGTAATATATTCTTCTGGTGTTTCCGGTTCGATTCTTGTCTCAGCCTTCCACCAAGATACAAACACAATTATTCACCCGTTCAGTCTTGAGTTCCTCGTTGTATTTCTTGCTGAGTTCCTCTGTTTCTTGCTCCAGTTCGTGAATTCGATTCTTGAGCTGCTGGACATTCGAGTCATCGCCCTTGGCTGGTGAAGGCGCCGCTCCTAAAGAGGCCTGGAGAACAATAGCCATGTCGCGCTTGAGCTGTTCAAGCTCTTCACCGTGATGAACCTATGAGAAATAAATAATGTAAGTAAGACCTCTCTTTTAGTGTTATTATTAGTGCTTCTCAATTCGATAAAAAAAAATCCCACACTGATCACAGGGATCCGTTAGGGTCAGGTAACAGCTCTCGCAAGGTCTCACATGAATGGCTTGATACTCTTTGAGAGAACAATAGAACAAAGAACAGAAACACAGCCACTAACCCCAAAACAACAGCTGTTACACTATGACCACAAAAAGAATTACAAGCTTACGTGAGCTACAACAATTCTGTTCTTTTTCTTTGGGGGAGTGGGGGAGCGGGGGAGCGGGGGAATTGGCTGCTGCAGGGAAATCTCACACACGTCGTAAAAGAACAGGTTTGTTCCACATTGTAAGTTGACGTTTGTGCAAAGCTGTTTAAGAGAGATCAATTCGATAAATCTTTGAGGAGCTATCATGTTAGAACCCCAGGAGTCCCAGTGTGACACTCCGTTTGCCGCTTATCGCAGCAGATAACCTGCCATTTGTGCGAGGGGAGCAGAGGGGTTAAGAATTGAGGGCCTAAAATCAGCGCAACAAACCTTGAGATTCTCGATCTCCTCCATGTACTTCTGACTCATATTCTCCATCTCGACCTGTAGATGAACAACTTCAGTTTGCAGACCATCCACACCGTCCCCACTGCTCCTCTTTAGTTTGTCCATCTCTCGAGAATGACTTTTCTTCAGTAGCTCCATCTGACCTTCATACCTAATGGAACAGAATGACGTCAGAGCACAAGACGCATTACCACTTGGGGAGGGAGGGAAGGGGAGGGTGGAGGTCAAAATCGCTTCTTACGGATAGACGTCTGCTAGATTGGAATGTATATTACTTTAAAGAAGTATGCGAGTCGTACGACCTTACGAAGTTAAGGGTGGTATGTTATCTTCAGGCACCGTAGTTCAAGCCAAATGTGGCCACAGTCCGCCATATTGAGCCGCCACTACGGTGCCTGAAGAAGAGCGCTAAAACTGCCACAAAAGTCCCGTGTAAAACAAGATTTTCTTTATTTATTCGATAGTTTATTTACCTTTCTGTCATTTCCTTCATCTCAGTCTCTAGTTCTTGTACTCTGGCGGCCATTTCCTCGTCATTTTCTCGGATCATTTCACGAGCGCTACTTTCCAAGATGGCTTCCCGCCGCGCGTTCTCTAACTCCTTCTTGTGAAGAGCTCTTAATTTCTCGATCTCTTGCTGGTGAGAGGCCTTAAGTTCGCTGATGTCAGACTGAAGAGTTATCACACGAGAAGTTAGCCGTAATTTCAGCTCGTCAGCCTCGGAACTTGCCGCTCCGGAGACTTGCAGCGTCTCTTCGTTTAACTTTTGCATTTCGTGGACATGAGAATCTCTTTGGAGACTCAACTCCTCAGCAAATTTCTTCCTTGAATCTTCAAGCTCTGTCTGCAGCTGTTTCACTCGAGTGGCTTCCATTTCTCGACTTCTTTCGCAAAACGCTAACCGCTCTTCCATCTGTTCCACTTTCACGCTTTCGCTGAGGGTTTCCCGGCTTTCGCTTCCTTCTGTTTGAGCATCCTTCATCTCTTTAACCATTTGCGTCACTCGCGACCTCTCATCGTCCAGTTGCCTCTCCAGCTCTTTAGAATTCTCCTTTTCCTCGCTAATGGCTAGCTCTAACTCTTTGATATATTTCATGGACAATTCCATCACGTCTAATATGCTATACTTTTCTTTATCCAGCTCTTTGGCTTTGTTAACTAAGCTCTCTCGCGTCGTATTCAATTCTTTTTCTCTCAAGGTAAGGTTGTTTTCAACACCTTGAATCCACTCCGCCGTTTCTTGTTCAACTGTAAGTCTTCTTGCTAATTCTTCAGCCAGTTCTATAACCTTCTCCTCACTCGCTATGAGTTTAGAGTTTTTGTCCTTGGCAAAATCTTCGTACTTCCTGATTCGCTCTTCGGCTTCCGTGAGCTTCCTTTTCACCTCATCAACCTTAAAATCTTCGTCTTCTTTTTTGCTTTTTTGTAGTTCGGCAGAAAGAAGTTTTTCCTCAACTTCGTAGTCCACGAGTCTTTCTTCAACTACCGCTAACTTCTCTCTTGTTTCTTCGAGCTCATCCTGCAGGACGCGAATTTTGTTTTGAAGATCATCACTATTCTTGGAATCATAGCCTCTCGCTGTCGATTCATTAAGAATCAATTTTTCTTCGAAGACAGCAATCCGTTCGTGGGCGACTGCTAGAGAAGACTCTCTGTCAGACAATTTTTCTTCTCTATCTTTCAACTCTGATTCCAGTTCATCGATGTGCTTTTCCGCATCCTCTCTGTACACCATGAGTTCAGTTTTCCTTTTAAGTTCCTCAACTTCACCGTCCCTTACTTGCAACTTTCTCCGCTCGGATTCCAAAGCGTTTCGCAGATCGTCGAACTGATTCTGAAGTTCTTCAAGACGAAGTTTTTCCCGGTTTAGTTCAATTTCCATCTCGTCTCGTTTAGCCTCCTCTTGCTTCATAAAATCTTTTTCTCTCCGAGCACAATTCCTTTCAGTGTCTCTCAATTCATCGTCTTTACGTTTCAACAGTTTCTCTAAATCATAAAGCCGTTTTTTATCCGCCTCTGCAATTAAACTATTGGATTCTTTTTGTAATAATTTTGCTTCCAGTTCTTCAATTTTGTCCTTGTAAATTGAGATTTCTTCCTCCAAACCTACAATACGCTCTTTGACGTCCCACCGTTCCCCTTCATCAGTTTCATTTTCGGTTTGAAGAAATATTTCTCGTTCCATACTTTCTGTAAGTTCGCTTTCAACAGTTTGTAGTCTTTCTTCCAATTCTCTGTTTTTCTCTACCACATCGGCATTTCTATCTTCCAATTTCCTCATTTCCTTGTGCAAATTCTCCAGTTCGCTTTCTCTCTTTTTCAAATCGTCCTTAAATCTGTTACGTTGGGTTTTTAAGCTTTCTACATCCTGTTCTTTCTCTTTCAAACAGTCTTTTAAACGATCAATTTCCTTGGTGGCGGATTTCAAAGCGGCATCGTGATCGCCACGACCGGATTCACTCTGTTCTGAATCACTACTCTCCACCGAATCAAGAGCTAATTTCAATTTATTAAGTTCCTTGACATAGGACAAACCGTTACTAGTTCTTTTTTCATCATCACTAGATTTTGGCTCGGCCTGAGTCACCTCCGCCTCTACAGTTGTCACCCTTGCCGCTACGATATTTTCCGACGCAACGCGTTCTCTTGCTCTGTTTAACAGCTCAACGACCTCTTTTGAAAGTCCATCTTTTTTCCGCTCATCCGACAGCAGTTCAAGTTCTACAAACAGTCGGTTGTTCTCCTCTTCAACTTTGACGCGTCTTTCTTTCTCGTATTCAAGCTCTAAGTTTTTGTTAACCAAGTGGTTTTCAGTCTCGGCCAGCTTTCTCTCGTTATTGCTCAACTTCGACTCAAGCTCCTGCAAAAGCGACCTGGTGTACTTCGCGACCTTCGACCGACTTTCGTTGGCTTTCTCAAGTTCTCTAGTCTTCACCAGCAATTCTCGTTCATTCTGCTTCAGTTTCTGCATAAGCACTGCCAGTTTGGATTCCAAATCCTTGCCGTCATGGCCATTCGTATCACCCTTCAGACTGAACACTTGATCACTCTCCGGTTCCTCTCCAGCTAAAATCAATTTCTCCTTGCCACTTCGCGAGACGTGCTTCACGGACGAAAGTTCGCTTTTCAACGACTCAACGTTTGCTCTGTGAATTCCAATAATGCTATTCGCTTCCTGAAGATCAGCCTTGGCTTCCGCGAGTTCTTTGGCATGAATTGACAGTTTTCCTTTATGTTGTTGAAGAAGCTTCTCTTTCTCTTCCAACTTCTGTCTCAAGTCATTCACTTTCGATCTCGCCTCGAGCACTTCTTTCTCCTGAAACAGCAAAGCTTTCTGGTAATCTCTACACTGAGAATGTTCCTTCTCCAGCTCTTTTATTCTGTTCACCTTCGTTTTCAACTCAAGCTCGAGGATGTGCGCGGAGTCCTTCTGTCTTGCAGACAACACGCTTTGCTCTCTTAAACGCTTATTCTCATCTTTCAGTTTCTCTAGTTGGAGCTTTATCAGGAAAATAAATACAAATAAATGAGCACACGTTAGGCCCTGGCCAAACAGACTCGAAGTCGCAACTAACCGCAGATTAAACTTGCGTAGAGACTTGCGTTGGGTGGCCAAATGGGCTCGCTAGTTTCCTCTCAAGGTCACTCAAGTTGCACTTGCGAGTCCGTTTGGCCAGGGCTATGAACAATTGTAACTTTACAAGTGCTTACTTACTTATTTGTTTTTTTTACTTAAACCAATGCTTCTGAAGTAAAACAAAACCTGTACAAACGCTTTCTTGAAAAAGCTTTTTCACGCTTCTTTAACAGAACTCAAAAAGAGAAAAAAAAAAAAAGTGTGGTCCAACGCAGACTTTTCTTTGTAACAGGCACGTGACTTTAATCAGTCAAAATATCAAACAGATCAGAGACAACAGTAACTCAAGATTATTCCACACTACTTCACTAAATTAAGTCTCAAACAACTATACAGTCTATCTGATGAGCATCCCTTGTTCATCCAGTCCATCTTCTGCTGATCTTTCCCCCACCTCCCCTTCCCTTGCACACAAATCCTTCTTACTAAGAAAGATGGTACTACATAATATAAGTTAACATGGTGTGTCCACTCACCGATGCTTGTTGTTCCTCGGTACTCACAATAGGTCGGCTACTTAGAGGAGTGGCGCTGACTTTCGAAAGAGTGCTTTTATCAAAACTTGGTACACGCGAAACAGTAGCTGCTGTACCTGAAAATGACCAGGAGACCAGGTGTTTCTTATTACTGAAGTAAAATTCAAAACCAAAGAAAGCTACCAGTATGTCATGAATTACACAACTTGAAACCTTTTGGAAACATAAGTTTGTGAATTACAATTCATCTCATTCTTTCTCATTTATAGCCCTCCCCGTTTCTTCTCTTCTCAGGAGGCGCGGTGGCCTTATGGTTAGTGTGCTCGTCCCCAAATCGAGCGGTCCAGGTTCGAGACCTGGCCGGGGACATTGTGTTGTGTTCTTGGGCAAGACACTTAACTCTCACAGTGCCTCTCTCCACCCAGGAGTATAAATGGGTACCGGCAAATTGTTGGGAAAACTTTACAAATTGTGGGGGAGTGACCTGCGATGGACTAGCATCCTGTCCAAGGGGAGTAGAATTATTCCTAGCCACTTCATGCTACAGAAACTGGGATAAGCTCTGGCAGCTACGAGTCAGCCGGCTCCAAGGCTTCACTTCTTCAGTTTCTTCTCAGTTTGTTACTCCTCTTATAATTAGTCCTTTTCTACTTCGGTAAACTTCATGTTTACCAAGGTAAAAAGATGGTGCTAAAGAGGATCATTGAGCTGGGGAGGATACATACCACTTACTAACCGAGTTCGAGGTCTGTACTGTAAGTTACGGACCAAGTTTTTTCCCCTTTGATTCATGGCTCAAGCGCGAAGCATGTGGGCCATAAATTCGAAGGGGGAAAAACGAGGATCTGTAACTTACAGTGCAGACCGAGAAGATGAGGTTAGTAAGATATTTATTAGATCTCTACTGTGTGCCTGACGAGTTCGGGAACGATTTCTATTTACGTGGAATGGCTTCAAATTTCTGATGCATGTGGAACGCAAAATGGGTCAATCTGAAATCGTTTTTAAGTCGTTAGCATGCTTTAATACACAATTTAGAGCAAAAGAAAGTTTAAACTTTTACTTGCTATAAAAGTTAAGAACGGTTGGCGATAAATCACGAAACAGTTTGGCAACCAACGTTAAATTTCAGTGGGCCTAACTAACCAATCACGTGTGCATACTAACTGAGAGATCTAATAAAGGATTTTAAAGAAAGGGATTCGATATACGGCCTGTCATAAGATGGTCTGCTGTATGGGAGGGGGAGTTAGGGGGCACCCTCCATTGAAAAGTTTTTTAAATTGAGGTCCTCAGAAATAGGATTTCTGGCATTCTGAGGCCAAGTTAGTGCATTACAAAATACAGTCGAAGCCCTATTAAATGGCTACCCTCGGCGAAATGGACTGTGGCCGCTTAAAAGGGGTTGCCTGCTTAATAGAGGTAGAAACAATAGAAAAGCCATCATTGGGACTTTGATTGCTGGCTGCCTAAAAAGGCTGGCGGCTTAATAGGTGGCTGCTTAATAGGGGTTCAACTCTATCTCATTTTTATAATTTAGGGGTTCAGCCAAACCCCCAGGACACCTCTAGATCCTCCCCAGGTCAGCAGAAGGAAAAAGGCAACAAGAAGAAGCGAGAAGTTCAAAAACAACTTGGAGAAGGTCAGAGGAGAAAAAACTTATAACACCTCACCCCACATGTAAACTATGGCAAATTTCCAAAGACAATTCAGTTCATGCAATTTTGCTAAAGCGTGAAGTTTAATAATACCTGGACAGGAGAAATAGTTGGAAACCGTTATTTGAATTAATTTCAGATAGAAGTCTACCAAAGCAACTGGATTATTTGCTCTCAATTTCTAGGAGGTGATAGTTGATTCGGCCTTCAGCCTCATCAACTATCACCTCATAGAAATCGATAGCGAATAATCTAACTGTTAAATAGTTTGGGAGAACAAGAAATGTTTTGGGAACACAGGTTGACAGACAAGTGTTTCCACAGCTTTTTTGAGTTCTCCCAAACGAGTGTTTCTATAACTCAACAGAAACACGGAGAACATGTTTTCTATTTCTTGTAGAAAATATTGCGACAGAAAAAGAAAACAACTTGTTTACTTCGATCATCAAAATGTAAATTACCTTTTCTTTGCATGAACAGCTCGTGCTAGTTCTGTGTTTCTATAGAGTTTTAGTATAAACCTACTAGCATTCTATTGTGCATGACATTCTCTAAATGGCTACACCAGACACTACCTATTCTGTTGTAGATAGTGAGTAGCGTAGCATTGTGTGGTTGTTAATAGACTGGCTTCTTTACATTTTCTAAATGTCTGTGAAGAGGATTCAGATAAAGTTTTGAACAACTAGTAGATTTATACTAAAACAGTTACATAATTGCTCTTGATTTCTATGCATGATAGACATCTTGAGCAATTGGAAATAATAGAAACACAATTTTTAACCAATCAGTGTGCACATTTTCTTTGGGCTTTTTTCTAATGATATCTAATAACAAAGAACAGTAACAATGGTTATAGGTTTCAAAAGAAGTAACAATGATAACTCACTCTGGAGAAACACATCTGAGTCACTAGAGCTACTCGAGCTTCTACGGGGAACAAATGCCTGTGATGCTTGGACAAATGGCTTAAGCACCCGTGACCAATTGTCCAACTCCAGTCTATTCTCGGCCTTGAGGTAGTAGGTTGTCCTTCCTAGCTTCAACCCAATGGAAAATGGTTCACCGGTATCTGCCTCACCAATGAACATGCCATTGCAAAAGTCAAGATTGATACTGCCATCCAGTCTTTCAGTTGAGCAGTTCTGCAATGTAAGACACAGAAATGTCAGAGGTTTCATCAACTTTTTCAGCAGGGGGGCAGCTGGTTTTCACAGGTCAGAAAAAATTTTCAGACCAGACCAGACAGGCAAAACCGTCCTCATATCCAGTCAATTTTTCTGGTGCCCAACCCTTAACAAAACCCTGACTGCAAGTCATGTTCGGGACAAATGATGGTGTAGTACTTAATATTTTCACCATGTAACACACTTATTAACTACAGAATGCAAAGAAAGCCCTGTCCAATAGCCTGTTGTTAGCGGATTTTGTAGTTTAGCTAGTACATGTAGATCCTTTCCTTCACATGCAGAGTTTTTTCAGGTAAATTTGAAAAAATTCAAATCACAGAAGAACTGTAAAAGATCAAATTATTGTTTTAATTTTGATCTTTAACTTAATTAATTATCAATCATGCTAGTGAGAAAATTTTGGGAGGGGGGGGGAGGTAGCAAAAAGGACTGTTGCTAGGGATTTCATTAACATTTTCAGCATGAGGGCAACTGGTTTTCACAGCTGGACTAAACTATTAGAACTGAACTTCTCTGTATTTTTGTTCTCACAGCCAGTCAATTCGCCAGGTACCTGGCCCTTAATGAAATTCCTGCTGTTGCACTAGTACATCCCAGTAAGAGCTGAAAAGCTGATCAGATTTATTTACACCATGTAACTAAACACAAAAAATAGTTTGAAAGATTTAATTCATGTGTGCATCAATAATTCAAAATTTCAATACATGAAAATAAGTATATGTACTAGACGACAACATTTACCTATTAGAGACAATAAAAAGTCTTCTATCTAATTAACTGACAGCTTTGTGATTGGTATATAAAAAGTGAAAAAAAAATTTATTATACAACAAAATTTTTTCCAAGAGATAGCTGAAACCAGTAGATACAGAAAATTGAGAGCATATGCTCAATAAAATTAAAAGAAAGGCCATACAGTACCAGTCAAAGGGATTGCAGCCTTACATGAGCATAAAGCCTGTGCACTACACACGTATCACATGCAGTAGTTACATAAAAGACTAAATGTTTAAAACAATGGACATTTGATCCAAAATATTTAAAAATAATGCCATCTGCTCTTACATGCAAAATAATAAACAATAGTTTTCAAGAATATCAAAAAATTATTTGAACTTACATATAAAAATCTATCCTTCCAATAAAAGAATGAAATTGAGTGAATGAGTAGGCAGAGTTTTATTAGTTTTGTGTTGATTTCTGGTTAATTTCTTTGGTTGCTGTTTATGCACCCTCTTCCCCAAATAAAATACAAAATGACAGTTTACAAGATATGTGTCTTGCCCAAAACAAATGGCAGCACATCTTTGAAGCAGGATAAAGAATTTGATCTACACTGTCCCAAAAAAAATCAAAGTTTCTATGTTTTTGTTACCAAAGAGCAGACATGAAAGGACATCGGATTATCCTGAGATGCTCTAGTTACACTAAAGCTTAATGGGTTTTAGAAAGGATTAGGTGTAAATTATAAACATGCAATGTGCTGGTTGTGTTAATGAACACTTTCCACATGATTCATTTCTGTGAGCTGAATGGAGATAGTGATAAAGATGGCACCAGTGGTCAGAAATATTTTTACCACTTGATAAATATCTCTGTTCACAAATGTGCAATAATTTGAACACCATACAATACTAACATAACACTGACAGTTCAATGGGTAGCTTGAATTTTCACTGCAAAATCTTGCCTATATGAAATGAATGCATAAGAGAGCATAACAATACGGAAACATTAATTTTATCTCGAGAAAAATACCGATCGTTAAAACCACTTTTGAAAAAAAGCTGTAGGCTCAATTAATTAATAGATTGATCACCCCCAACATGGCACAAGAATAGTCTTAATTTTTTATAATCGAATATTATTCGTATATTCCTTCCACATCGGGCAAAATTAAACAACCAAATTGACAAGCTACCAATGTTTGGGTTCAGGTAAAACAGCACCGATTGTAAGGTAAGGACTTAAAAAGATTTCTGCAATGTTTACGAAGTGCTCCTGTGTCTTCTCTCGTTACAACTTTTGAAAACTGAGAAGAATTCAGCATACTTGGGCTTCCACGATTATCGATCTGTAGCAGTAATTACTCGAAGACGAACACTGTGCACCTTCAATCTTCAAACTATTGCCCAACTCAAAGAACCACTTTATTATTATGTAAAAGTTCATGTGTCAAAATACTTTACGGACGGCAAATATTTGCGCAGAGCGACTGAAGAATGGAACGGATGCAATTAGCGTGCGAGAAACAACTTCTTTGAAGCAAAATATTTTTCGGTTCTGATTTCAAAATGTGAGCACAAACAACAGACTTCCGCAAAATTTTTGTTGGACTGAACAAAAACATTTTAAGTTCTATTTCACTCTTCGAATCAGTAGAAAACACAGAAAATGGACCGGAGAAAACTATATTGACGAGGAATGCACCTTGTCCCCTCTTGAGTTATATGTGACTACAATGTAGGTGTAGTTAACGTAAATAACGTGTAAATTTCAGCTATTTGAAAATTAATTTTCGTACCTTCTGTTCGTCGTAGAAAAAAAAGTCCAGTGTCCCTGTAGAATTTAGCACAAACCAACGCTTGTTCCATCGCTGAAGAACGAGCAAAAAAGAGTTAGAAGGGTATTACATGCATCCTCGTTGATGAAAATAAACAGAAACAAAAAAATATCAACAAATTCACAAACGGAGCAAGGACTCACCGAAGGAAGAACCCTCCCTTTATCTACCGATTCGTGAGTTGTTATGCACAGAACCCCTGATTTGACCACAGTCCGCAGTCTTGAATATACCTAACGATTAACAGCAGAAAAAAGAGGTATTATATTTGCCATCATAAACTGACTGCACAGCAAGAACGATGCAAGAAAACTAAGAACTTATGTAGTTCGACTAGGAAACGGCAACATATTTCCAAGCTGCATAAAGCACTGACTGATTAATGCTACCTTTTGAGCTGACTGTTTTCGTGTCACACTTTGAAATGACACATCTTGGCTGGATCCAGAGGAGCCGTGTGCTTCTTTCAGCTTGAAACAATTTTGACACTTGCTCTTGTTAAATACATTTGGCTGAAAGTTCCTGCACGGACGATCAGCCATCCCGAGCGATCGCTATCAGTTCTGTTTCATTCTTGGCTCGACTGGGTTGCTGTCGCCTTCTGTCGATTGTCTTATCCCACAGATTAAATAGCGAAGAAAGCACCGTTGTAAAATTTCAACTTAAAAGCTCTTTGTGAGGATTCCAGGAGAGTTTATGAAATTATAATGCCTCCACAAGCGACGCCCCGGTTTGCTTTGATCCTTTTTTCAAACGTTTACTAGGCATGCGTAGGTGGTGACAAAAATAACTTTGCACTACCCGGCTAAAACTTATGATTTCGACCATCTAGTTCTCAGGTTCCCAACTGTCGGACTCGGCGGAGTTCACTACTTGCTGAAATTTTCGGACGTTAAAATTTCGGACGTCTTCTCATCTCATTTCGGACAAATTTTGGGAAAACAATTTCGACACGGAGCTGAGACATAAATTTACGCCTATAAAACACGAATTAGACTGAAACAAATAATAGTTTTCCTCGCTTTCCTGTACCCTCAAGGTTTCACAGACCTTCAAATTCTATCAAGACGTTACGTATTTCAAGCAGTTTCGCAAACTAGAGTTCGCTCCATAAAGGAACTTAAGAGCTTTGGAGCTACTTAAAAATTTTATACTGTACTGTAAATATATCGGACACTTAAAATTTGGGACGCCGTTTGATTACCGACACCTTTCTTGCCCGAAAACAAAATTGTCCAAAATTGTTTTTTTAAGTAATGTACTTGGTGATTTAAATGTGGTAGGAATATGGTTTTTGTTTGTTGGTTGGTTTTCTTTCTTTCACTCTCTCTGATAAAAAACTGGTTAAATTTATATATTAGTAGACATTATAGGAAAGAAAAATAAGATAGTTTCGCAGTCTCTTTAGACTTTTTTGGGTAGCTCACTGGTGACTTGGACAGTGAATCCAAAACACGACAGGTATTTCTTTGTTGAGTATTACCCTTTCAGTACAACGAGCTGAAAAAAATTTCTTTATCTGCTTTAAAAGGTTAACCAGGAAGCTATTCAGGCTAACCATTTTATTTTTACAAATTATGTACTAAATTAGTATTGAAGGCTCCGTGTTTGAATATATAAATTAATGTACTATAATGCGTTGTGTTTCTATTTTCGTGTTTATTTTTTGTGAGTTCACCCTGCTTCGATGAACCGCTTTATGTAAGGGCCTGGGACACTTGTTTCTGTCAACTCAGCCGCAGTTGTCATGCTAATAAGCCATTTTTGGCATTACTCGGGGTCAGTCGCGCGCTTATGTAGCTGAAAATACTTCCCAACTCATGGGATCATCTCTTAAATTGTTTGGTTGCTGTTGTTGACGGATGACAGTTTTCGATGTATCGATCGAAGTGTACGACTTGTACGCCTCTAACTTTTTTTTTTACCGCAAAACAACCTTCGAATTCTAAAACCAAGCATTTCTTAAAAGGAAAATTCCGTTCCGATAACAAGCTTCTCCGCCCCTTTCGAGACGAAAAGTTCACTTAGCTTTCAAGCAAATATAGGCACTACCACAAGAATTTCAAATCCGTCAAATATCTCTTTCTCTGGCGCACTTAGCTTTCGTAAAAACCGCAATCATCCTTCTCCATCTCTTCAATTAATACTAGCTCACCCATAATAGTTTTCAGCTAGCTGCGAGCTATTAAGGCTTGTAACCCAATCTGTTACAGTTCATTTTTTGATTTTTCTGATGGTCTCGGCTAAAACTAATAATCTCCCGTTCAACAGCTGAGTGTTATGTTGAAAAATTTGACCTTTTTCTTTCTATTTCAGCTCAACCTGCTATCTTGTGGAAATACTACAGCACCTCGCTTATCGGAACAGATACTGTCCCCCTCGGACAAATATCCGTGCATATTTTAGGGCCAAATATAATTATATGTTTGTGTTGGGTTGGTCTCTGAAAAACACATTTCCGAAATGCTTTTAATTTAGGCTCATACTTGAAAAATAAATTAAAGATAACCAATACAGGAATATCAACAATTCTCACACCGTTTGAACGACTGACAGTTCGTGCTTGACAAAATACAGTTATGTATTCACACCGTTGTTTTTACTGTTTTTCTTGTTTTTGCATTGCGTTTTCTTCAACATGTCGAGATTGTTACAACAGTGAAACGTCGATTAAGTTGACACCCTCGGAAAATTGCCTATCCTCTGTAGGAAAGGGAGGGTGTCCATTTAATGAAGGTTTCCCAAGAGAAAACGATATTTTTATTTTTATTTTCTTCTCGATAACAAACTTCTAAATTGTTCACCAAGCTATCCTGAATTCATGTTCTTGACCAACTTTACAACAAGTTGGCAAAAGTGTTGTTTGTAATCTGTCCTCGCAATTGTACGCAATCAGTTTTAGGTTAATTGCGGGTAAGCTTAAGCTTTCACTTTATCTTCAAGTTGCGTAAAACGGCCTCCAAGTTGCATGGATTATCAGAATCATACCACACTAAAGGTGCTCTTTCCTGTTCCTGATGTAGTTAGAGTCGCGCAGGTAAAAAAAAGCAGGAACGCGTAACTATTACTCTGAAAATATCCAAGGTTTGCACACATCTTGTTACATAGCAATCCCGCTGACTATCAACAAACAAACGCAAGTTCTAGTAGTTTAAATTGCGTTCATAGACGCCAGCATTTTCAATCTTTATTTCGTTCATTTAGCTTCGTAAATTTACGCTACAAGGGTGTCCAGCGCTGATGTTACAATTTAATTTACTACAGGAGCCATAACAATCTTGTATAAAATAGGCTCGACCTAATTTACGAATTTGATTGGCTGAAATCGATATTGAAAGCGGTCTAGATTTTCCGATCTAGAGCGGCATCTAGACCGGTAATGTTTTGCGGTGAAAAAGTTGCAAACTTTAATGCAAAAATGTTGACTATTTTCTTCTAACAATATTTATTTATGGCAATGCCAAAAAGTTTGATAAGAAAAGAAAAGAAAAGTAAAGAGGACGAGCAGACTTTGGCAGAATTAAGTTCAGCTCATCGCCGTTCGCAAACAAAATGTCACCTAGTACAAACCAGTTACATTAAACGAATTGAACTTTTCTTGTTTGCCATGTGATAAAAATCTTATTAACCGAGCTTAGTCGGTCTGTGTGGGAGAATTCTTGACCTCCTTCGCGTGTACAGACCTCACTGCGTTCGGCCTGTACTCACGACCTCGGTCAAGATTCTCCCATAAAGACTTCCTGCTCGGTTAATAAGAGCCAAGTATTCAACTGAGTGGCATAAAACCAAAACCAAAGTAATTTCACACTGCCCAATCACACATTACACAGACAATCCAGTGAACCGATCAAAACTCAAATAATATAGTTGTAAACGGCGCAAAGCCCGGGAAAACGTGTGGGAACGAGTCATGATTGGTTTTGCCGGTTTTTGTCCTGATAAGATGATAAAGTGGCGCGAGTAATTTTAGCCAATCGCCCAGCGTAGTAAAGCAAAACAGAAGCAAACGCAAATTACTTTTGACACTCAAGTGAAAACCGCTCTTTCACCAGTTACTGAATTAATTACATGATTAAATACATCTTGCCTTTGTAACCTTCTCGTCATGTGAGCATAGTTAATTGAGGGGACTGGTTATGAAGCTCGGCAAACATCAAAGATGCCAAGATTTATGTTGGAAGGTCCACGACCACGCACAATCTTTTGTTTTGCGCTCATACGCTATGCATGAATTACGTAACCAACACCGTCGTTACTATTGGTTAGTTCCTCAGTACAGGGTAAACAACTATTGCGTTTAATGGACGGTCAAGGCCAAAAAAGCGAACGAAAACATACACCAAAGAACTTTGTCGGGTTTCATAACCATTCCCATCTATTAACTATGATGTGAGCGACTACTACGTTGATTAAAATGCGATTTCATATTCGCTATCAGTGAAGCAAGTGAAACTTCAGTCACAGCCTCGTTATTTTAAGGTTCGATACCGTTTGGGATTCCACCGAACAAGTTAATTTTTTGCTCAGGCAAATTAATCTGGTTAGCCTGTTCAGGGTTACAGATTAACGGGCGACCGAAAGAATCAAAGGCTTGCGTTATACCATAAGGTAAAAACGAGCGAGGCTTGAGAGAGAGAGAAAGAACTTTTGCCTTTTCCATTTGCTATCCCAATCCTCGCTCGCTTTTCTCTCGCCTGCTCGTGCCCGCTTTTTCGATTGTGCTCGCTGACTGAGAGCCTGGAACAGACTGCCATCTGGCTGGTAACCTTATTGCGTATTAAACATAATTAGTTTCCAAACGATACAATGACTCACAATTCTTTTTTTTTTAAATAAATTAACTGTAATTGTGATTCACACTGCTTGCAACACTGGTACGTCTACTTACGCAATTTACAACAGTAATACAACAACTAAAGTCCATTACATTACCGACAAAACCTTTTATACAATTACTTACACACTACTTACACTACTTACAATACAATGCAATTACAGGTGCTACTTACAATAACACAATTTGCATAACTTACTCTACTGACTACAAAACAATATGATTACTTATTTAACTTACGATACCAATTCTTACACTACTTACAAAGTAATACGATTTCTGATGCTACTTACATTCATATCAAAGCAGTGAGCAACAAAATAAAAGATTCATTCATATTAAAATAAAAAAGCAATAAAGTAAGATGGGCATAATTAATTATATTGGAGAGAGCACTCATTTCTTTTCAAAGAAGTTTTTCTTGTTGATATTTTCTTTCAGTTTCATATTTAATCTTAAGTTTCGACTGCAGTCCTTGAATTTTAGGAAGTGTTTGGCTTCTTCTGCAGTCCCACAAAAAAGTTTTCCGATTACTATGAAATAGTTTAATAAATTTGATAAAGAACATTGTTTGAATAAAACTCCAAATAAAACGTTTTGTTCAGAAAGATGGATTGGTTGATTCGATAGATGGTACCAGTGCGATTCGAAATCAATCCAGAACGTTTTGGAGTAAGGGCATTCATAGAAAAGGTGATATAAATTGGTTCATCATTACAAAACTGAAGTACATGCATCATTAATTCTAAATCCAATTTTGCATAGTTTGCTGTTAGTGTAGAGAATAGAATCAATTACTTTGTACTGGAAGGCCTTGACATATGACTCAAGTGCAACCACATGTGGTAACGAGATTTCTCTAAATTGTTGGGTTATAAAATTAAAATCACTCTTCAATTTGTGGATAATATTAGGAGGTTGAGCCTTTTTTAAGCCCAGCAGCGAGCAATAATCTTTTGAATTTTTGTCTTTAATATCGAAGATTTTACTTCCAATTATAAGTGATAGCAATAGGGGTCTATTGTATTAAAGTTAAATAGAACATCGTGTATGTAAATGATTCCCGACTTAGAGTAATTTTGATAGTAAACCGGCTTGTTGTCTATTCGAATGTCTTTATTATTCCAAACAATATTTTTCCAATCACTTTCTGAAGCAAAAAATTCGCGGAACTCCGACCACCATAACAAAAGTTCGTGGTAAAATTGAGAAGATATCGTATAATAACCTGGCTGGTAACCTTATTGTCTATTTAACATAATTCGTTTCCAAACGATTTAATTTATTGACTCACTGTTCACTAGTTTGATTTGAATGGGAAAAAAAGAGATGAATTAAACGAGGGACGATCTAAATTTTTTCAAGATGTGCCAAACTAGTGTTTTTCTAAATATAGATGTGTATATACAGCATAGAAATGACACCACGCCCCAGTGGCGCAAAACAAATGCCAGATCGCATGCGCAAAGGGTATACGTCCATCCGACTTGAAAAACACTACACCACTGACGTAAAATGCTCCGCCCAAGGCCACCTCGGCCAGGCCAGCTCTATCGGTCTGTAAAGTAAAAAAAAAAGTGATAAGAGATAGAAGCCTATCTTGACATTAGACAATCAAGAGGTAATTTCCCTTTATGGTATCAATGCTTAGATATCACTTTGATTAAAGGAGTTTTCAGAAGAGCTTTCAGAAGATCTTGAAGAACACTCAAAGAAATGGTCTCTCGCAGATCATCATATTCTTTGGTTTCTGCAGACGGTGAACTTGGTTTGCGCTGATTACTTCGTTTTTTAGATATAATAGTATAGATATATAGCAGTTACAACTGAAGAAATACTCGCAAAGTAATTAAATTTTAAGTGAATTAGCTTTGTCAAGCAGAGCGAAAAAACACACAACCGCCATCTTCGCTGACCGCTGACAAACTATTTGTCTTCCTTTACCTCCTTTTCTTTCTCTCTTAAACACTTTATTTTTTAATTAATCATAACTAAATTATTTCATTAATGCTATTTATCATCTTCTACATGTAATTTGTATATATTTATATGTATTCTATTTTTTTTTTTCTGACACCTCTATAAAATTAATGTTTGTGAGAGTTTAAATTGAAATTGAATTGAATTGAATTGAGTCCAATCACGGTATTTTGAGTTATTTTGGCCACGTACAAAATTACCTTTAAATTGAAGAAAACCTTAAAATAGTAGTTTACTAAGATAGAAAAACACCAAAGAGATAATAATAAACCATAAAGGAACAAGGATTGTTAAGGATGGAGAAGATTTACACGGACTGCAAACGACGAACTTAAAAACCGCGACGTAACTCCTTTAAGCCACCTTAGCAGCTCTTGAGGAAAGAACTGCCAAGAGGGCTGCTCGCAAGCTAGATTAGACAAAAATGAGCAAGTGGTGTGTGAGATGAAATTGGGTATGAGCGACGTAGAAATGTGTGAAAAAAACGTTGCGCAAAAAAAAAAAACCCAGAACATCCCCCAATTCTGTTCCTGGTGTATTTAACCCCGCGTTAGACTATGAGCAGTCTCTCTTTTGCTCGAAAATCCGTGGGGAAGAACACAAAACAAGTGAGCAGTCGTGAGCGTGCGAGCGTGATATGCGAAGCCGTGAGCCGCAAGTTCCGCGCTACTTGCGGCTCGCGCGATCGCCGCTCACAGTCACGATCGCACGCTCACTTGTATTGCGTACCTCCCCACGGATTTTCGAGGAAAACAGAGACCGTTCCCAGTCTAACCCCGAGTTGAAAAAGGAAATGATCTGCTGAAACGATCACGGTGTTTATTCTTGTTTTCTAGCAAAGGTTTCTGTGTGGGAGCAAGAACAACAACACTTTTTTAGAAACACCCACCACTATAAACCAACTAGTTAAAGGTAGACCAGGGCCAATGAAATGACAATGCAGAGGCCAAACGATGCGAGGATTGAGTTTGCATGTGGTTCTTTGTCTATGAAGCACGCTAAGCAGTCAGAGAATTGACAGACTAAACAAAAGAAGTAAAACACTTACCGTAGAAAAGACAAGCGGTAGAGACGGACATATTCCAATGATTAAATACAACGCTGTCTCCACCGTCTTGTATCTAAAAGACAAGAAACAAATGACCTCAAAAAAAAAATAATAATGATAATAACAATAATAATAATAATAATAATAATAATAATAATAATAAATAGCACTGAAAGTATGTTGAGACTGGTTTCCCAAGATTGGTTGTTTTAAGGCAAAGGGTAAGCGCGGTAAAATTCAAAGGAATCAGAGTATTACCACCTTGTAATTCAAGAAAACGCGTCTCGGCGATGCCACTCATTTATCTTCGTTTCATTCCTTTCTTTTGTGGCGACTTAAAGGAGTTACGTCACGTTTTTGTGTATCTTGTAAAGTTTAGCCTACGTTTTTCAAGTTCGCCGTTTGCAATCCGTGTTAATCTTCTCTATCCTTGACCATCCTTGTTCCTTTATGATTTATTATTATCTCTTTAGTGTTTTTCTATCTTAGAAAACCACTATTTTCAGGTTTCCGTCGTTCAATTTAAAGGTAATTTTGTACGTGGACAAAATAACTCAGACTGCCGTGACTGAGCTCCTTTGAAACTCGAGCACACGATCCTTAATTACACTCCATTACAGTTCTTGTTAATTCGACTCCTTAAAAGCCCCGGCCAAACGGGCGCAACATTTCAACGCAAGATATCGCAACATTGTTGGCCCAGCAGTTGCAAGCCCCGGCCAAACGATCGCAACATTTCACGCAAGCTATCGCACCATTGTTGGCCCAGTGTTTGCAAGCCCCGGCCAAACGATCGCAACATTTCGACGCAACATATCACAACATTGTTCGGGGCAACATGCGTGCGTTTGGTCACCCTGTTGCGAGGTGTTGCGACATGTTGGGTGTTGCAAATCGAACTAGTGCGCATGCCCTGGCGCAACATTGTTGCACGAACCTGGCCAAACGCATACGATATCATGCAACATCCATAAATGTTGCATGAAAAATTTGAACAGTTTCAAATTTGAGCCAGCAACACCAAACCTGTCGCAACACATCGCAACACATCACAATAGGGTGGCCAAACGCGCGCGACATGTTGGGCCCAACAATGTTGCGATATGTTGCGTTGAAATGTTGCGATCGTTTGGCCGGGGCTGAGATCAACTGAGAATAACAGTCGATGTGAGTCCAACCATAGGTATCGCAAGCTCACTGCGTCAGTTAAATTAAATACGTGAAGCTAGAAATAGAAATGCCAAAAAAACGTCTTCCTTTATTTTGTCATTTTCCTTTGAGTATTGCTAATGTTGCTGACGAGTTTAAGGCAGTTTTATTAAGCAATTTTAGCGAGTTTCAACTGCATCGTTTTCTTTTCCACAGTACATAGTGAAGCTAAAAATAACTAAAATCGCTCTAAAACGGCCTAAAACTCCACCAGCAGCATGAGTAATAAAAAAGCTGAGGAAGCAGGGGAAGACAATTTCATTGTATGTCATTTAAGATGTGTCTATTATTTATCGTGGTGCAAGGTAAGACGATGAATTTTACTCGTTTGTCTCAAGATGGAGGCACTTTGAGTTAGTCCCAAAGTGACTCCATCGTGAGACAAACGAGTAAAATCCATCTGTCCAATTTCACTGTATTTAAGGATGTTCGCGTGAAAATTTTCCGACATTGATTGTTTTCTGAGAAAAAAAAATGGGGGGTCACCGACTTAATTCGTTTTGGAGAGAACATGCCCGGAAGAACACCCTAAATCTGAAAAAATCGCGCTTCGTTAGCGAATAAAGCCACAGTGTCTGAAAGCCCCAAAATATTGCAATTTGATCTTAGAAGTGAAATGTTTTCTGCCAAATATTGTTTAAGTAAACCTATTAAGTGAATTTAGTCAACTGGTGTGGTTCCTTAAAGAAGAAGAACAACAACAACTTCCCACGTTGATTTTTAGTTCATTTTTGGACAATGTGGAGATAATAGGGTCACCGAACGTCCAAGATCGTTAAATCCAGGCAAAGATATAGCAATGGCCATCTGCCCTATCATTGTTCATTTTATTACTTAGCGCACGCTCTCATGGATGACGTGGCGTGTGAATTTGCGTGCGCGGTAAGGATGCGCAGAAACAATTGGCGCGAACTTCCTTAACGTCTTTCTAGCTGCGTTTTCACTTTCCCATGCAAAGCTTGGAGTGTGTCTGTGGCTTGATCAAATGCCAATTATATATAGACAAGGACAGCCTGGCCCCGTCCACGCTACGCTTGGAAATTTGAAAACGCAGCTTTATTTCTCCGGTTAGGCCTACCGTCCAAACTAATCCGTCAAGAGAACGGAGCTTTTCCAAAAACGCTCTTCAAACCGGGGGAATTTGAAAACGTCGGCCTTGTGTTTCAGTGCGGACTGAACACATTTTGAAAACGGAGCTTTTCGAAAACGACGAAGTCACGTGATTTCTCTGCCCGAGCTTTCCTCAAACATGTATCCAAAATGACCGCTGATTGCTGTGTGTTCAAAATTCTCCAGGCGTAGTGTGGACGGAAAAGATTTGAAACGTTTTCAGAGTGAAAGCGCTGTTTTCAAATTTCTCCCGCGTAGTGCGCACGGACCTAAGAAAACTCTTGACCAAACTCTGATCGACTCTGACTTTCGTTTCATTCTATCTTTACAGTTACCTTTCATGAAACATGTATGAATAAATAGTGCCAGTGACGGCCAAACACCACAACAGCCATGTAAAAAGATCACCAAATTTACCAGCATCTCTCAACACTAACCTGAAAATTAAGAATATTGACTTACTACAAAAAAATCACCAAACCCGTGGAATAGGCTAGAATTTTTGTGTAGAGACCATTCCCACGTTTTTACCCTCTCACATTCCTTTGTGTTGCTGGGAGTTGACCATAAGCGAAGTTTAAACTTAGGGTGGGGAAAGGGAAAAAGGTGGATAAATGTGTTACTAAAAATATTTTAACGCATTTTTCTGCTTCCCTTTCCCCACTTTTAGGTTGAATTCGTGTCTCGTATCGATCACGGCACTTCACTGACAGTCAACTCACAACAACATGAAGGAATGCGGGCGGGTCTGTAAAAGAAGTGGGAGTGGTCATTGTACAAAAATTTGAGTGGTCCATCACATCCAGAGACTTTTCTTTGCCCCTTTTTCTAAGTTTCAAAATTATTTTCCTATGATACATAGAGGCTTGTTGCTCCTTTATAAAAGGCACACCATTTATTTCAGACTCGAACAACTCAAAATAAAACATATAATTTGGGACAGGACTGCTTTTACCAGGGGAAACCCCCAACCCCTGTCCCTTTTTCTCAGGCCACACCCAATGTATATCAGTACTAAGGGACCGTTCATTTTTTATAAGGTAGGGGGGGCTGGTGGGATTTTGGGGGGGCCATGCGAAAAAAATGGCTTTCGAGGGGGGGCCATCCCAAAAAAATAAGGGAAAAAGGGGGGGTCACGTGAAATATTTTAGTAAAACTTTAAAATGGCATAATGTTTGAATATCAAAAAAATTGCTATAGAATAAACATAGAAGGCAGGATATAAATTTATTACAAACTTTCCTTCTGCTTTAAAAAAACGTTTGGCGACAAAAAGTATTTGTAGCTACTGAAAAGAAGTATTTAACACTGTTATTTTCTAATGCAACTTTCACTGGCACTCATCTTCATCTTCGCTGTCGTCGAGTTCTTCGTCGCCGCTTGTGCTGCTATGGGAGTCTCTTTCACCAATGCTGCAAGAAGCAGCAATGCTTTCCGTCAGAGTGTACTCTTCAGGGTACATGAAGGTGTAAACATAATCTCTGACTTCCCGCTCAAGGTTGGTGGTGATTCTGCTTCTTGCAGCATTGGTGAAATAATTCCCTTCCAAGAGCTGTGCGATGTATGGCCCATCTCTTCCAAATATCGACGTGGCAACATCGTCAACTGTAAGACACTCTTCCGGGACGGCCGTTCTAGGAGGGTACACAAGGCATTGTGGAAGATCATTTCCTAGCGGGTTTCCAACACAGATTCCATAGACTCGTTGGACGTTGTTTTCAGTCCGCTTCCTCTTTCTTTCATTTGACTTTCTGCAGTTTTCTTTTTTCCTTCTCCTTTTGTTGATGTGCTGTTTGAGTATGCCTTTGAATATGCTGTTATAATTGCTCTTCTTATTTTCTAGTGCTTCCATGTCCTGCGTGACCTTCGTCAACTTAGCTTCTGTACATTTGATCTGTTTTACATTAAAACTGTGGGCAAATTCTTCGCCCTGCTTTAAAGCAAGCCCATTGGACTGAAAGAGTGTGGAATCGTGTTCCTTTACATCTTTCAATATGACATTCAACTTTTCCACCATTGCTCTGTGCTCTTTGATGGAGAAGTTCAGTTTTCTTCCATCACTGGGCTTCAACTGGTACCCTTGCATGGAAAACTCACTCGCCCTTTCTGAACAGCCATCCGCACCTAGAAAAATTGCTTCTTTTGCATGTAAGATGTCAAACTGCCTGGATCGTTCAGCTGTAAACCTTTTCTTAAACGACTCGTCGCTTTCGCCATTATTGCGCATTTTGGAATGAGCCTCTTTCATGATGCTCATGTAGTAATGCGCTCTTTCCCCGATTGGATTAACAATATAAAGAAGAAAGAGCATGGAAGTGGCAGGCTGGTTTTATCTGACCCAGAGAGCGTTGCTCTATTTGCAGATAAGTTTATTGTCAAATCGAAGTTTGTGGTGGATTATCTTCAGCATCTTGAAGTGCTGGAATTTAAAAGGAAAAAGAGAGCAGAAGAAAAGGCAAAGTTAAGTAGGGACGCAAAAGATAAATCTTATGAGGATTATCCTTGGACTGAGTTGTGCGATGATCTAACCAAGCTTAAAAAGCTACGTGTTCCAGAACTAAACAAGTACTCAAACCACCACGGGCTGAAGCAGCATTTGAAAAGCAGCAAGAGTGAGAAAGTAAAGGCAATTGTAAGACATTCATGCTTGCAGCAGAAGAGTCCTCTCAGAGCTGGCCAACCAACACTGAGAAATGCCAGGACATTGACACAAAATGACAACAGGGCAAGTGCTGACAGCAGTGAAACGGATGAAGATGACTCAAGTGACGTCATTCTTGCATTCATCAATTCAGATGAGGAAGATGCCAATGAGAGGCCAAATGCCACACGCTCAGGGCGAGCCATAACTAGGAGATCCGAAATTGACTTCTCTTTCTTTTGATTTGTTTTTTAAACAACAGCTCTCTGTCGTATAGAGATTGTAAATATTGTCTTCATAGTGAGCACAATAACGTGAAGTAGGGGGATAAAAGAGAAATATTAAAAAAGTTGAAATCTAAATATTGTTTGTTCAATTTTTTTTTTTGGGGGGGGGTCATCCCAAAAAATGACCGCTATAAGGGGGGGCCATGTGAAAAAATTGGTAAGCTGAGGGGGGGTCATGCGATTTTTAAATGGTGCTTCCCAAATCCCACCAGCCCCCCCTCCCTCATAAAAAATGAACGGTCCCTAAGGTTACATACGATGAGGCAAGGCATCGGCAAATGCTTTGATTACGTTCTCTGATGAGCAACAAAGAACGAGAAGGGGCTTGAGTTAAAAAAAAAACACTAAATAGCAAGATTTCAATGGCAATAAACTCACCATGGCATATATGAGGCTGCAATGAAAAAATAAATAATACCACGATCGCTTAAATGGAGGAAAAATCTCAGGGACCTGAAAGAAATATTATCAATATACAGAATACAGTCAATATGTAACACTTAACACTGTAAGTGTAATGAGAAAGTCAGTTGTATACATTACAGTATAAAAGCATAGATGTAACAGTGCTAAATTAGGTATTATGGCCAGTGATATTTCACATTTGGTTCAGGTTGATCAAGGTTCATTGTTTTGTAGCACAGTAAATGGAGAAACCATAAAAAATTCATTCACCCTTCATAATACCTTTCGCCATGTTTCCATACACTTAGTTTATGCTTCTTTAGGACAACCTTTGCAAAATAGTTGGACAAGACGAATGTGATGAAAAACAAAACCTTTATCAGAACATTTCTGTTCCAGCAACAACCATCTCTTACCCCAGGGCCATTTCGAAGACTTTTCACTTTTTGATCTGTGGGTCAGTACTTGAAACATTTTAAAAAAATTTATTTTGTTTCATCGAGAGTCTTTTTGCATCCTAGGGGTGGTGAATATGGTAACTGCAAGACTAGCATTTCTCCTTAGTTTTCAGCCCAAGAAATATTGACTTTTAGTTTTTAAATTGCCGGATGGAGACTTCAAAGCATTTAAAATCCAAGGACAAGACATCCAGATTCTAAGACATTCAGACGCAATTTTTAAACAAACAAATCAGACTTTCTGAACCTTGCAAAAATTCAAGGCTCCAAGAGAGCTTTAAGAAAAAATTGAAACTGCAACACACATATGCTAAAAGAACGAAGCTGTTTGACCCATAAAATTCGATGAAAATTATGAGAGACTCATTGTTCATGAAGGACCATCGCCACCCCTAATCCTACAGATGTGCATCTAGCAGCCAGGGCTGTATTAAAGGCTGTAACTCGTTATACTAACACCTGATATGGCTGAGAATGCTTGATTTTATATTGATGCTACTGGTGAAATTGCCCGTTTTTAATACAATTCACCCACAAGTTTGTTACAGGTGTGGAGAACAAGGCTACAGGTGACTGAAAACTTAACGATAGCCCGGGCATCATAGGTTTGTAATGTGTGCAGAGAGATAGATCTTATTATATTCATAACATATTGAATGTTTACTAGCAAACATTTTGATATCAAAGTCTGCAAGTCATTGTATCTCACCTGGCTTTACCAGTAAGGCTGACAGCATGAAACAAAGTTGATATCAGGAAAATTAGAATAAAGGCAACTCCGTAAACTAAGGCAATTAGTCGATGGCTTGCTGACAGCATTTGAGAATTTTGGTGGAGTAGATACATTGCATAAACAGCTGGCAACACAAAGAACTGAAACAAAGGCACCAAAGATGAAAATTAACATGGCAATAGCTAATATCTGCATTTTGATGTGCCATCAAAATTAACTTCTGAGAGTGAAGAGAAAACTGACAAAATTTTTAGCAACACCATATAAGCGGTATCATGGTAGAGGGATATGTGGGTCAAGTCAAGTTTTAACTTTTGCACAAAAATCACGTTACTTTCAGCAATATAATTTGTCAAAAGTCAGATTTAGTGCTTTATTCTTGAAGCTAGACTAAGTGACATTTTGAACATTGCTTAGACTATGAGATATGGATTCAGGTTAATTGTAACTAGAACCTTGTTGTCATCTTTGTCGCATCATAGACTGAATTCTAACATAGTTTCAGGGGCTCGAACACCCCCCCCCCCCCCCTCTGCATTTCATTAAACCATGAGTTTCTGGACTCTCCATGTTGTGTTGTTGGCTTTGTAGTTTCTTCTTAAACTAATTCACTCGCTTTTCTAATTGACATAATTAATGGACTTAGGGCCTGTTCACAAGGAGTGAAGGTTACCCTGGCAAGTGGCTTACCCTAGCACTCACACATTTCCTCTTCTTTTCTCTGTCGTGTTTACAAGGTAGCTAGGGTTACCCGGGTAGGCAGATTACCCTATCTGCCTCCTAGATTTACCCTTGCAGGCAGGTTACCTTTTTCCCTTGCAAACACTCCAGGTAGAGTTAACCCGCCTACCCAGGTTAACTTTCTACTTGTTTCCAGACCCTTTGAGTGTAACCGCGTATTAAGTTGTCCTGCCTATTAAGTTGTAGGGTTACCCTATCTGTGAAATTTTGCTTGCAAACCCGGGCGATCTTTTGCCCTCCAGCTAGGGTTAACCCACCTGCTAGGGTATCCCTCCCTCCTTGTAAACAGGCCCTTAGTTTGGTGTCTTTAAATTTGTTTTTTGTTTGTTTGCTTATTGCCTTGTTTCATTATTGGTAAAACTTATCATTCCAAAAGGTCCCCCTCCACTCCAGAGATTGCTGTTAAGTTTCCTACTTTAAAGTTTTGATTTTTGACCCCAACTCCCCACCCCATAGAATTTCCAATTAGCTTCCTTAGGGTGGGTACGGGTATTTTCTGGCACTGCACATTAGAAAATTAAATTCAATGAAGCCTGGTTCTCATATCCCGCCAACCCACTTGTGATGTAGTTCGCTGTTGCAACTGACAATGTTCGGCGATCTGTTTGAGTGGGTCCCTCGTGCATCTGCGATAGATCACCGACGTACTCAAATTTCTGAAATTTGCACAAAATACAAATCAAATTGGTGCAATTTTCGACCATTCCACCTGTAAATATGGATCGAATCATCTTACTGGAGTACGTTACATTTGCAGATGATGTTCATATAAAATATTTTCATCGCCAACAATCGCCGACTTCCGCTGGCTTGTCTGCGAAGTTGAACTTAGCTCAACTTCGCAGACAGGCGGTCAATGCCTGGGACAGATTGTAATTCGGCAATAAATGTTCACATATGCCGTAATGGTGACCCAGGCTGTGCCAGCAGCTATGTCCCAGGTATGTCGGCAGCATATGAGAACAAGGCTTGACTCTAAACTCAGATGTGTAATTATTCTTACTCCATGAGTGATGATGTTCGCTGTCTGTTCTACTGTTGTTGGTTGGTACGCTTCATTCTTTTTGGCAGGAGGATTCATCAATCTGCGAATTATTATCGTAAAAGGCATACTTAGACATTTAAGTGGAGACAAACGAGCTGGGATCTCATAGCAGCGGTATTTATTCTGGACAAATGCACTAGTTATCCACGTGCTTTTAGTTGGTTCATCCATATATAAATAAGGAAATGTAATGGTACAAGTGGTACATGGGACACACACACAGACAAAATTAGTATGGGTAATCAAATGGTGATGAGTGAAAATAAGAAATAATTTCATGCGCATATTTTCCTAATTTCATGAGTGTATCATTTGACTATAAAACAAATTATGATTACATCATTTGATTACCTTTTAATATTATGGGCAGTGGCAGATCCAGACCTTGACCTAAGGGGGGGGGGGGGGGTTGTTTTGCTTGCCCTGCCGGCTTTTCTTTCTTCTGTGATTTCTTCTTTTTTTACCCAAAGTAAGGGGGGGGGGGCCAGGGGGCCCCTCCCCTAGATCCGCCACTGGTGGGTGACAAATTACACTTACAATTGTGGGTTTTTGACTGGTTGATTGTATTAAGAAATTTCACGCCAAACATTGCCATAGCAACTTTTTAATTTCATTTGAGAAATAATATTAATTTACACAAAATTTAGGAGTAATTTGTCACCCACGATATTATACTGAAAAATCTCACCTCCATCTCCACATAATTTTGTTTTGGCTTCGCCTCACTACAAAATTTTCAAAGGAAAATTTCCTGCTAGAGTTATCAGCTTGCTTTCCATTGTGTCATAAAGAGTGGAAGCAAAAGGGCTAACACTGAATGAAAGAATCAGCCTCAGTTATAACGTTTATTATAGCTTGCATATGCGCCGATTCCCTTTAACATGATTTTATGGTTCTGCTAGGACACATTTATCTTAAGTTACCAGCGCGAAAAATTGTAAAAAAAAAACTGAATCAAAATATCAGACTAACAACCATTTGCTGAGAAATCCTTGGCTAAAAATCAAATTAAATTACAATAATTTAATGCAGACATGCTGAGGTTAATAATTAAAGAATTGACATTTGCAGAAGAGACCGGTTTACCTTGAGCAGCTGAAGCAACTCATTATTATTGAAATCAGTGGTCTGTAACAGGAAGAAATCTTGTCTTTTTTTCCCAGAGATCAGCTGAATTAAACTAGTACGTACGGTTACACAAACTGACGATTTCGATCTGTTGTGACTATCCTCAGCTCAGCTGTGCATGTGGAACATCAGAAAATTACCTCATGCCAGGATGCCGGTGACAACCAACTTTCACAGAGAATCTAGCTTCGTCAAGTCATGTTGTCGCGATTTTAACTTTCAAAGCAATTCATAGTGTCTTCCGACAATTCAAGATTTGACCTTATTTGACCTAAGAAAAATTATTTCTCGTATAATTCAAAGATATCATCAGAGCTCAGTCGGATTTGCAGCACAGCGACCGGAACAACGACACTAACTTGACAAAACACCCCGTCCCTACCCGAGACAAAACCGTTCTAACGTCCTTTGCGGTCGTGCTAAATTCATCAACAGATGAAATTGACCGACCAGTGAGAACGAAAGTGGCTCGATTATTTTAAACAAATTTAATCTCAAGAGATGCTGTAAGCGACAAAATCTATCTGGAATGACGGCTGTAGACCTCAAGGAACAAGGAAATCGTCTTTTTAGTGGCAGGCATTACGATGACGCAGCCCAGTGCTACACAAAAGCTATTGTAAGTAAAATGTGAAATGAGACGTTGAAGAAATGTCTGTGAGCTCATGGCACAGTAGACTGTTCACTGTTGGAAAAGCGGTGTTTTCTTTAATTCTTCAAACGGCTCAACCTTTTCATGTTTACAATGATGTTGTCTATTTGCGCTTAGCTAAACTAGCCTAAGGCAATATATGGTTATGACATTACACTGTGGCTTGTTTTCATATTAAAATATTTCCCTCTTTTAATATTCTCCATTCTTTGCATATTTCATCGTGGATTTACCTTAACTCAGAACTAAATTTCATGGCACTTTTTATTTTTGAATTAAACAGTCTACATTTATGTAAACCTTATACAGTAATTGGCTGAGGCCATATGTCATCATTTGACAAAATTCTCAGTTTGATTCATCACAAGCAGTGCAATTGAAATCCCAGAAATATTGTACTGAGTTTGTGTGCCCATAACCTAATTACAGGGTCATATATTCCCATATAACACACTAAAAAAAATGAATCTGTTCTGATTGGATGAGAGCAGTGCAATAAATCACAAATGTTATTGTTAGCACTCTAATAATATACATGAAAAAATTACTCAATTCTGACTGGCTGAGAGCAGTGCAGTTTAAGTGTAACACCAGTGCTAAAAGTATAACACCAGTGCAAATTACACATCGTAATTCTGGATTATGATTAGCTGAAAGACAATAGGAAATTTTTAGGATATTTCGTAAAATGATGACAAAAATTTTGTGTGGAAACTTTGAAAAAAGTTTTCTCAATTGCGAAAAAATGTCTTCAAGAAAGGTCTTCCGGCACTTGCTCCACGCAAATTTTTTCATGTTTATATTATTAATAAGTAATCATATGGTTTTTCTCATTCAATTTGGGATTAATTTGCACTTGTGAGTTTTTCAAAATCTGAAATTGCAGTCACCGAAGCGGCTCATGCAATTTCAACTTTTTTAAAAACTCACTCATGCAAATTAACTCCAAATTGAACTCGAAACCATATGATTACCTACACATACTCTCCATAGTAGGTACAACATGATTGACTACTGGTTTTTGGGAGAAATGGATCTATGAAAGTAGCCTTCTCCTGACTTAGCCCTAATCACAGACAGTCCAAAAAGCTAATTTTGTGTAGTCTGAGAAGCGTATCACCTTAAGGTGATAAGCTTCTGGTAGACTATACTGGTGGTTGCCAAGACTGTCTCAGTGTCATATGCAGGATATTCATAAATCTGGTAGCCAAAGATCCAGTAGCACAGATGTGATATACTTCTAGCATTATAGACTTCTGGTAGTCATAACACATCCAACTCACAAGGGCAACGTTTCATTGCATTTCTCAAAACTAAGAAGGGGTTGGAAATACAACACAAATAAGGTGACTAGTGATTAGTTTTCCATGATAATGAACTTTGAGATGTTAACTTTGTATATGCGATCTAATACTGTACTGTCTTGAGTCTTTGATATATTTTTCTAAAACTCATTATTTTAAATCAATCAGTTTAAGCAAAAGAAGTCATGACTGTGACAGTGTTTTGATATCTGATCTGAATGAGCATAGATTTGATTTTGAATGATTTTAATTTCTCCATTTTCTCCTCTCTTAAGATATATCAAACATTAAAGACGATGTTTGACCACCTTTCCTATGCATCATATTTTCAGCTCTTCTCAGTTTTTGTGTCTAACAAAAGATTTATGATGTCTTTTTTTAATTTCTTTTTAGATCAAGAATCCAACAGTTCCTACATACTTCACCAATCGTGCTTTGTGTCACCTCAAACTGAAGAAATGGGCACAAGCCATTACTGATTGTCGTCGAGCCATAGAGCTTGACCCAAACCTTGTCAAGGCTCATTTTTTCCTTGGACAGGCACTCCTAGAACAAGAGAATTATGATGAGGCCCTTGCAAGCTTGAAAAGAGGTAAAGAAAATGTGATGTAGGACATACAAGTTTTTCATTTAACTTTACTAACTGTTTTATCAAATAATGCTATGTTATGTACTTTCCTTTATGTAAACCACTGCTGGTCAGAGGACATTTCAATACAGAATAAAGAGTAAACTTATGGAATTCATTCAATAAGGAATTCATTAGATAAAGACTTAAACTGTGCAAAGGTTCAGTAAACTCTAAGAAAAATCTTAAAGCAAAGATGCTTGACAAGGTTTTGAAACAAGAATAGTGTTGTTTTTATTGTATTTTTATTGTATTTGTCTTGTTCACTGAAAAACCTATTTTTGGGAGTGTGTAATAAAGTTTCATTCATTCATTTCATAATTTCATACTTAAACCTCATTCTGTTAGTTAAATATTTAAACGAAATTATCAAGTTAAGAATAAATGTTTACAATGAACAGCACAATTCTGAAATAAGATGTTCTCCTGGTTGATACAGAATTTAAATCTTTTGTAGATGATAAATTAGTGCAGTGTAGTTACAGTGTACATGTACATTGTAATTCATTTGGTTTTTATCACCAGCTTATGATTTAGCCAAAGAACAGAAACTTAACTTTGGAGATGACATAGCAAGTACTGTTCGCCTGGCAAAGAAGAAGGTTAGCAGTACTTATTTTGCAACAAAGCTGTTATTAATTAAATATGCATGAATGTATTTTAATTTTTAATCTGTTTTTTATGGTCGATGAATCACTTGAGAGCTGTCATATTCAGTAAGTATTTATTCTCGTGGTTTAGTCCCTTATTGCCACCAGTAATTTTATTAATTTCTTTCAATTTAAGGCATAAAAATTTCAATCCAAGAGTCACTTCTACCATTCTGAAACTGGACATAGATTTCTCCCTGAATTTGTATCATGGCAGAAAATCACAAGTTATCTGATGATATAATATTCATATTGACACTATTGCAGATGCAAATTGATGTAAATGTTTGATTCTGTTAAAATATCTTTCATTATTATTTGCAGAGATTTAGTGTTGCAGAAGAAAGAAGAATTAGTCAGGAAATAGAATTGCAGTCATATCTAAACAGTTTAATTATTGACGAAAAGAAAAGGTAACTTTATTATTGCTTTTTCTATGGCTGCCCACTTCTTAAAGGTGCATTTCATATTCATGATTGCTTATCTACTTTCTCAGTGGTTGATATGGTTACTTATTTACTTTCAGGCAGGTTAAAGCTGCAGGAAAAGATCCAGATGAAGAAGAGCTTGATAAAATTGAATTGGAATGTGTAAGGAAAACTGTTCTTTGCACAATAGACAGGGATGTTTCTTCTTAAAACAATCCTAAGAATCAGCCGAACCAAGTGGCCCATCAGGCCGGAGCTTATCCCAGTTTCTGTACCATGAAGTGACTTGGAGTATCTCTACTCCCTCCTGGATGGGATGCCAGTCCATCGTAGGGTTACCCCCAGCATTAAGTTTGCAGGTACCCATTTATACACTTGGGTGGAGAAAGGCCAGGGCTCAAAACTGGACCAATCCATCTGGAGATGAGCGCACTTACCATGAGGCCACCACGCCTCCAAAATCAAAAGTTAACTTTCTTATAGAATCTTGGATTAGAACATTGTAATAATACAACTCCTTCTTGTAGGATCGAAGATTATCAGAAGTAAATGGCCTGTTTAAAGAGGTTGATAAAAGGAGAAAGGTGAGAACAAGTCATATATTATAAAGCACTCTTAGGGTAGCCAAATCAATCACAGGTAAAATTGTGACTGACTAGAGCAGCAGGTGCAGATCCATACCAGTTTCCACCATCTTATGGAAATCCATCAGATTTTTCAGAATGACTCACAAACCTAGGAAAGTGGACTTCAGGGAGTTAAAATACAAAACATTTTCTGTGGAGCATGGCCCTGGACCCTCTAGAAGCTTGCACCTTCAGCGCTCATTGTTTCAGAAACTGGTCACCATATATCCTAGATCCATGCCTGAGCAGTCTTTGCTGATTGTTGTTAATAATATTATTATTACATTGACTAAGTTAGTTCAGAGAGCCAATAACTAAAACCAACCAATCAGATTGCTCCATTGCCGGTCCAATATTCTCTAAGTATTGGACAGGGCACTGTCCTGAATTATCTCACAAGATCATTCTTGAATAATTTGTAGTAGTGTAATAGCTTGCATTTCTGAAAGAACTTGCTTTCACATGAAAGATTACTTTTCTCTTCCTTCTGACTCTCTTTCCCTGCTGTTTTTTTCTTAATATCAGACGTGAGTATACACCCAGTCGGCTCCCAATCAGAATTGTGCACTTGAACTTTGCGATGTTTTTCTTGTCTGCGATCACAGTATATTTTCTCCACGCCCCGCCCCCCCCCCCTCACCCTGAGAGATGTAGTCATTTCTTCAGGGGGGATCACTGAGCAAACAAATTGAGATGTTAGTTAATTGAAGAAATCACACGTTGCACATTGTTACCATTTTGTTCTCTTGCAGAAGAGGGAGGTTCCAGATTATCTTTGTGGACGGATCAGTTTTGAACTCATGAAAGATCCTGTTATTACACCCAGTGGAATCACGTATCTTTGTCTGTAGCAAACTTCTTTTTCCGAGATTTGATGGAAATGAAAGTGGTATTGTAAATATACATTGTTTTGCTACAGAATATATCCATACTCCAGCTGCAGAGTTGTTGTTGTTGTTTTGTGGGGGGGGGGGGGGTTACTTTTCTTATTTCTTTAGTGGTATATGTTTTTTTTATTTCTTAACTTTCAATAGCTATGATCGTAAACATATTGAGGAACATCTGCAGGTAAGCCACGTGGGGTTTCTGTTTGTCTTTTCACTGCCATTCAATGATAGTTACAAAGAGACTAAGGTCGTGCTATTGGCATCACCCGTTTCTGGTTGATTGGGTTGGTTGGGTTTTTGCGTGTTCTGTTGGGGAGAAACCGTTTTCGGTGGGTTTGGTTGATCAACTTTTTCAACCAGTCTCAAACCAGATTGAAACGGTTGAAAAAGCATTTGTGTGATCATGTCGTGTGATGATGTCGTGTGATTATGTCGTGTGATTATGTTGCGTGATTTTAGCTCGCATAAGGACTAGTCCCAGGAGTTACCACGTTTCAACCAACTACAGTTGGAAAAGTGTTCTATTGAGAAACGTCAACCATATCAAACCAAACCAGTTCTGGTTGAAACAGTTGATCCCAATAGAACACGACCTAAGAGACATCTTGCCTCTCTAGAAAAATATGCCATCATGACAAATTTGCCGCTCAGGAGTGGTACCCTGTGGACACAAGCTGTTGTTGTTTTTATTCTACTTTCATTTGGTTCAGAATGTGATAATGAATAGGAGACATAAGAAACATGAGTATGGGCAAGCGAAACTTGTTTGAACCTGTGTAAGTAATTTGAAACAAAACTACACCAAAATGCTCAGGTTACCATTAATGTAAATTATCCAGTTCAACCTGTATTAAATGGCCACCCTCAGGGAAATGGATAGTGGTTGCTTAAAAGCGGTTGGTTGCTTAATAGAGGTAAAAACAATAGGAAAGCCCTCATCGGGACCTTGATTACTGGCCACCTAATAGGGGTGGCCATTTAATATGGGTTGGACTGTATGTCTTTTGGTTAGGACTTTTTTCAATCTTGTAGCCTTAACAAAGTGCAGCCACCTCTCGCCTCTCGGCCATTTTGGCGTCTTGCAAGAAGTTCCTTCTCGCGAGAAGTGCTCTCGAGAGAGAAGTGCTTTCTCCTGAGTAGATTTCTTTCACAAAACAACAAACTTGCTGTTAGCGATGAGAGGCGGCTCTTTTTGGCGGGAGGGTATCACTGTGGAAGAAATCATTACCCTATTGAATTTTAAATATAAAAATACCCATCTATTTAGTATCCATGGTAACAACACTCTCTTCCCATACCAAATTCTTCCCTCGTTGGAGAGCCTGCTGACGTTCAACCCAGCGGGTACTTAAGTCGAGACTGGGTATGCAGATTCGAGTTAGGTCTCACAAGTGTGGTTCCTAGGTTTGGAATTTTCCCGCACGAGTAACAACCAATCAGAGAGGCCGCACTAATCTGTAGAGCTACGTGGACTACGTCATCAGTTTTCTTGGCTGTTACTTGGAAATCTCTTGAATGGGGTGGGGAGGTGGGGGGGAGATATTGATGATGTGATTATGATGTGTTGTTTGTTTGTTTGTTTCTCAGCGTGTTGGCCACTTTGATCCAGTGACAAGAACAGACTTGAAACAAGAGCAGTTGACTCCCAATCTTGTCATGAAAGAAGTAATCGATGCGTTCATCACGGAAAACGAATGGGTCGTGGAAGAATACTGAAAACCATAATACTATGTAAATACAAGAGAAATATATTCACACAATTATTTTGATATCAAATACGCAACAATTACGCTTAGTCAACTGTGGCGGTGACGAACGTAGCTTTATTTATATTCGCCACTTTAGAAGCGTGAAGAAAGCTGGGGAGAGCTTCAACGCAAAGTCACATGGGACAAGGTGAGACTCGCCGCAGATTTCTTCCAAAGGCTTAAGTTGCTTTTCTTTTCGGTGCTTGTTTTTAAGAGGTTTCAATGTGAATAAAACTGTTGAATTTTTGCCATTTTCGTTTGCACTTGTTTATAAACCTGTTAATATATTACAGATCAAATGCAATGCGACATTAGTCAGCTGGCGCGAGTCCAGAGAACCTTAGCGGGGTCGTCACGCAACGCTTCTTCCAACTAGCGTTGCGTGACAACCCAAAAACGGCTGTGAGTAGACTACCTTATGCGAGGTCTAGAACCAAAACCTTACGTGGTCTGGGAATACCGAGAAAATTCGAAACATTTTGGGTCATCAGCTTGCGCGCCGAAAAGTTCGTTAGAGCTACGAGCGGTTTCCGAAGATTTCTCGGCTGCAGATTTCGCACCTGTTGAATTCGTATTAAAACTTACAAATGGCCGCCACAATCAAGTCGCCTCGCTCTTAGAATTACTGGAAACTCGACAAAAAAACTTCTTTTTTACCTCTTTTGAGAATAAAATATACAGCTGCTGTAACCTTAGTTTTTTTCAATATTTTGTACACCATCTTGGACGTATTAGATTTTGTACCTTTGAGGAAGTCGTGGAATACCGTCATCTGAGTGAGCAGTTTTACGAGTCCTGAATTTATGTTTTATTGGACTCTGACATCAGGCTAGGGTCCCTGTAGCTAAGTAAGGAAAGTTTGTGTATTTGATAAAGGCAGTTGAGAGTTGGCAGTCTTTCGTCGATTCTCGTCAATAGTTTCTCTTTGGCTTATTAACAATAAAAAGGCATTTTTCTTTGATAGCCAAGGTAATAGACCATTTCCGAATTTCCTGTCGACTCTGCGTCAAAACGAGTCTTCGAGCGCAACCATTCATATGAAGATATGTTCCACCTACAGGTTCGTTTTCATGCAAATCAAACTCATTTTCATATGAAAGGTTTTTTGCACGAGGACTCGTTTTGAAACGGAGGCACAAGGTGACTCGTTCATGGAGTCTGAAGCTAAAAGCACAATTAAAGAAGAAACCATGGAGTTCGCGGATTTTTTTTCTGCTTGGAGAACATTCACAGTAAAACATGTCAGTTGCCCAAGATTTAAACCCGGCATTGGTGACGGGACAAGAACCGCGCCGGTTAGTCACATGTCTGGGGCGGACACAGGATTTTGGAGAACGGGGTTTGAGATACGGAGGCACGGACCGAAGCGCCGACAGCGTTCCCCTGTAAGTGGGTCCGGGAGCATCCTACCCCAGAAAATTGTTTTAAATTGAGGTCCTCGAAAGTGGGATTTCCGGCATTCTGACGACAAGTCAGCGTGTTCATCAATGTCTCATTTCTTTTAATTTAGGGGGCTAGACTGAATACTCGAACCCCCGAACTCCCCCACCCCCTAACCCTAGATCCGCCCCAGCATGCACTAGCCAGTGAACGCACTGCCAGTTTCGTACCCAGATCTCAAACTGAGAGACTTGACTGTGGGGAGAAACGGGACTGAGTCGCGTTTCGAGCATCAGTACCAGTTTGTTTCATGCTAGTTCACTGTGCTGGCCTCGTAATGGCAGTTCCGCTGTTCCTGTGGAGGGGGGCTGGGGGGCTACAAAAACCTGCGTCGAAGGTAAGGTTGCTGTTTAACGGTTTGCGTTTAATGAATCCAAGCGCCGGGAAAGAAACTAAATTAATGAATACATCAATTCACAAATTCATTCAGCTTTACATCAATCAACCAGCTGATGATGTTACTTAATGCTGCCTCGGGACATGATATTTCTCAGATTTAATTAATCATTCTTTTGTTGATGTTTAATTAAAGTAATTAATTTCAGTTGTATTCAATATTTTAAGGATGTCATTAACCCCTTCACTAATAGTATTTAATTAAAGAAATCAAACATTCTTGGAGTGTTCTTTAAATCTATAAACAAGCGCCATCAGACCAAAACAAACTATTTTCAGTGTCTCTGACTGAAGCCTTAGGGAATTCCCTTGACCAACAAGGATCGACAGCTGATCTGATTCAGCCGACAGAAATTTCCGGACGGTAGCCTTTGAAACAGACTCTCTAATAAATTCATAAAAAGTGTTGAAACGAGCGCAGTTTAGCGGGTAAGCTCATCTTCGAGATGGCCTTTCGACCCTCTACTTCACAATGGCGCTTGTCTACGGGTCGTGTGAGAAAGATTTTGGTTATCAATCTGGCGTCTTCAAACATTTTTAGGAGAGGGCTAGCTAATTATCTGTTCTTCAACAGTTCCACTCCGTTTAATTTAATGAAGTTTAACTAGACACGCTCTGCATCTCATATCTCACGTTTATTTACCAGTATAATTTTGTAGCCCAACGGCTGCAGCCGAATGGCTTACAAACTTGGTTATTTTACTTTCTAAAATCTGAATATGATAGCCACGTTTACTGATGAAAAGAAACGCAGCTATACTAGCATAACCATAATAACTTTAAGTGGCGTTTAGCAATTTTCAATTATTTCACAGGTGGCTTTTATTTTCACCCTTTGAACGGGTGGGCTCTTTGAACACTAACTTAAAACTTGCGAAATACAATTTCACTGAGCTGTCGATATTTATACTTATAATTGTAAGTCCGCTCTACGTGTGCAATACAACAGTTAACAAAAACTGATATATTCTCCTGGGGAAAATTTGTAGTTAATGCACCACATTTCTTTCCGTTTGCTATAAAACTGGCTCGCGGTTCGTATAAGACAGTCATTCTCCTCTTAAGAATAACTTGAATATTTTATTTTATAGATATTTATATTTTCTTTTCCTCTTTCAGAATAACCTCTAAGCATTTTGTTGTGACCATGAAACCTAATGACAATAGATCAAACATCATCAAGAGAATTACTTACAATTTTTGGTATTGTTCTGATGGCCTAAAACTGTTAGCTACTGTTGTCTTAGAGGGACCGTCATGTGAAGTTTTTATTTACAGAAATGAAGAGGCATATGTTTCCTGTAGAGGCTGTGGTAACGGATGGCCGCATTGTTTCTACCGATTTTTTGAGATAAAATGACCCAAGTTCTATGTCACGTTTCTTTTTAGCAGAGGACGAGGGCATTATTTGTAACTTCTCCCGTCGGAACATATCACTATGGACTGCTAACAGTCTGTTTTTCTCTTAAAATCAGGCAGGGATTATGAGGCGAGCGGTTTCAGCCCAGAAGGGATTGGGACATGAGCGCGGCATGAGCGCGGCACTGATAAACACTCGCCTGACCCTAAGAGAAGAGACTGGCTGCCAGCAGTCTTATATCTTTATAACCCAGTTAGTTCTGACTTGTTTCATTCGCTCCCTTGGTTCTATACCTGTTATTGAAAAGTGTTCACTTCTGTGACACTGTCTTAACGGTTCCTAACTTGGCAGTTTTTTCTTTCCTTGCGAAAAAAGCTGTACGATTTTTTGTGTGTTGAGCTGAAAGCAAGCACTGCTTTGAACAACAGCTCAATGTAGGCGCTATTTCACTACACGTCTGTTTCACGGTCTGGGTTTGGAATCAAGTTTTGTGACAAAGACACCCGATATGTGATAGAAGCGTCAAGAGGGCCCCTAGTCTCTTGGCAAAAATGCTTCCAGTTAAATTTCAAAATGTCCTTGAAGCGCTGTCGGAATTCGTCACTGACAAGGGAGTATATAATTGGATTGGCAGCGCTGTTGGTCAACAGTAAGACGGTGCAGATGTGGTACACGACCCAAATGTACTTCACTTTCGTGTAGTCTACGAAAACAGAAACAAGACGAAAAACATGGAACGGAAACATCGTCACGGCGAACATAATAACAACCGGTACAAGGATCTTCAACGCTTTTGTGTTTGCATTGTCGAATTTTTTCTTCTTGGGGCTTTTGTAGCTGCCGCACATATTATGCATTTTTCTGTGTAGCAGTTTGCTGGCGCGAATCTTGCAGGCGATTTGCCTGTACGCCCACAATATCAAGATCAGCGGAAGGACGTAAAAGAGGATCGAGAGGGAGAAGACATAGAGGCCGAAGGTCAAGCCATTTGGCCACTTGGGCGTGCAGTCGACAGTCCCATTCTGTTTGTTTTCGATGAATTCCATCACAAAGTACAGAGGCACCACCGTAGCCAGGAAACCTGCCAGCCAGATTGACATTATCACCCATTTAGCGATCGTCAGCGATCGGTACGCTGTCATTCCACGCACGATCGCTCTGTGCCGGTCGATTGCTATGGCAACAATAGATCCAATGGAAGCGCTGTAGAAGATGTCTGTGGATGGGTACAAAAACTTACACACTACCCTCCCCAGGGGCCATTGCAACGGGTCAGCGGCTTTGACAAGAGTCAAGGGATAGCAGATGGCCAGCACGCCGATATCAGCAACAGCCAGGTTGAGTATGTACTTATGAACAGCGGTTTTATTGGCGCGGTTTGCGCCTGTTATGATGATAACCAAGATATTACCCACAATTCCAACAGAGCAGATGATGGCGCTCAAGCTCAGACGAATTGTTTCGACAAACTTCGGTTCCAGTTCGGAACGTTCGGCCATCAGCTGGGACGAGTTCGCTGGGTAGTTGGAATTATTGAAATCATCCATGTCTTAGGTGGCAAGTTATGTTCCACGTGTTGAGGCAGCTTCACTGAGAGCAAGTTTTTCCTTTAACCTAAGAAAAATGAAAACGATATTTGAGCAATTCTTTGTTCAAGGTTTATAAGTTTTTAAATTGGGAACTCCAAATTTAGATGTCTGATCGGCAATCACGTAAGCTAGCAATCTGATTGGCTAGACAGCCGGGCCTAAAGGGAGAAAGAAATATTGAGTACTATAACTTAAGTATTGATTAAAATCGTAAAAGAATATTGAATATTTCAGTTTCCAACCCACACGTTCCCAGGGCTTTCCCTTAGCGATTGGGAGGAGCGCCCCTCCCAATCTCTCAAGGAGAAACCCGAGGTGTTTCAGTTTCGTTTTAACTTGGGAATAATGATACGAATGCTCTCGCGTAACGGCTACGGGAATCAGTAAGGAATATGTCAACGCATCGCCACTGATGATTGAATAAATCCGTGATTACAAATGTGGGGTGGTATGTGCTAGCATGAATAGTTCGGTATTTACCCTGGGTATGAAAAGACGAATAGCAGAGATTGATCTTAAATCATTGCTAATAAGCAGTTATTTGGTGCGACTAATGAACCGGGGAGGGTGCTACCAGAAACATTGGAAGGGGATGCAGCGAGCTTCTTGAAATCCTTACCCTAATTTAGACCAAAATTTGTTATTTTTCCTGCCCTTTTTCATACCCGACCTAAAATTTGATACCCTATTCTAGTTAAGATCGACCCTTAAATCAACAGCCATTTCAGAACTGCCTCATAATCTGTTCCCTACCCTAGCCTACTAGCAGTTGGTTTCTCAGTTCCTTGGTCCAGACCAATATTAAGGGCTATGTTTATATGCTTTCATTAAATAAACTGCAAAACTGTACAATGTACGATGTCGATGGTCTTAATTATAATGATAAAGAAGTAGCTTGTTCTAAAATCATGTCCAGTGCAAGACCAGAGGACACAAACCATGACACCATGACGTATTTCAGACCAAACGGATCAACAACCATACCCTTTGGCTCCGCACATATCTATATAGCCCCTTACAGGGGTACTCCCCACATAGGGGGTACCCCACCCCTCCCGTGCCTAATCAGACCCTGTGGGTCGGGATTAAATGCTGAAATCGGTAGTCATTTCAAGCCATTTTGAAATGAAGAGAAGTCTAGGAAATATTGCTTGTTTTTCAGCGAAAAGTAACTTGCATCATCAACGCACAATCATCAACAGCTTATTGCGTCTTTCAGCAAAAGTTAACATACAGTGCAAATTAATGATACTAAAAGAACTGATATCGTATAAAATATTCAAGTATGATATAAGCGTAATATCGTATCTGTTATCTTGATCTACAAGTTCCTAGACATTAAGTCACATAAGCTGCATCGTCCAGCACTCACACATATCCTGTCCTATATTTTTGAAACACAAACTGATTCAATCACTGCAGTGCTAGTGTCTATTATTACATTGAATAGAAAACTGATCCTTATTGAGACATCAGCGGTATACTAAAGACTTGTGGTGATGGCTAGGTGCCAGAACCTCCGTAACAAAAGCAAAAGAGTTCATCGTGCAATTGTAAATCCAGTGTATCATAGCTAGGAACATCGTGAGCTTAAAGCATCAAATTAAAACTCAATCACAGTTGAATGAATTAGTATTAACCTCCGTGACCTCAGTAGTACCTTGTGTTGGTGTGAAGTTGTAATCTCTATCCTGGACCCACCACATGCCTACACGGCACGAAAAATTGGATTTACTCTAAATTTGATCCTGATCAAAGTCGAAGTCAAATATGATCATAGCTTTGATCCAAACTTTGACGCGCGTCAAATGTGTCAAAAATGTCATGGCTTTGCCGATACATTTGATCCATGACAAAGAGGAGGGCAAATTTGATCTTAACTTTGACTCCACCTTTGACCCACGTAAAAGGGGGAATCAAATATCTTATGGATTTGCCATACATTTGATCCCTGCCAAAGGCGAGGTCAAACATGTCAATAACTTTGACTACAGTTTTGACGCGCGTTAAAGGCGTTCAAAGACACCACGGCTTTGCATACCTTTGATCTCTTATGTCACAGGCGTTCAAAGGCGGCATGGCTTTGTACAACTTTGATCCTACGTCATGTCATGTCAAAGGCGAGGTCAAATATGGCCATATCTTGCGACTCCGCTTTTAACGCCCTAATAACCTGCGTTTTCGTATTTTTTGCTGTTTTAACGATAAAATGAAAGCTTGCTTTTTTGTCAATGTGTATTTTTTTAATAAAAAAGTTTTCACTTGACCTGGAGGTGGCACAAGGAAACAACTCGAAAACAGCGGGAAAACGCGGCTGCCAGCGGCTTCCCGCATTTTTCTGGCCAATCGGAATAAAGGTCAACGAAGTCGGCTGTGAGGAAAGCAGACATTTTTTAGTTATTTTTTTGTAAAAAAAATACCTCTTAGTCGGCGCGTCGGGTATGTTATGGACGGGTCAATGGGTGAGTGAGTGAGTGAGTGAGTGAGTGAGTGAGTGAGTGAGTGAGTGAGTGAGTGAGTGAGTGAGTGAGTGAGTGAGTGAGTGAGTGAGTGAGTGAGTGAGTGAGTGAGTGAGTGAGTGAGAGATGTATGTATGTCACACCAATCAGATTGAATCTACTATAAACAGCCAATCCAATTTTTTGTTGTAAAGGTAAATGGTATGTGAGAAGATTTGATTCCGATAGAGTTCAGAACGGCCGTGTTCATTCTTCTATAAAAGAGGAGGAAGTATTCATATATTGGGTTTACTTCCACATTTTCTGTCGGTTAGGCTGAGGATTTTAGTTAAATGAACGAGATGAGCCTTGAGGTTTGAAACAGTTCGTGAGTTAGTAGTATGCAAATGCAACGAGATAGTTTTATTTTTAGTTACAAAGGTAACTTGATACTTTTGTTTTTCACAAGGAGTAAATTCAATTAGAGGTCACGAATCGTCGCGTCTAGTTCTTAGGACATGTTTTGGAGGGAACGAGACTTTAGATTTGAAACAGTTCTAACGTTTACAATAGTAGGTGCGGGTAACGATTGTTTTGTTCTTGTTGCATGCAAATATAACAAGATATTTTTGTTTTTTAGTTACAAAGTGTAATTTGACACTCTTGTTTTTCACAAGGGAGTAAATTCAATTAGAGCGGACGAATCGTCACCACTCTTTCCCACGAGATGTTTGCTATCTTTAGTAACAAATGGTAACTTAACACTTTTGTTTTTTATATGGGAGTAAATTCAATTAGAGCTGACAAGTTATCGACTATTGTTTGCAGGATATTAAACAAAAAAGAAGCTTTCATTTCTGGAAGGTTTTTACGTCTCTGCAGTAGCAGTTTAATAGTTTTATTTGATGACATTCATTTCAGTCCGATATTTTTAAAGGTAAAAAGTATGAAAACTGTTCAAATGTTCTTTGAAGACTGCGTGGCACCAAGTTAAAGTGCAATTTAATTAATCAGACTTTCAACGTGTCAGAGGTTTTTTTCTCTTTCTTTCTATTTTCGTTGAAGTTGTGTTGTGTTGTGTTGTGTAAAAAGGCAAACTTACGACTCGTATAAAATGCGAAAAAGTCTCTAAATTAACTTGAGTATTTTTGAGCAAAAATTCCTCTTGGGGGTTGGAAGGGTTATGTGACCGGTGAGTGAGGGAGTTATGTATGTGCGCATGTCACACCAATCACAGTACGGGTTGTATCAAAGAACGAATCAAATTGCCTGTTAGAAAATAAGATGGTATCTACATTAATCTGGAGACGTGTCAGATTACTGTAGTTTGTTCAGTCAAACATTTTATGGCTTACTATTTAGCGATCTTACCATGACCGATGTAACATCGCAACCGAAAAATCTTGTCAAATTAACTAAATCATTACTGTACCATAAATGCTTCTGTCTCCACTTCACACAAAAAAATAACTCTTGCACGCCTTGCGTGCCTATGTTTCTTCATTTGGCTTCATTATGGCGGCCTTGGTGAAATTTTCGTTGTGTTTTGGACCAGGAAAAGGTAAGTCTCTGAATTTCGTTCATTTGTTTTCAATGTTCAGAGAATAACGGAGTTTAAAAAGTAAATTAAACGCAGCAATGGCTACATAAAGAGCTGTGAATTGCGTATATTTATGGCAAGGCAGATCCTCGGCAGTGAAAACAATTTGGTCGAAGGTTAATTGCACTTGACTGAATCACAGTTGATCGGCAAAGCTCTTCGTTAAGAAAGACCAAACTTTATTTTCAATTCACATATACTTATTTACAAACGTTGACAAAGATATTTTTTTTTTCTCACTCAGTCAAGTCTTGTGCATTAAATTGAAGTGTCTGTCATAGCATAGATTTTAGCATGATCAGTGCTTGAAATAAACGTAACTTAATAATTAAGCTTAAATTTAACGCTATTTACGTATAAATGGTTGTGCACAATGCCTCTGGTAATTTCTGAACTTAAACAATTCCCTTGAAAGAAAGCTCATGTAAATATAAAGGAAATTTGCATTGAAGGAAAAACTCAGTCAGCCATGCATGACAATCCATCACGACCTGACTTAATTATCATATTCATTATACCATTAAAAGAGTTGTTGACCCTGAAAATTTAATCTATGGATAAGTTTCTGCTTTTGTCTCTAGTTACCATTCTATTGAAAAAAAGCTCTGTTTGTTGCCACAGTTGAAATTATGATGATGTTTGTTCATTAATGTTGATAAATGACTCCACTGGGTTGAATTTAACAAATTGCATGTGGTTTAGTGTGGTCTGTACTCTTATCGACAATGATACGCACCATCACAGTGGTCAAAATGTTGTGGACTCACGAAGCGCAGCTGAGTGAGTCCACAACAAATTTTGACCACTGAGATAGCGAGATCAGTAGCAATTGTAGTAAAAATATGTTTTGATATTTGTTGTATCAGGCTTATGGATCAGTCATTTGGAACTCCACTATCTCCTGCCCAACCATCCCCCCCGCCCCACCCTGAACCTGCCAGGCATTTGACATTTTGAACTGTCTCCTGGGCTAAGAATGGTGTCATACCAGGTGATCAAATGCACCTACCCTGTGACATTTGCAAAACTGAGTAATAGAAATGTAGATTGAGTGTCAACCGAGGTGTCAATGGAGTGTTGATTGAGTATCGATCGGGTGTTGATAGAGAGTCGATTTAGAGGATCGATCTAGGGTATCAATTGACACTCAACCACGGATGTCTTTAGTACACATAATCCAGCTTATCTGTTAGTAGGTGAAATTGTTACAATGTTTGATAAAAAATCAAACTTGCCATTAGTTGCAAATTAAAAAGCTGACCCCATAATAATATTATTATGCGACCTCTCTGGACAATACCAGTAGTCTTAGAGTTTCATGTCTTGGTCTTTTGAGCAGTAGACAATTAAATGCCAATAAATATGTGACTAGTGAAAATTTGCTTATGATTATGTTGTTTTTATCCTTCAGCTAGCCACTCTAGAAGAACTGAAGAAATTAACAGAATAAATTCTGGGAGAGGATACAATATACAACTCTGTAGCTCATAGTCAACTCAGATGCAGTTAAATCATGCAATGCTCCAAAGTGTGCAAACATCAGAACATTTTGGTGAGTAAAAGGCTGGAATATTCATTTGTTATTTCTATAAGTTGTAGCATAGACCATCTTATAATTTCTTCAGCCACAACTTTTAATATCTTTTTCCAGTAAAGAAAGGATATAAATAGATTTTGAAAACCTAGCTATAGCTTATTAATGTTATTTTAATTGATCATTTTTATTACAGTCTCACTCTGTGAAAAAAAAGTTGTTTCTTTTTGGTTCATTTAAGGGCAAGTAAGGAAATGTTGTCTTTCTTAAGGGACAAATACATCAACTGGCTCACCTGGATGAAAATTAAGTAATTAAAATGTTATTGAAAACATGCAAGGGGTAGGAATCTTTTTGGTAAATGAATCAAAGTTGCAGAATGTTGCAAACCAGTCTCAGGAAACGTTGGTTTTTGACTGGTAAAAGCTGAGTTTTGAATCTAAATTTTGAGGGGTTGTCTGCAATATCGACTGTTTTGGTTTGGCCATCAGGTTTCCAAACCAAATTTTTCCAAGCAAAATTAATAATATGATTAATTCATAACTATTGATGGGATCAGTAGAAAATTTAAGGCATAGAGGATTTGATAATAACTTAGTAAAAGAAAATTGACAAAGACATTTATTTGCTTTTACTCAATTTAAAATTTTGTTGGCAAATTTGACTGGATAATAGCCATTTCCCTCTATGAGATGCGGCTGCACTGGGAATCATAGTGGTTGTATTCATCATCTTGAACTGGATTTTTGTTTCAATGAATGAGCCATGCGATTCCATGCAGGCATGTCTCATGTTAAATCATTTAATTTCAGGAATTTTTTCCAGTGGAAAAAAGTGTACAAGTAGTTGCTAACTGTTTACTAATCAAATGTGCAATTATTTTGATATGTTTATATGCTCCTTTTCACATATGATCTACAAGGAAAATAAGGAAAGAGATTACACCACTGAACATGAAGAGATCTGTGGAAATTACACAGGAACAACAATATTCCGAAAGGTGTGTGTATTCCTCATTTCTTGTCACAGTTTATGTCAGATTTGTTGATTTTTAGATTGCTATTCTGCAACCATAAAAGATCTTTGTTGTAAGAGGTCTGTAAGATGTCTTTAAGAGACATGCAGACAGATGGACCGGTAAACTGGCTCTAGGCTTTTTGTTTATTTGTGCCAAGCTGTACACTTTTAAAATGACCCCAAGTCTTTGTTCTCTTATGAAATTCTAGCTGGGGATAACCCTTGTTCAGCTGGTGAAATTAGCTTGTTCAACTGGCTCTTAATGACATACCTGTGTGACCAAATCTCTGAGTAGAGTGGAGAGAAATACAGAAAAAAGGCTACTATTGACAGAAGCACAAACTATTCGAAGGAGGAGTAATGATCTGATTGGTCACGTTTTATTAATGTGATATTAGCAAAAACTATAGGCAAACTTTAAGGAATAGAATGCCAAGATTCACCCTTAATATTCATTTCCAACGTTTTTGTCTGTTTGCTTCTGTTTAGACAAATGCGGACAACCAGTGGTCGACAGGATGGACTTATCCAGTGAAGATGCATTGATTAATTTCGTCAACGCCTTAGACTTTGTCAAAATGTGTCTTCCCTAGAAATAATGGGGTTTTAGTTGGCATTGACCCCCAACAAGGCAGTTTAACCACTTTGATGAGAAAGAAGTGGAAAACACTGTATTCCATTCCACTTATAATGCAAGAATGAGCAAGTGCAAGAAGCAGAAAAGGAGAACTGCCAAAACATAAGGAGTTCCATGCAACGGACTGTACGTGCCATCTGGAAAGGACGCTTATACACTAGTTGACTTTTGTGCGAAGTTTGGTATATCTTTCCCGAAATTTTGTCGGTTGTCTTCCCTATTGTCTAGTCTGGTCTAGTAAATTTAAGGAACTGAGAATTTAGCCGTAGTACTTCAATGTTAGATAAATGCACTTTGTACCATGGAAGATTTGTTGACTGTTGTTTTCACGATAGACAGAACAATGTTTTCCTTATGATCAGTCTCATTACGTGTAGTTTGAAACCAAGCCTGTAACGTGGCTTTTTGAAACCTGAAGCCCAGAACATTTATGTAAGGTACTTGAAGGTATTTACTCTTGATAAAAACGGGGAAAAAATTGAAACTGAGATGAAGTTGAACATATTTATTTTCTTAAAATTAGGCGCAATGATCTTTCCGGGCCGCTTTTCCGTTAACATTTGTCAATAGTTTGGTACAAAATAACCTTATTAAAGTTGATATATTCTTCAAAACTTGTCAGACATAAATCAAGAGTACGGATCTAATTGCATCTTTCGTATGCGGAGCCACAAAGCTAGTGTAGTAAGCAGAAAAAAGCGTATAAGATGTGGATCGCGCGAAACGTGATCAACGGTCGCGCAGCGCGAAAGAGGAGCGCGAGCGAGAAGTTCGGGCGAGACGCGCGAGCGCGGAACGCGCAGAGTACCTTTGACAAACCTTTGGCCTGCGTCACAGGCATCTTCGACCACGCCTTTAGCAAACCTTTGACTCGAGTCGCAGACAAATTTGATTACACTTTTGACCCGCCTTTGACAGTGCGCAAAGGCGTATCAAAGGATCACCTTTAACCCTAAAAACACAGGCGTTCAAAGGTGAGTAAAAACGGCCTTTCACGCCTTTGATTTGGTGGTAAAGGTTTATTCACAGATGATCTTTGATTCGCGTCACAGATCGTCAAAAGCGTGCAAAGGCGACCTTTACAAAACCTTTAACAACACATTTGACGCGCGGTAAAGGCGATTTTTCGTACCGTGCTAACATACAGTCATCAGTATGTTCGGCAAACATACTCAACAGCTCTACACTAGCGTACACTGAAATCGTGCAAGCTGTGCGGACAGCTGTACATTGAAACGTGACCAGAAGTGAAAAAAATTGAAGATCGTTATCGGTGCCAAATAAGAAACATAAAAATAAGGTATAAACGAATTTTTCGAGTCATTAAAAGGTGCGAATGCAAATTCAAATTGAGAAATAATTTGAAGTGTGGAGCCACGGTTGGTTTGAGAAACAAAAGCGTTCTCTCGATTGAGGATTAAATGATTAAAAACATCCACTTCAATCATAAGTACTAGTGATACCAATCAGAGACACAGCTTAGTGTTGTCGTGCTTTAAATGAAAGGTCTAAAAGATAAACGCCAAGCGGTTTGAAGAGGTATCGAATAAACTCAAGGAAAGACATATATTTAGCAACATACCTCAAGACATGATTGCAAAAAGTGCCAAGTCGCTTCAGACTACCGTTAATGCTAATCCATTATTTAATCTATTGCGCTTGTCGCTTTTGAAAATGGTGCTATTATTTCATAGAACAAGGGATCAAAACACAGCCATTATCCTACCTCGCGCTGTATTTACTGTGATCCAACTAATCCACAAGGTTAAACTGTCCGAGGTCGACACGAAACCATTCGAGTACAGAACTGAACCAGCAACAGCAACAGGTTCCGGTTGAGTCTCAAGGAGCAATCGATAGATAACACTCTTGAACAGTCCTTGAGTCGATCATCCAGCTAGTTAAAGCTAAAACACGCTCATCCGATCGTATTATGTCCGCCTTGGGTTTGATATCTCAAACATCAATCAACGCCAAAGGTAAAATTTGATGTCTTGTAAATCAATTATTTAGACGATTTAAGCGGGGGCTCTATGGTTAGCCGGTGATAGCACGAAACAGTTCTCTGTACAAAACTCTGGAGAGGAAATGACGGCAAGCCTTTTCAAACCGACTGATTATGAAAGAGTATTGTTCCAAGTGAAATGAACCGATTAAATCTGGACCCAGAAAAAACGTTCACAGACAGTCAATTCAAACCCATTCTTTTAATTTGTCTTGAGAACAAGCCAATCAAAGACCATCAACACCTCAAGAATGGATTTCAGAAAAGGAATTTTACGGGTTTCATTGGTTCTATTGTAAGCGTGTTTACGAAGTTTTGGCGTGTACCATCCTTATAAGCTGAAACAACTAATGAGTGACAAGAGAAAATTAGCACCACCAGGAGCCCAGTTACCAAAGAACACACTATCCAGATTTCTCCTACTGATTGTTAACCACTCCCCCCGCAACCTGCAGTCATCGGCAGAAAACTCCTTACTTCCGCCGGAATCGAGGAGGGGGGGGGACACAATTCTTAAACAAAGTAACTAAAGTACATTAAACTCACACGGTCCTCTCCGTTCCTGAACTCAGCTCAGAGAATGGTATTTAGCTATCACGGAAAAACCAAGAAAGCGAAAAAAGAGAAAACTTCAAGCAAAGAAAGCAACTGAGGCGATGCTATTAAAAAGACCTCTGGCTGGTGATGTAGACGTTTTCGTCTAAAAGCCACGCTAAAGCTCGGGCTCAAGGAATTTTTAAAAAAGTAAATGCCATTTACCTTTTGGGGGGAATGTTTTTTAATAGCGCAGGCTGCGTTTTTTTTTTTCTTCTGTAGATTGCGCAAATTCATCGGCCGCGGTAACTTATCAACGGTTACGCCTGGTGTTCGCAGACAAAATTGCTTGTCCATTATTTACTGAAACGCTTGTTTAAAAAGGAAGCAAATGTCATCCACGGGCTTGCTAACTGTCTGGCCTGTCATAGCTTATGTACACGAACATGCATGCAAGCTGCTGAGCTTTTCATGTTTTAAGAAATTATATTTTTGTACCCGCAATGGGCGTACTTTCATACGGTGTTAGTTAGTCGACTCCAAATTTTTAACTATTTAAGTTTTGTCATAATTAGGCCACTTAGGTAGTACGTCCGAGCTTTGAATGTGGAATGAAACTTAAAAGGAAAACGTAAAGAGTTGACCTTTTTTCTGAAGGAGGTACCGAAAAATTTAAAACATGTTTGCTTGTCCACACCATCCTTAATTATTTTTGTTTGGCCACATGCACCGCGCTTTTATCGAAGTATGGTAACAGGTAACACGTTTATATAAGAACTTAAGTTTTTTTTTTAAAAACTCTCGCTAGCTTAGCTTAATTTAAGGTCTTAAAGAACTTTAACTTTGAAAATTCAGTCTTAAGGATGGTGTCAATATATGGGATATCATTTGCTAATGATGGCTTGTACTCGACTTGGGCATTTGAATTCTCCTATTAGATATTTCATTATGTTTTATCATTTTATGTTCAAATTTTCGCATTCATAATCTCTTACCTTCGCAGTAAATGTAAATGAGCCGATTCGGTACTATACTCTGTTGATTCTCAGTTCTTCTGCATGGTTGTTACTAGAAATTTCGCTATTACTCACACACTGTTAGCAACCGCTTTCGCATCTTTGGAGGGTACAGCAGTAAAATACTATCATAGGCCGGAATGGTTTCTCAAACTGACAATTCTGCAACGATAGTTCAGAAGAGATTCTCAGCGCGTAGGAGGAACAGTGAACAAAAAGCAAAGCACCTGGACCATATACGGATAGATATACAAACATACATAGAAAAATACAAAAGAAAGTTCGCTATCTTGGCCATGTTGATTGAGTATTTCTTAGCACACGGGCCGTTAATTTTCACTCAGAAGACCCAGTCTTTGTGCCAGGTCTTAATTAAACCTGTTATACAATCAATTCAATGCCCAGGGTGTTGCGAAATTCTTCGACCAAGAATTCGCTTTAGAAAAGTTGAGACATTGGTATCTCAAAGGAAATCTTCTTTGTCTTTAAATCGATCAAGATGTATTTTTCAACGATAGCCGAGTTTGTTTCGAAAGCTGAATATCGTTATTTAGGCACTTTTATTTAAATGCAGTTTCAGAACTGAAATTAATTGAGCTGTAATAAGCCAACGATGGTTTGAATTGCTGCCGTCTAAGTTTTTTTGAAGGCGTGCTACAAGGATTTCAAAATAAAAAGATTCTATGAATTTCTTCCAGGTTTTATCTTGGTTTAATCTGCTTTATATTATTGCGAGCAAGAGCTTACCTTTTGTAATACCTTTTGTTTCGTTTCTCGTTTTCCTGTAGGCTAAAACATCAGACATATTCAGCTATCTGCCAATATCTACTTTCACAACCGGTAATAAATGAACAGGTATACAGAACATTTGTATGTTTGCCGACTGTCTCAAAAATATTTCAAAACCGTGCACAGTTCCATCTCCGTTTTTCAGACACCAAAGTTCAAAGCTCCTCACCTTTTGCAACAACGATATTTGCGGATCTTTCCTCAAAACAGTTTGAGCATCAAATATACTTGCGTCCTAAATTCATATCTTGATTGCAAATGAGACAAGATGTACTTGAGATGACACCTAACTTATCATTGTATACGTATACATTTTGCATAAACATAAGAAAGCAAGGTGCAAGCTCTTTTGTGAGGTTTTTAAACTGTACTATAGAAATGACTCCGTTTGGTCATTAAATGAAACCATTTAATCCACGTTTCTAAGAACCGTCTCTAAATGTTAAACGTCCAAAATTTATTTCTCCTTGAAACGATTTTAGCGGCGATATATTCACAAATAGGTGAAAGAGCTTTTCTTTTTATTGGTACACCGTTTCTCGGTACCAAAGATGTTGTGAGGTCATTACCACTCGCGAAAATTGTGAAAAAGAAACAACGAGATAATAATACTTTTATGCAAATTTAATAACAGACTCTTTAGTATAAGTGAGAACTTTTCATTTCACAGCAGCTTTAATTTTTCCGAATCTACTGCTAGATCAAAAAAAACAGATAAAACCGCAGATTGCGTTGTGAACGATGTTCCATGTAAAACTTTCATTCTATTCCTCTGAAATTTACTTCCATTTCTAAAACGTCTTGGGGCAAATTTAAAAGCCAGTTCTGGAAATCTAGTCAAGGTAAAAATATTTCTGTATAGATAGGTCTGACGCCGTGCCATTTCCTGGCAAAAACTGGAGAAAGGGCGATTATTTTATATTGTAAGGTGAATATGCCCACTGGTTTCACCACAATTTCCGTTCGCGTTACGTACATTCGCATGTCCTTCTTCCAGTCACGTCTTAAGCACAAAAAAAATTTCAGAACAAAAGATTTCACGCAAAGAAAGTAGAAACAAAATACAGAGCGACTATATCTAGAACACATTACAATATAACTAAATTGTCCTCGGAAAGTCCAAATTTTAAAGCTGTACTGTTTTTGTGACAAACCCTGAGCTAAAGTTCTTTTCGACTTGACTCTTTCACGGAAATTGCCCGAGATTATCCAAGAATTGGCGAAGTTTTGAGGACCTGTGCTACCCTTAATCAGACTTTGATCGAGCTTAAATAGCAGGAGCCGTTAAAAAAGGTTTTCGGCTGAAATAGATTTTCCTTCTTGGCACATATGGGGCGAGTTTTAAATACCATTACAAAATCAACTGCATAACTAAATAACCTACTTGCTAATTTTTCTCCGTGAGCACTCGCTTTTAGGCTCAAGTGTATACAGAAAAATCAAGCTGGTAAAAGTAATTACGGCAAAATTTTTCAAACCGAATTTTTAAATGACTGAAATAATAAAATGATTTCCTCTTAAAAATCTAAATGTTTGAGTTGAAAAAAAGTCAACGAAACAAAGCAAGGAATGAAGTAAATATAGATTTTAGTTTCAGGGTACGGAATCGAAAGCAAACACTGAACGTGAGCGCAAAACCTACTTTAAAAAAAGTTCTCATTTATAAATCTATGTTCTTATTTCAGTGGCCTGGACAGAAAGCTTTCTTACATTACTCTTCTGAAACGCGCATTTAATATTTTTTTCTATTTTCTATTTCTGGTGTATTTTTCTAGTAACTTTGTTAATGTTAGCTCGCTGGACTCCCGAGGCTGGACTGCGGATCGAGTGGTCCGTGCTCGAGCCCTGGCCGGGGTCATTTTGCTGTGTTCTTGGGCAAGACATTTCATTTTCACAGTGCCTCTCTCCACCCAAGTTTATAAATAGTTGCCGGCGAATTTAATGCTGGGGGTAACCTTGCGATGGACTAGCATCCCATCTTAGGGGGAGTAGAAATATTCGAAGTCGCTTAATGTTACGGAAACTGGGATAAGCGCCGACCTGACTAGGCTCAAACACAAAATTTAACTTTACCTTACCTTTTAGCAGCCTATGAACTTGTTAAAAAATCCAGGGCTTATAGACGGCATTTTCATTGTAATTTTTTTGTAATGCTGCAAGATCAGCAGTTTTACTTTTGCTCTCGCCTAACTCGTTTTAAGCCCCAAACTGACAAAAATTAAAAGAAATTAGGAAACAAAATGTTTTATGTTTACAAATGTGATATTGCGGAAAATTTGTGCGATAAAAGCAACACACCAATTTATTTCAAATAGTCTGATTAAGATATAATTCAAACCTCTTTCATGCAATTAGAATGAAAATGGACGTGTTTACAAACCTTAAGTAGCAAATAAAAAGATTCCATTTAACCACCTATTGAGTCAATTTAAAGGGCAACAAAATGGAGAGAATTCTCTGTGATAAGCTAGGCGTAAGTCAGTGAAGTCGTTTTCTCGTTGTGCGGTGGTATGTTCTGCGGAAAATAGAACGAAGAAGTGCAAGCTGTCAGTGTCGAGAATTCAGATTGAAATAAGTAAAGAAATTAAAACACCCCACTACAGTCAAAGCGACGACAGACAAGCTGATTAAAATTTCAGTGGTAATTTGGCAGAAGACAAGAAATACTGAAAATGTTTTTGAAAAATTCATAAAATGTCGATGAACCTATACCTTTTTTAGCTCAAGGTAAAAAAAGGATTGCAATGACGGTTTGCTGATAAAATTCAACTCTACCCCGATTTAATTCCCTGTTAAGTCGTTGAACATCTGGTGTGGCCAATCCCGACTGAGTTTGCTATGGAAGAAAATTATTTTTTTAGCCGGGCTTGTGCTTGTGATTTTTGAATTCGTTCGAAATATACAGGTGAACTCGAAAGCCGAAAGTTTCTACCTCGTAGCTATGATTGCATCCTAAGCCCCTATACCAAAAAACTAACTTGCTTGCTTTTTCCGGTGCAGTGAGATTTGTTCCATATCTTTGTTGTGATAATTCGGTGTAGAACGTCTATAAAAGTATATCTTTGCGTTTTAATTTCGTCCTCTACAGACTAATTGATTTTTTGACTGACAGAGCTGAGAAGGCAATAAATTTTGTAGGAGATGTTTACTCGGATTCCATTCAAAGTTATGGAAATTGTCAAAAATGACTGCTTCATGTAGCGTGTGTTGTTTGTTTTTCTACCTGGAAGTAAATCTTCTTCAATATTAAATCTTAGATCGGTTTTGTTACGGAGTTGTACATAATTGGTTTGAACCAGCCCTTTTCTCCCGCGCAAATCATCTCTTTAGAAAGTCGTGCGTGTAAACTTATCTGAACGAAGAGGGCGGACACCTTGGGGTCATGAAGCTAACTTATATTCCTTGTACTTGTCAGCTTGTCCTCAGCCGTTTGGCATCAAGGACAAGCACCTATCTTCATGGGTGAAATGCGTCTTCACTGCAGGTTAAAATATTTCTAAGGAATCCCGGAGATACACATTACTAACTGATATTAATTTCAAATCCCTAACACTGCAAATCTACCTGATGAAAACGATAGCTGTGTTTCATCCTGTCCTCCCACTGTAAAGGCAGGTAATTTTTCCTCAGACTAAGGTCACTAAGGCATAAAATAAAGCCGAGAATCGATGACAACAAAAATACTCTATCAGTGGGTTTAGCGCGCGCTTTTCAGCACAGCGCCCATAATTCTCCTGTCAATCTTTAAATGTGTGATCGTGAATATGTTTGTAAGGAAGATGACATTCAATTTGCCCACCAAACAATAGGGAAAATAAGTTATTATTGCGCTAACAATCAGACAGGATAGCGCGAGAACGTGTTTACCAACATCTGCTAATGGCAGCTAAGAACATGCCCAAATAAAGATGCCTATTGTATTGCGCATTACCATGCAAGCTTTTAAATTTAGGGGCAGAAATGGGATTTTTTTGCAAAGGAAATTTTTGTGCTTCGTGACAAGAAAATCTTAATAAAGAACTCAGCATTCTTGCTGCATGAAATCCAAATTTCTATTAGGCATGAGCAAAAAAAAAAAAAATTGCACGTCTTTTGTCGAAAACGAGCCTATTACATCAGTTACATGCAAAATTTAGCGGTGATGTTGTACTTTGCGAGTTTTATAAATTGATGAGACGATTAGACTAGATCACGGAATGAAGGAACATCCGATACTAATCTAAAAACTAAAAGAACTAAAAAATTGTTACATGGTGTTAGCATAATTCATCTTTTCTTTACCTAGTTTGCCAAAATGCAAACAATGGACTATTTGTGATGTTCTACGAATGAATGTTATTTCTGGCAATAGCTACTGTAACTTACCAAATCCTGGGCACATTGAAAAGCAAGCCTTCCATTTCAGAATGCAATTGCCCTCATAAAAATTAAAGCATGTCTGCCATTTAATCGGTAAAAGCTACTGATTTAACTCCGATTAACACACACACGGCAATCGGCATAAAAAGGTGAAAAACACAATGTAAATATTTGCTCTCAACTGACACGATTTTTTGATCAGGTCACAACCGAACAGTATAGAGGGCAAGGAAAAAAACATAAAAATAAAAGCAAATAAATGTATGAATAGACAAACCAAGAGTAAAAACAAACAGGCTTTTAAGGAAACAATTTTCTAGGAAGGGATTAGAGAAAATTAATCTAGCTTGAATAGGGTTGTATAATTTATGTTTGGCTATGTAACTTACTATCTCTTAATCTCCTTCTTTGTCTATTCTGTTCACATCATGTATTTTTGCTCCCAGGAAAGAATCATAAGCAAATCAAACTGAAAATCTGTATCATTTTTGTTTCTCGTTCACGGGTTAGTCTTAGATTGCAAACTGTAATACTTTTGGGCCGTTTTACCAAGCCATACTTTTTTAAAATTTACAGCCTAGGTCGTTTTCCCCTCCCATACGTAAATAATAATGAAAATTAAGCTGGAAGATCAGCGTTTTACGCCAGCTTGAACCGACGAACATTTGCTGAATTTGGTTAAAGCGTGCGTGCAGCCACCGTCCGATCGAAAATAAATAATTGCTTTACATATGCACGTCATCGATTGACGAGAGCTCGCCTCTCGTAACCTTTCCTCTGCATGTACGGTATGATTAATTGAGATATACAAAAGCAATGCAAAAGATTTACCCACCGATATACGACGAAGTCAAATGGCTCTCATGGCGGGCGAAAATTGCTTTGATTGTTTTCTAAGAGGTGTGAAAGTTCGACTTCCTTCGTGAAAGTGTACTTGATCGCATCTACCAATCTGAAAACGATGAATGGGAAAATTGACAAAGTAAATAGACAAATAAGAATGCATCAATTTTCGTGATGGCGTTTCTGGCAACCATTAGCCGGCTCAATTAAAAAAACAAAATATTGTTTTGTACGTAATGACGAACAAATTGTAGCATTTTATCATTGAATTTACCCAGATTAATGAAGCCAGCCCCAATGCATGAAATATGTACCTGTGCTAAAATTGTGTGATTCACTCGCATTTTTGGCAGCAGCAGTCTGGATATGACTTGTTGCATGGAATTAAAGCCCAACTTTTTAGGTCGAATCACGCTTTGCGAGCAGAAAAAAGCGACAAATGGTAAAAATAGCAATGAATGCGCCGTAATGGCCGATGGAAATCACGAATTCAAATAAAGGCATCTGTCTAATTGTACTAGTTTAATATCCTCTTCGTTCACAAAATCCGTCAGGTCTCAGGAAATTAAAATAAGAGTGATTACAATCGCTAACTTCGTAAAAGAAATAAGCAACGGGAATTGCGGAGTGCGAATCCCGAGCGCTCTCTGAGAACACGCACACAGGTATCCTAGGCTCGGAAAAGTGAGCGTCCTATGCATCATATAGTAGTTCTGAGGTTACGCAACAGTCGAAATATAAGCAAGTATAGAGAAAACGGTTCTTTTCTTTATAATTGATAAGGAAAAGGCAGTGAAATATATCGAAAATAACAAGGTCACAAATCGATCTGGACACGTTACGAGAAACAGAGAAACACAAACCTGAAGTAAGGTAAGTATATATATTTTTTTCAATATTCGTTCAAATTTTTTCAAAAATCCTCATATTTCGACTGTTGCGTAACCTGTGTGTAAATACCGACAGACGCTCATTTTCCGTGCTTGGGCTACCTGTGGCTCAAAGAATTCGTAAACTAAGTAAAAGGCTACGTCATAAGGAAATGAGGAGAAGGAAATTCCATTCAGCCCAACCTATCACGTCGGCGCCAAGCGTACAACCCGAACTCTACAAGAGCAGACCTTTTTAACTAATTCTAATCTTCTCCAAGACCATTACGAAACAAGCAGAATATTTAAATTTACCGGACAACTCGGCAATAATTTTCTGGTCAAAATTCTCCCCAATCTGGCAAACAAACAACATAAGTTCCTCAAGTGTTCACTCGCGCGCGCACTGAGCCACTGACATTTGTCCATAATCTCGTACCCAGATCTCACTCTGTATGACGCTTGGCCGTGGGAAATCTGGGTTCTATATTAATTTGTCCAGTGTTCATAAAAAAATTCTTTAAGGAGCATCTCGAACCTAGTTAACATCATTGATTGTTTTATCCTGATCGTCCCCGCCCCTGCTCTTATCCGAGTATACGATGGCTGGGTGTGAAGAGAACTTCTAGCAGTCTTGGTGCGCAGTAGGTCTTTCTCGCCAGCGCCGGCTAAAAGATCAAAACTACACTACGCGCTTAGTCCGTGGAGCGTGACCGTAAATAAAACGTGAAGAAAAAATGGCCGCGTGAAATCCTGAGGATTTCGCGCGGAAAGTATTTTTCTTGCGGTTACGCACGACGGACTAAGCGAAAGAGGATCTGTCTGCCATTTCACCGCCTAAGATATGGCTGTTTTCAGTGTTTGGCAAAAGTCGCGAAAGCCCTCCCTCTTGTTTCGCAACAGAAAAAAAGAGCTTGCTAATTGACAGCTAAACATTTTTTAACAAATTATATTATAAGCTCGAGGTGTTTATGAGGATCTATTAGGTGATCGTCGATGAGGTCGAATCGAGAGCGAAGAATCAAATTAAACTAAATTTTCTTCAAATAATGATTTCCAGTTAATTTTGCTACGTGTAAAGATGTTATTGAACAGCCGTGAGCTCAAGTTAACTTCTTTTTTCCCAAGTTTATGGACCAAATCGTAGGCAAAACAAGAAAAACAAGCCAGCATTTTATTGTCTTTTTTAAAACTTTAGGTGCGGTGGTTGGGATCATTAAGTTAAGCATACCAGAGGAACTTTCTCTCGTATTTGTAAACCTCGGTTTACGTTTACACTGCATTTCACTGACTGTCTGCCTTTTAGTCTCTGACTAAATTGTTATTTGAAACCAATGTCGTCCTAGGGCCGAGGTGTTGGCCAAACGAATTCGTGGCCTCTGGGAACCAACCTCGTTCCCAGGTTCTCTCATCTTCCTGCCCCTGGTAACGAGGTTGCTGGGAATGAGGTTGAATTGAAACGTCTGAAACTTGTAGTAGTGTACGCGAGCACATATCATAAGAGGATGTATTACACGGTGGCAAGGTGGCGAGAAGATATGTTCGATTGACAAAAACAATATCTCACGAATGGGCGCATCGAACGAGTGAGATATTGTACGTTTTTTCCATGAAGCGTAAAATTCATATCTTTGAGCAAACGTGTAATGCATGTTCTTTTTACTATTTGGAGACCAAATATCTGACATGACCGATTTTATGACCTTTATTGCGTTTTCAAATAATCAAGTTTTACAAATACGGGTGAGCTTCATAGAAAATACAAAGAACCCGGTGTTCTCTTTCTCAAGTCTTTCAGAAAACTCATTCGCTTCTTCGTCAATTAGCAAAACAAATCTGCCTGCCACCGCCATAATTCTAAACAGAAAACGACGCAAGAAACCAAGTTCATTCAACGCTGGAAAAGACGGGAATCGTGACGTCAAAGAACGAAATGACACTCGCAAGAGTGACATACGAAAAATCAGCCACTCGGATCCTGAATGAAGTCAACCTCGTTCCCAGACTCGCTCTTCTCTGCCTCCCTTCGGGAGAAACGAGGGAGGCAGAGAAGAGAGAGAGCCTGGGAATGACGTTGGGATGAAGTGGGGTATGGAATCTACGGGTGGTTTAGTTCCCATTAAAACACTCTCCTCCATGTAATAAATTAGTTCATTAAATGATTTGATATTTCAAAGTTGCTTCAATCTCCGTTTCTTTAAGATACTTTGCGAAACATAGTGTGTGTAAAAAAAATTTTGGTCGCTCGAGTGGTAGACTAAAAGTAGTCCCTCTTTTGCTCAGTTCGTCGTGTGTGACGCGAAAGAAAACTGCGAGAAAAAAATGGCCGCGTGAACTCCTGGGAGCGAGAAGCACGCGCCTCGCCCCAGAATTTCACGCGACCATTTTTTTCTCGCGGTTTTCTTTCGCGTCACGCACGACGAGCTAAGCGAAAAAGAGACTACTCGCAGTCTACTCTAGTGGGAATTTGAGCGCGATACCGAGACTGATGAGCACTGGGCAGAGAGAGGAACGCTGTAATTTCTGAAAAGTCCCCGGGTAAATATATTTTTAATTTTAAGAACTAAGACAAACAAGACAACATGATCTGATGATTCTGATCTCTTCCGGGCGATTATGCACGATTTTACCGTATTAAATTTATCACAGATAAAATTATAACTTGTCAATAAAACCACAAATTACACTCTCTGGTAAAATCTATTTCTCAGATGAAAAAAAATAAAATAGCGCTTACGTCGAGAGAGGACCGCGCCAGCAAAAAGCTGGAACATCTGTTGTTATCGCAGACTTAAAAAGTTAATCTCTGAACAGTCAAAACACGGCCTCCAGCTTTCTGCTCGTTTTTTTTGATTGGCTATTTGAAGTACTTTCCCTCCCTGTCGCCTGATGAAATCTTCTTCACAGGTCACACTCTGTGATTATGCAAATGACGACACAGAAACTGACGTGGCACAAGCCAGCCTCGTTCGTGTGATTGTCTATGTCCTTATTTACATTTTACCCCAATATCTCTGTTCTGTTTTGCTTTGCCTTCGCCGCTTAACCGGCGAGAACGCGGCGTTTTCTCGTCAAAGATCGGTTATGGGAGACTGATCGGGCAGATTTTTATTCGCTTCGATGGAGGTGAATTCACCACTTTACAATTTGGAATTCATCGGAGAAAGCATGGAACAGAAAGATCGAGGATCGCACTGTTGTACCGGTGAGTGTTTGTGTTAAATCTCGTTGTTTCTTTCTCACATCACTACGTATGAGCGTGTTTTTCTTTTTTCGTTGCTTAAGGGAAGATTAAAAGGCCTCAGCCGTGAAATAAAATATTTATCAGTGGCTGCCGTCGGATTTATCGAGTCCAGATATTATATGAAATATTCGATTGAGAATTCTGTTACACGCGATCAAAGAATTTTTGTATTGCTTTGAGAGACCAAAATTTTGTTTTTAAGCAGTCGTCATTTCGGGCAAGATATTTTGTTAAGGCATTCTCCTGCCCTTTGAGGATTTTTCAAAAGCAGATAAACAATTTAAACGTTGGGTGGTTTCTCAATAAAGGGCAATTTCAGATTTCAACACAACGTCCGAAGGGAATTTCATCTTAAATTTCGCTTCGGCGAAGAATTTTATGAATTTATTTTTAACCGTCGATATTGTCATCGAACAAAAGCAGTAGAGTTAAGCAATTGCTTTGAGTGAAAACAGATTAGCTACGCTAGTAAATTACCCTCTTTATCCTCGGGTCAACGCATTTTAAAGCTCTTTCTCTTGGGAACACCCAAACATTTCACTTCCGCTGGGTCAGACAATTGCGTCACTTCCGCTTATAATCGGGAAAACTCAACAAAAGTAGGCACCATCCTTAAACTAAATGATTCGCTGTACAGTCAATGGCTTTCCTTTGAATGGTCACACACTAGGGTTTCATCCAGAACATAAGCTGATCGAAGTTAGACTTTGGGTTGAAAAGATTGGTCTCAAATTAAGGCCGGGATTGTTAAGAACTGATTTTTTGAGATACTCCCGGGAGAAATTTTTAAAAACTCGTTTCTGATAATCATTCTCTTTTTTATAGCTTTTAGTTATGTGACAGGCACACACAAAAGCTGCTAATAAGACCAGAAGCCGGCTTATATCAATAATATGTTGACCCAGTAAACAAGATTTCCTTGCGCTTATTAATCGACTGTGTTCAAGACCTGAAATCCTATTGGTCGCAGTGAGCAAATGTTTTAAAGCGTGTAAAATATATTGTTAACCTTAGCAACTGTTCAACTGTTTAAGAGCTTTAATCATGGAATCCACATCGATGTGTCGTGAAAGTTATACTGCTTGTGATAATCGATGGCACATACTAGGTGAGAGATACTTGAAATCCTAAGTTAATTGATTCCCTTATGACGCGAACGCTCAGGTTTAGCTGCAAGTGACTTCAATATTTGCATGGGTTTTGGTATGTTAGTGCGCATATTAAATAATGATCACTTTTATAAATCACCAGACTAAAGTCTATTTCAACGCTATTTCAACGCTATACCCAGAGTACAGCTCTGTTTAAAGTTAATTGCTTTATTTATTTATTCCATAAAATCTTTGGACATCACTGACCGCTAAGAACTACAGTAATGTAATGCACATTTCAAATAAACTTCGACAATTTTTATAGAGTATAAAGAAGCGATATGCACGTAGTGTCCTTGAATTTCCCCAGGAGACAGGCAATTCCAGTCTTCGTAAGTTCTGGAATATTAGATATTATTTTCAATTTGGTGTTTTTTTTTTCAAAATGAATCAAGAATTCTTACTTATTTCCGTATTTTGTTGAAATTGTGCTACTGAGTGAAGTTGGTTTTAAGGATGTTAGAGACTGCCAGTCTAACGGTTGCACTCACAATTTGTTAATCTTGTTTCGAGCTATTAGAGAGACCGAAAAAATGAAAAACTGTCGCGCACGCATTCTATTCGACACGACATCGACATCGATATCGACAGTCACGAGTCGATACACCCTCATGTCGGAGTCAATGTGATTTGGGCTAACTGAGAATAAAGCTACTAGATACATGTTGAAAGACAGTCTTCAACTCGAATTTCTGATCAACAGAAAGAACAACAGTCGAGGGTTCCACTATCTAACTTCAAAGAATGTAAAATATATATAGCCACTGTATATTCAAGCGTGACGAAAGGAAGCCATATCCGGCAATGCTTCACATTGTTACCAATGTAACTCAGTGATTTTACCACTCACTGTCATTGTTTTTGTTTTCTATCCTTGCATTCATTTAATAGATCTCGAGTTGGCGGCAGAGATCGGAAAAAATCTTCTGGAGCGGAACAAAGAACTGGAAGTGATGTTGAAATCATCGCACCAGTATCTTGAGGAACAGACTGTTAAAAATGAGGTGAGTAAATAAAGAGAATACTAAAAAAAAGTTAATTACGAGTTGGAAGAGGCTACGGCTCGAGCGAGATACGGTACATGATAGTGATTCTTGTTTTCATATTACGGGAGGTCTATTAATATTTGGCAACTGGCGGTAAATTCTTTATCGCTATTAACTCATTTATATTCGTTTTGGAAAGCAAGCCGGACAGAGAGGAAAAGAGCCAGACGATTCATCCAGGGGTAGAACTTCTGGGTTATAATCCGGGGGGGGGACCTTTCATGTGAAGAGGTTGTGAATGCTCGTCGTAAATTACTGAAAAACTAGCAAACTTTTATCAAAACAATCTGGGCAAACATCCCCTCCGGATCCCTGCATTCTGGCAGTGGGGAGTTGCAGTGCTTACTTTGCTTTGCTGATACTTAAAAACTGCATGGGGTTTGAGTGATTTGGTTCTGTAGGCCACCTACCTCTACTCTTCCTTCCCCCCCCCCCCCCTCCCTCCTGTTCTCCCCACCAGCGGAGCGATACTGAGCTAATTCATGATTTATTGTTGACTTTTCAGTTCCTTTCCAAACAACTGGAGACATTACGAGAGTTGCATGACAGCCAAGTTCGGACTTGCGAGCAGATGGAGTCCACGGCTTTAGATCTGCAAAAGAACAATAAAGAACTGCAAAGCGAGACAGCTGTCTTGCGAAAACGTTATCAAAGTCTCGTGCAGACTGTGGATTGTTTGGAAAGTAAGTGCGACGAGTACAAAACACAGCTCGAAGAACTGCAAATAGAACGAATGCGCCTTCAGAGAGAAATGGCAGGTTCTTTGTCACTCAAACTTACTCCGAAAGAGAACGGTTATGAACTGGAAAGCGATGATGAATCGGATGATACGGAAAAAGATGAAAAAGTCTTAGGTTTTAAGAAGGATATTGAAATTCTAAATGACAGGATTATGAAATTAAAAAGGCAACATTCTGTGGAAAGACGTCGAAGGGAGGAACTCGAGATCGAATTGTCAGACTTGATTCATGAAAATCAACAACTTGATAAAGAACTATTGGACTTCGCAGAACAAGCGAAAGTCTGGCAACAACTGGAGAACGAGGTGTCTTGTCTGAGTCTGTCAATCGATAACAGCTCGGAACATGTACGGCAAATCTCGGAAAGCACCGAGGATGAATCATTTGTTCTCGTTGAGAACGAACTGGATCGCCAAAGCAGCGCTATGTCAGACCAAAGTGAGGTAGAGATTTTGAGTCCTTCTCACGAAGTAAAATCCCCACTTAAACAGAACAGCACGTCATTCCTATCCGAGCTTGGAAGTCAGTATCACGAGCTAGTCCAAAAATACGATTCTCTTGTTAAACGGTGTAAAAGTGAGGGTATAGTGCAAGACATCGCTCCAATTCCGACCGTACAGCGAGCGATTCAGACCTCGCCGCTTGATGAAGTGCCCGTGCAGTTTGGAGACGACACTTCACAGCAAAGCAGCGCGTCAGGGAAAGCCAGGGAGTACAGACAACTTTTTGCGCAAATCTACTCCAAAATACAAGAATCGAAGAAGTTTAATCCAGCAGATAAAACAGAGAAAAAAAACTAATGTAATCTTAAGGAAGTTACGCCACGGTTTGCGCATCTTGAAAAGTTTAGCCTAAATTTTTCAAGTTCGTCGTTTGTAATCCGTGTCAGTCCTCACCATCCTTAACAATCCTCGTTGCTTTATAGTTTATTATTATCTCTTAGGTGTTTTTGCATCTTAGTGAACAAATATTTTCAGGTTTCCTTCAATTTAAAGGTAATTCTGTACGCGGCCAAAATAACTCAAAATATCGTGACTGAGCTCGTTTAAGCTACCTGCGACTCTTGAAGAAGCAGACAATGATATCAACTTGCAAAGGTGGTGAGATTTCCTTTCAGCCTGTACAAACACGACATCCTAAGAGGACAGTGTTTTTTTTTTAGCTTTAAGTATTTTGCGAGAGATTTCGGAGGTAATTGAAACTAATATAAAAGTGCCTCTACTCGTGGTATCATATTCCGGGGGGGGGGGGGTCCCATCTAAAAAGGACGGAGGTGCTCGTCGGAAATTTTGAAAGAACCCCTAACAGGTACCAAGATCCTGTTTGGAGGGCGTGGCTTGAAATTTTCTTCACCCCTAAGAGGTACTAATTCTTAAGCAACACATCGACTAACACTGACTTTTTTGGCTCAATACCCTGAAAAGCACCGCGAAAACCCCTGCTGTGGACCTTTTAAGGCTGAACCCTCTAAAAGGTACCAAACCCACTCTTTTAACTCCTAAAAGGTACGACGAGCACCCCCCGTCCTTTTTACATGGGAGTCCCCCCCGGGATTTTATTCACTGATAACTTCCGTCTTCCGTTTAACTGAGGTTTGAAACTGTCAGTACATAGTCTTATTTATATTAAGTTCATTCAAAGTCCATTAATACACTCACCATAGAAATCACAGAAAATGCTCAAGCGCGGCTTTGCTGTAGCTGTAAATGAACCTTTCAGCCTAAAGAAAACTATTTTCCAGAAAGCGTTTCATTTGTGTAGGTAATCAAATGATTCCCAGAGTAATTTGGAATAAATCAGCTCAAGTGAATTTTTAAAAGACTTTAGAAAAATGCACGAGCCCGTAAGACGAAGTGCAATTTGTAGTCTTTCAAAAATTTGCGAGTGCTTATTTGTTCCAATTTGGAGTAAACCAAATTGCACGAGAAAAATCCTTCGATTTTTTGTTAATAACATACATGCACTCAATTTGATTTCAACTTTGATTTCAACTTTTTGCACACAGTTTCAATTTGCGATTAATTGACGTGTGCTCAGCCAATAAGCATGCTGAAAGGTTTGTTTGTATTATTATTAAGTGAGAAACAACCAAAGAAGTTAAATAATGTAAGGGAAAACACAAACAGGGATACATATCAGAGCTTTTTCCATATTCTTAAGCTCATTATTTACCCTAGTTTTAGACATCTAAGCATTGTCGTGATTTGAACCCTTCACTGGGAAAACCACGTCAAACGCGACCTGAGCGAACTGTGGCTTTTTCTCGTTGTTCATAGAATTTACCTAAAAAATAACAAGTTTGCTACGAGTGTGGAGAACAAGGCAACAGGTGACTCAAAACTTAATGACAGCCCTTAGGACACTTCAATTTCAATAAATTTTTAAACCCACTCGTGGGATAAATTATGTAAACACCTGAAATAATGTAAACATGCTGAAAGGTTTGTATGTATATTATGAAGTGAGAAACAACCAGAGAAGCTGGTTGTGAATAGGGGCATAAAATCAAAGTCTTGGCATCATTGAAAATACAGCAACAGGATATAATTTTTTCATATTTTTGTTACCTCTATATAGAGTTTATTTATGTTCAACAAAGTTTTACTGACTTGTTTTATTAAAAATATAAATATTAACATAAACTCTTTGCTCATTTTAGTCTATCAAAATAGATTATCTTCCATGTCATCGTTTTGTACCGTACGCGTCTATTTGTACACCTACTTTAAAACCACGGCGTTTTTTTTTTTACAAAAACATTGTCAACTAGACGGTTTTCTGGCTGGGTTGCTGAATGTCTCTGTATGTATGTATATATAGAGGATATTACACGGTGGCGAGAAGATATGAATTTTATGTTCGAGTGGCAAGAACATAAAATTCATATCTTCGAGCCAACGTGTAATGTTCTTTTTATTACATGGAGAAACCAATTCAACAAAAGCAAAAGGCGGGAAAATACGCCACTCGGGTCCCGGATGAAGTGGCGTATGGAATCTACGAGTGGTTTAGTTCCCAGTAAAACACTCTTCTCCATATAATAAAACAGAACAACTCAAGGTACGAGAGGGGGAGGGAGACGGGGGGGTCGGTTAGGAAAGACAACAAAAATACTCGAACTTTCGCTTTCCCCTCACTTCAGCTCTGCTGCGCAGTCCTCATCCCCTGAGTACTTTTGCTTTGATATCGTCACGAAATCTTTCAAGCCGCGCGTGACGAACCCAAAGAGAGAGGAGAGTCTGCGTGGTGGAATTTTGGCGATCAAATCAAAAAAATAAAATACAGAGAGCGTTTTAAAATACACCTCTGGTAAATTACAATACTAAATACATGGAATTAATAGCTGTTATTTTCCCCCTGCTTTTGCTCGAGACGACTTGACCGCCAAACTAAAGTGTAGACTATGCTGCTAGTACTCAGTACCGACACTGTCGTAATATTTGCACGCAGTCATTTTAGTACAAGGGACTTTCCAGTTCAATCAATCCTCAATGCTCTTCCAAGCTAAGAGAGGATAAAGAGTAACTGAGCGAGTTAATCCCCATATTGGCCTTATTCTAAGGGTTATTTTTAGATCACTCCCGTTATCGGAAATCCCAGGACGGTCCGGAAATAGCCAATCATGTGACGCAGATTTTGGTGAAATGGACAACCCGAGCGGCTCTACACGCGTTTTCATCCTCGTCGAAAACATCCACGCCACGCGCGTGGTAACATCGGTGAAAGAACTGGGTACCATGTTTAAAAATAATTTGAGACAGGTTAACTTGAGAAGAAGGTCTATATGGGGGATTATTCTCTCTTGCACAGCGCCATAATGACGGTGTCCCTCAGGAACGTTACCATGAGCTAGAATATTAAGTAATCAGAAGGAATCGTGTATGGAGTTAGCTTCCAGGATATGAACTTCCTCCAAGCCAATCTGACCGCGGTGACTCCACATTCGATAACGGGCAATGTCTTTTCTTGTAACCATGCCGACAACCTGCAATAATACACAGCCGTATTAAAACAAAAATAATACACTGCAATACAGTAATAGTACAACCGACAACATTTAGGATACTCTCTGAGCATCTCTCTTAACCCATTTCCCTAAGACAATTATTTTAACAGGAAAACCATCATTCTGGAGTATATTATCCGGCCATCAGGTTAATTTTTTAACGCAAGGCGAAGAAAGAGAAAATAGAAACAAATATTTCGCAGGTTCCAAAAAATATTTTCATGTACTCCAAGAAATTTATAATTGAAAATGAGTCTCTCCACCTTCTCTCCAATAAGCTCGCTTCAAAAGATACTATTGAAAAGAAATGTCTCACGACTTAAAAAAACACCAGGGTGACCCTTCCTTAGCGAATAAGATAACTTTTGTTTGAAAAATATGGGACTGCTTCGCATTTTCTCCCTTACCACGCTTTTTTGATTTGCAAAAATTGAAAACAAAACGATGTTAAGAAAACGTAACCATTCAAGAGTTCAAGACTGAACCACAAATAAACGACGGGCAGGTAAACTCGCGCAGCCATACAGCTCATTACCAGGCCCACTCACTCACCTCGTTGTTTTCATTTACCGCAACAATGTGCCTAAGTCCCAGGGCCCTAAACAACCTGAAAGCCCGTAAAAGTGATGAATTCTGAAACACAAGCAAAATGGAAAGAATTAAAAACAGTTGCACCTAGGCATTGCATTCATTACGTAAGATTTGTCAGCTTAGGTTATGCCGCTAGAACTGCTATGGCTGCGCGCGAGAATTCAACATCGAGCAAAAACCAATCACAGACAGCCCTGTCACAGAGCGGTTTTCACCTGAGGATCGGAAGGTAATTGGTTTTGCATTACTGCGCTACACGACTGGCTTAAAAACCTCGCGCCACATTTTAATCCAATCAGAAGTAAAACCAAAACTATGACTTACTCGCACACGTTTTCCCGCGCTTTGTGTATGATTACTTCAAGTTTTGATTGGCTCCCTGTATTGTCTGGGTCCTTTGTGATTGGCCAGATTGCTCACTTTGGTTTTGGTTTGACGACACTCAGTTAAAAACCACTCGACACAATGCACGAGTCTGAAGAACTTTCAGACCCCTCTCTTGAACGGGACAAGAAAAACTACCCGAAGAGAGACGACTCTTCACCCTGGTGATACATTCGCGTCGCTGCTGTAACTGGTCCCAACAACAGAAGAACATATCTTCTTCGATACTTATTGCAACGCCACATTTGCTTCGAGGGAAGTTTAGGATGCAATGACCTACCTCATTCACAGTATAAGGACTCGGGTTCATGAAAGGTCTAAGATCCATGTAGCATTCTCTTTCTTTCTGTGATATACTAACATTCTGGAAAAACAAAAAGTTGCAATTGAATAAAACTGAAAGACGAGCACTAAATTCAAACCAGTCTTCCATCATGTCTTCAACACTAGCAACGCGACCCACCTTTCACTAAATATTTTTTATACCAAGGGTTATGATAATTTAAAAAATATCAGAAATAACAGCATGGATAAGATTGAACATTTTTTTTGCCAGCCGACAGGGTTTGAGAACCCTGTCATTACAGTGCGACATTTCACAACAGTTTGAATGTTTGACAAGTTTGGAAGCCGATGTGTTCAGAAAGCAGGGACGGCCTCGCTTTCCAGCAATTCTTTTTCATACATAATTTTACTGAAGGAAGATCATGTGTGCTTTAATAAGGTGGTTAAAGCGAACAACAACAACAACAACAACAACAACAACAAAACACTACGAGGATTAACCTCGTGCCAAGAGAGTATAACCATATTGTAAACAATACACTTGATCAAGTGGGCGGGTAATTCGTCATACATACCCTGATCGGAGGGAATCTTGGGTAGGCATCTCTGAAATCCTTTAGTTTCAATCCATGTCTTTTAAGTGGTATGTTATTTTCGGAGAATATCTGTTTTTAAAAGTGAGAAAAACTCAGTGAAAGGATCACATCTCGAGGAAGAAAGGTGCAACTTCAATTGATATTTTAGTTTTAGAAAATCGAGACTGCAGCGCACGTCATTTTGGAGCGTGCGTTATGCGTGGCATTGCCATGCGCTCTTGCCTACTACAGCTAGCGCGGCAGGAAAACCTGGATTATCACTTGCGGTGTAGATAAAGAAAGTACAGTTTGCGTCGGGCCAAGTGGTCCATACCACCCGAGCTTATCCCGGTTTCCGTAGCATGAAGCTAATAGGAGTCTTTCTACCCCCCCCCCCTCCCCCCTGGATGGGATGTTAGTCCTTCTCAGAGTTACCTCCAGCATGAAATTCGTCGTACCCATTAAGACAGGCTCTGTGAGAGTCTTGCCCAAGAACACAACACAATTTCCCCGGCCAGTGCTTAAACCAAGACCGCTCGATCCGGAGTCGAGCACATTAACCATGAGGCCACCGCAACTCCACCGTTGTAGGCCCGTAGGACAGCGGGAATTTTTAATGCAAGCACTTTGATTTGTTACTAAAGACTGAATAACTTATGCATATATTCTTTAAAAATATTAGCTCCTATCTTAACACGTTGCTTAGCTTACCAATTTTCCTTTGTTCCATAGGAACAATTAGTCTACATCTGGGGTAAACTGAACAAACATATAACAATAACATTCCTGCAAATACTCACTTTTTGTTTCAGAAGAATAATAAGTTGAGATCTTAAGATTAAACCACGGAAAGTCCCAAATGTGGCCGGGTTGTTGGTGGGAGCGGCATCCTGAAACAATAACGCCAAAATAAACAGCCATCCATGTTCATACTGAATAAACGACGTACAAGAACAAGAGAAAACACTATACCTCTTCACCAGACGTGTCCAGATAATCTACCACAGGAAAACCATTGTGGTGTGAACTTTTGTCTTTTAACACATCAACTATTCGTCCAACCTGACAGAAGATATAATAAACTAACAGTCAAAACTATCTAAACACACACCCTTCCCTGATTGCTTCAAACGTAATTTCTTCACAACTAGTCAATCCGAAACCTTGTCCACTGTCCTTGGTCTCCTACGCAGGACGCTCTTCAGGCTCGTCACGCAATCTGGGTGGGCGAGGAAGATTGCGTGACGAACCCAAAGAGCGTTTGCTTAAGAGGCTATGTTGTCCTACAATATCGAGTTAGCGAGCTGAAATGGCCAGATAAATGGCCGAATTTGAGTATGATAAAATGATTACACCTTTTGTTAGAATACTTCACCCTTCATATCTGGCTCGATTGTTTCCATCATGGGTACTTAGACATGACTTAATTTCACCAAAGTAAGAATTATAGCAAGACCAAACTCGCCTGACATACCGCCAAAGCGTACCAAAACGTTACTGTAAGGTACATATGCTAATCTGATTCGTGATTATCATCGCCAGCGGTCAACACGAAACAGTTACAATTTCAAATGAAAAAAACGTTATTCCCAGGGCTTCTCCCTTAGAAATTGGGGAAAAGCTCTGGTAAAGAGGTTGCCAATGATGGAAAGAGCAATAAAAGGGTGGGGAGGGCCAGGGCGGTTGCTTTGAAAAGAACAAGTAATAGACAATTGCGTTAGTTTAAAATACGTCAGTAATAGACCTTTTGCAAAAATGGCACCTAAGTTCGAATAACAATACTTTATACATCCTTAGGATCGTACTGATGTTTCCACACAAAGGATTTTTCACATTAATGTGAGGCTCAGGACGTATAACTAAGGATTGTTACTCAAATTTTGGCGCTATTTATACAAAGGTCAATGAGAACTGTAAACTTAGATGAGAAACAGCTAGTGTGTAACAAAACGTATCTACGTATTTTAAAGGTATCTTGAAGGTATTTACCTTTTCGACTGATTTAAAACAAACCACCTTTCTACTCATAATATCACTGAAAAGAATAGCAGATAAATAGCGTTACTTTAGGGTGATCGATATGTAAATTTTCATGCCAGTATCCAACATTAACACGTAAAAAGATGATGAGAATAAAGAACTCATCAACTAGAGTATGTACCACCACTAAGTTCTATTTTGTGACAAAGAACAAGGAGAACTTGATACTTATTTTTTTGAGTTTGCGTTACTTACGGTTTGAGAGTGGCCGAGTAGTAACTGGTTTGGTTTTACCACACTCGATCAAAAACCGCTCTAAACCGAAGTAAAACCAAAACCAAAACCTTACGTAATTGCCTGAGAACTTTCGACACTCAACTGAAAACCGCCCTGACAGCCAGGAGCTCATTCACATGCATCTATATTCTAGGCTTACCTAACGTTCATTCCGACAGCCATGACAGGCGCATCCCAGCCAAGTAAAGGAACACCTTGCAGTTTGATGTGAATATCGTACAAACCCTGAAAAAAGAAAGTTGAAAATTAAGAATCTCAGGAACAATACTCACTGTTTCCCTCAAGGCAAGTCAATAACTGTCTTTATTATATGGCCTGTGTTTGTAGCCGTAATGTCCACGGGCCGATTACGGGCTTGCAAAACCAAAGCAAAAAGCCATATGATAAACAACTTCTTAATCTCGGACATTCGGTCTTCACTTCACGGGAAAATCTCAAACCTCGGCCTTGTCGGCAAGGTCTCAGTTTAAGATTTTCCCATAAAGACCTCACTCTCGGTTAATAAGTAGTTAATTCTGACCTCGTTAAAGAAATCACCAACCCATTTGGCGATCATAAGAACGATCATGATAGGAATACCAAAGCTGATATTTCCAGTGGCTTCCATTAAAATAACGGTCAGACTGATGGTCATTCGGACAACACCGCCTACAAAGAAAAAAACAACACAATAAATATTTCAGTTCCAAAACTACAATACATTTAAAAACGACCATTTCGCTCCGAAAACGGATATGTTTTTCGTCCACACTAAGGGGACTGTGAGAGAGACCATATGACCATTTGACGTCGGCGTTTTCGAAAAGTTCCGTTTTCATCCGTCAACACTACATCACCTTGCCGGCTCCACTCGTCTCGTCCCCAGAGCTACTTGCCTCTTTTAGCTGGCGGGGCCTTACCACCAGAAAAAAAGGTACGATAGCAATAGAGGCCTTTAGTTTGACACTGCGTTGCGATTCGAGAATAAGTAAAAGCTCTTTCCAAATGGTTTCACTTTCAGACAAAGACGAAACAAAAGCAAATGACAGTTTCTTGTCGTAACACCAAATCTCCACAGATGTATCCTTACCAAGAGTGGCCGCGGCTCCTATAAGAGCGTAGCTTCCAGGGTCTCCCCAGTGCCCGTTAGGAAACCACTTCCTCAAGGCCACCCCAAACAGTCGTCCCCAGGCTGCTCCGGTTAGAATGCACGGGACAAAAAGACCACTGGGTACGAATAAACCGTAAGTCCAAGTGGCCAATAAGAAATAGGCTGGAGCAAAACCAGCCAACGTGGCCACGTGATAAGAGGCTAAAGAGAAAAGAATTGAACGTATTTAGAAAACAGGGTACACAGAATGTCGAATAAAATCACGAAAATTGACTTGGTTTCACTTTAGTAAGTTCTTAGGTTTAAAAACCTGCGCCATATACTCAAAAAAATCAGATTCCAAACCTAACCGCGACTTTGCGCCAATGTAATTGCTTTAGCATTTGTTTCACAACACTCTGTTGAAAACCAGTATAATCTGTCATTATTCATTGTTTTTCTATGACCAGCATGACAGGTATTCACTTGCCAGCTACTACAACACAACAGATTCTTTAGCATTTATCAATCATGTATCTAGAATGCAACATGCAGTCACTATTTTAGCGTGAGGTCAGAACATATGAAATTAATTTTCCAAGAAATAATCTGCTGTGACCAGGGAAACTACGTGCTGGGTTCCTTTGGCTTGTGAGGGTTAAGCAAACAGGGAAGATGTCTGAAAAAAGTGAAATACTGTTTTGCAATCTAATATGTACTTTATAAACTCTCTTACTCTCTGGTAAGTGAAAGAGGTTTTTAATAGACTCCTCTGGTGTGTTGAAGACCAAAGTCCCCATAGCACTGTACTGGCCATCCTCACAGAAAAACTACACACATAAGAAGGAGACAAAAATATCAGTTATGATTATTGAACACTCTTCATTCTATGTACTTATCGACTGAGTGGGAGGGCCGGCAGCAAGGTCCGTAAGTCCTGACCGAAGCCAAATATTTTCCCGTCTGGCCCTTCCACTCCGTCAATAAGTACATATTGTTAGATGACAGTGAATAATTAAAACATCACCATTCCCTTGGGCATTTAACACCTTTCAATCACAAATACATGTCAATCTGAATATCAAATCAAGTGTTTGCACTTCTCTAACAATGAAACAACACCTTATCTAGAGAACAACAGTGCAGCAGACCTGTAAGGGCCTTGAAATGTTTGCCGCTCCTATTGGTTTGCAGTCGTGGTAAAAGTAGATTAGTACAAATGCAACGGTAGCACTCATGACTGAAACTATGAGTGCTTCAACAACACGAACCCAGTTCTTTTTGACAAACCTGAAACAAAATCAAAAGGAAATCAACCATTCACTTAAAAATTGCTAATTTGTCTATGGAAAGCAGCTAAGCACAAGTCAGCACAACACAGGTCTAAACTGGCTTGGAGAAATCCAAGCACAAGAGAATTTCCAAATATTACTGACATTCATACGATTACCTACACTAATTCCCCGGGGAGTGGGGGGTACTCCCTCATGTGGGCTATATAGGTATGTGCGGCCCCAAAGGGTAGGGTTTTTTAGCCGTTTTTGTCATAAATAGGGTATCAGTTTTGGCCATTTTGGTCTTAAATAGGGTATGGTTTTGGCTGCCTTAGTCTTGGATTGGGTATGCTTCTTGGAAGAAGACACTTTTTCATTATTATCAATAAGACCATCAACAAAAGCCCTTCATAACTGGATTTTAGGGCAACTGTGCCAGCAACAAAAGTCATAAATATCGAATTTTTGGTCAGGTCATAAATAGGGTAGCAAAAATTGCAGATTTTTGGTCATAAATAGGGTAGGGGTTTTGGGAAGTGGGCTGCACACCCCCACCCAACTTTTCTGGGAGTACCCCCCCCCACCCCCCTGGGACTAATTCGTACCTCATTCTAAATATGCACAGGTGGTGATTGATTGCATTGAAAAGAGCTCCAAGTAAGCCACCTGAAAAACATCAAACATGAAATATGAAATAACCATGATAAGAAATGGGCCACACATCCCTAACAATACAGGTGTTAAGAATATTTCAGCCTGAAAAAGGTTCAAGTTGTCAGGAGGTCAAGTTATCAAATATTGACAAACATGGTTTGAGTTATTGAGGGCAAAATGATTTAGAAAATGACCTGAAGGGACACGAAAATTACTTCAAGTTAGCGGGAGGTTCAAGTTATTGAGGGTTTGTGTTACTGAGGGTAAGATTACAGTAAATAAATGATGGAAATACAGGGGAAATCGTTTTTGGTTTGAGTTAGCGAGGGTTTGAGTTATCAGGAGTCAGCTGTACTCTGTTCCTCTAAATGAGCAGTCCTATAATTACATATCATCAAAGTTTATTACCTACTGTATTTGGAAAATTACTATTAATTCTCTTGTTAGTAAGTTATAGATTTTGTTACATAACTGCTCACCAATTATTGCCATCACACAAAACAAAGGAATCTCATAGCTTGAGTACGTCTGTCCCTAGAGAATAAAAATTAAAAATACCAAAAATTAAATGCAGTCTACTGCATATAAAGCAGACTGGCACTTCTACCATACAGAGCAAATTCAAGAAATTTTTAAAGCTGTTGTTAGTAAATAAAAGAAAATAATACATTTAGAGAGGGTTATTACACCACTACTAAAGTTAGTTAGACCAAAATCAAACAATCAGACTTCTCTATTACCATTTCAATAGAGAAAATGAAATGCACTAAATAATAAACATACATTTTCTACCATTTGTGTGCAGCTTATGGCCTGCAACTAACCTCAAATGTACCAAAGTTGATAAGTCCTGGGTTTGAAAGGTCCATAGGATCACCGTTAAAAATGGACAACAGTACATTCAGCGTAAATGTGGAAACCATAGACGTAAAGAACATTCGCCATGTTAGACTCTGATTCCAAAAGCTTGCTCCTTCTTCCAAACTAAAGAGCACTCCACCTTGAACAAGGCATAAATGTGTAATCACCAACCACTTATGTACAGTGCTAGTATTAAATAAAAATCAACACCATCTGTCATGCAGTCAAATCCATCCTAATGTCTCCCATGCCATTTATTATACAGCCAAGTAGAAGGCTGAAAAGCCGTTGCATATTCAGTAATACCCCAGAAAACTGTCAGTACTGTGGTTTCCTGCAGGTATTCATCTGGGAATCAAATCTTTGGATCTTACCACTCAAGCGTTCTTTAAAATTTTAAAATTACATTTTCAGAAATCCCATTCTGTCAGCTTGAAAAATTTGAAAGAAAGACTGATCATTGAGAAAATGATCAACTTACATGTAAATTTGTAACGATCACTCACCGATGGGGGCTCCAAATGCTGCTGATACCCTAGCTGCCCCAGCCAAGAAAGACTGATCATTGAGAAAATGACCAACTTACATGTAACTTTGTAACTAATCACTCACCAATGGGGGCTCCAAATGTTACTGATACCCCAGCTGCCCCAGCCAAGAAAGACTGATCATTGAGAAAATGATCAACTTACATGTAAATTTGTAACAAATCACTCACCAATGGGGGCTCCAAATGCTGCTGATACCCCAGCTGCTGCTCCTCCAGAAACAAAATCTCTTTTTTCATGATCTTCACGAAAGTACTCAAATAATTTGAAGTCTTTGTTGAATGTTGTAGATCTCCCTTGCGAGATACCTGCTGCAACTACAGCTCCAGCATGAATCATGGGGCCTTCTTTACCACAAGCTAGGCCGCCAGCAACTGAAAATATTACACCAACTACTTTGCAAATCAAGGTCTGGTGAAAAGAAAAGCCATTTGGTTAGTTATAAGTAACAGGGCACCCATTTCTATACATTTTCCATGTCAGCACTTTTGGCTGGCCACAGCACACCCATCCACAGTTAATACATTTGCAAGTTGTTCACATGTCACAAGGAACCCTGTCACACCACAGAAATTATAGTATCAAATTGCATAAAAAGAAATGGATGGTTACATAACACTCAATCCAGCCATTTTCCTTGCAGGAAACCCAGTGATTTCCCTGGCCAAGGAATCCGAGATCAAGGTCAAATTGGGAGGCTTTTATGAATGTTAGGTCACTATTTGAGAATGTGAATATATAATGTTTCCACAACTTTTTCTCTCTGAGTACATACTCTCTAATCAGCCATAACAATAAAAATACAAACTTGGGAAACACCCAGGGCTTCAACCATTAACATCTGAACATTGAATTTAAATACAAATAAATCGAAATAGATCATCAGACTAATCTCTGTTTACTTAATACTTTAAAATACTGTTAGTAACAATAATTAGTAGTTCCCTGTTAATTTACTACAAGTATAATATTATTGCACACAAATCTCTATGTATTCTAGCCTTTTCCAGGCATTCAATTACCGGTAGTTGGGGTGCAGCATGAAAAAATAGGGGAGAAGTGCGGCAAGAGAAAGCAAAAGAATGCCTATGGGCAAACTTAATAAAAGGTCCTTCTGCCCACTTATAGACTGCCTACAAGGACCCATAACAAGACCACCAGCTTGTGGTTTTCAGTTGTCAACAAATGTGACAATTCTCCGGGATGTAGATAGAAAATCGCTGAAAGCTCCAAAACAACACAGCCATATTGCATTTCTCCTCTGTGTCAGTAATGCGTGAGTGTTCACAAAACCTGTCAAAATTGACCAATCAGAGGGTATGCCAGATCCTGGTACATACCGTAATGACTTTTCTTTAAGTTCGCCCACAGGCATTCTTTCGCTTTCTCTCACCGCACTTCTCCACTGTTTTTTCGCTTACTGTTTTTTCCCGCTGCGCCCCAACTAACTGAATGCGTGGAAGAATTTGAAGCTACATGTACATGCATTCAGTTTGTTTACCTTCACTCTGACAACATGTGGCACTTTTACTCCATTGAGGTAACATTTGATCTGTGGAATACCACTCCCAGCAGCTACAGGCTAAACCAAGAAAGATGTCACTTTGTAATGTGATTCAGAAGAAGACCTAACATGGTTACTGTACACATACTTTGATAATACATGTATCCATATAATATCTAAACACAGTCGATATATATTTTCTTCATACAATATCCTGTATGTTGTCAAGCAAGATGAGTGAGAAGAAAAGAGGAGATTACCAACTGAGAGATTTTACACGTAACATTAATAATAATCTAATGATAACTTTCAAATATTATTCCACAAGCTCATGCTGGATGTACATAGCATGATAGATAACCAACTTTGCTGTATAAAATAATCAACCTCGATCCAACAATCATCATGGAAAACTGTTTTTCATTGTTTAAAACAAGCATGCACCTGATTGGTAGAGGCACGGTGGCCTCATGGTTAGTGTGCTCGACTTTAGATCGAGCAGTCTTTGTTTGGGCCCTGGCCAGGGACATTGCCTTACCGTTCTTGGGCAACACACTTTACTCGCACCATGCCTCTCTCCACCCAGGTGTACAAATGGATACCGGCAAATTCAATGCTGGGTAACCCTGCAATGGACTAGAATCCTATCCAGGGGGAAGTGGAAATATTCCTAGTCCCTTCATGTTACAGAGACGTGGATACTGTAAGCTCCGGCCTGATGGGCCACTTGGCTTGTATGTAGACTTTTATGAACCTGATTTGTTGTTGCAAAACAAGAAACCCAGAAGATGCTGGCTTGAGATTAACTTGCACTGACTCATTCCACCCAGTTAAGTTACTGAAAATCAGTGAATCAATTACTGCTGCTCAACAGAATGATACGATTTGGAACATTGGCCGCAATTACCTTACCCTTCTTTAACAATGTACAATAAATCAAGGAAGTCTAAGATAGACTGTAAATTCTGTTAAAATAACCAGTTCCATTATTTTTATTACCTCTCCATAGACAACCAGCACAGCTGCAATGAGAACAAACAAAACATCGAGAGCAACCCATAAGGAGAAGGGTGCGGACATGCAGTCCCCACTGGTGCATAAGTCGATATCTGTCATTTGGTCAAGAACTCTTTAAATGATCAGAAGCGTCAGAACAGGCAATTAGGTACATTAAAAATAAAGAACTATCCTGCCTTATATCCACCATTAGTGTAATATTATTTTGAGTCATAAGAAGTGTTTTGTCATACTGCATTACACAGTCCGGAATATCCCAATATATTAGGACATCTGTGATGTCACGAAACTCACGTTTCAACCAATGAGAATGCGTATTTTGGTTGGAGTGTTGCATACCTGCCAACCCCCAGAGTACAAAAACCTGGAGACGGCTAGAAATCTTTGCATTGTAAGAATATAATTTTCTTTAGGTACTCTAGACCTTGAATTTGCCTCTTGGCAGAATGCAGGACCTGAAACAAATCACAAGCGCTTAGAAAATTATTACGTTGCTTACAGATGTCACTATTATTACAAATGTATTTTTCGTTTTAAAATATGAATTTATTTTGAATGTAGTTACCACATTAGTCTCACTAAATAAGAGAGTGCCCTCAAGTGGTCTGATGACTCTCATGTTTTCTATTTTTTATTACATACATTGTATTCTTAACCAAACTGATATGCAACCTGTTCACAACCAATTATTAATGTTTTGCATTAGTTTCACGATAAGTAATGTTTAACACTCAACACTACATTTTAAACTTTTGTACCTTTTCAGTCTTTGCTTTCATAAAAATTATTTTGCAAAAATATTACTTTCTGGTACATTCAAGCTTCATGGGGAGTTGAAAAGAATCATCATCTACCAGGAACACCTGCAGTGTGTATAGTTTTTTAAAATGCCAAAAAAAAAAGAGTACAATACCCCCTACAAACCTTAACTTAAATGTTTGCATGGCCCTCAATGTCTGGTAAATGAGCACAAACAATCTCCTCTACCCTTTGTGCCATTCCTTGGGATACTGATAGCATCCATTTACAGGGAATCACTGCACTACTCCTGGCCTGTCTGTTTCGCTGCCACTTCTGTGCTGTAGGTGGTTTTCAACAGGCTGTTGGCTCTCCAGTGATACAACTGGGGTGCACATTCCGTGAATCCACCAACAGAGACCTCCCAAATTTGTTTAATTTCGTCCGCGTACTTAGCGACGTCTTCTTTCCTCTCTTTTCCCTTTGTTTTTTCCCCAAAAATTCGGCAAAGTGCCTCGAGCAGTCGAGTATGTTCTTCCATGTACTTAAGAGAGAGAAATTGAAAACAGCTGTCATAAAAATGAAGGAACGATGCATTACCAAACCTTATAACAACAGCGGTTCAGGTACACTCTTAAGGCCTCAAATTCAAAGAGAGTTTACAAAATATCGGTGTTGTTTACAACCCTGTAACTTGGCATGATGAAACTTTAACAACACTAGAACCAGTAAAAAATATACACAGCTCAATGGAAAATACGTAAATACTAGAAAATAACGCATACTCTTTACTAACCTTAATACTTGGCCACAAAATCGCGTCTACATCGTTGCTTGACACCAAAAAAACTCAAATGATTAGAAGACAGTCAACGTTCTCCCACTACCAAAATGGCCGCTTATTCTCCTTCTCAATGTTTGGTCGCAAAAAGTCCTGGATAACACTGGCCAGACTCTATGTGAGGCTGGAAACAACATACTTTCTTTGTCTGCCCGAAAGGTCCGCCATTTTCCCTACTAACAATAGCTTCATGATGTCTTGGCCGTTCCAATTTATCGGGATATTCCGGACTGCTACAGGTACCAAAACGTAAGTTACTTCCGGTCGTTTTTTTTTAAGCTGGTTTTTAACTCTGTTGTTAATGTGTACTAGTGTAATAATGTAGTGGTTTGTGGTGCTTGCTACATGTATTAATGTTCAGGTTGCATGGTTTGGCTTGGCATGGCTATGGCTCCCAGTTGTGGGCAACAAATGAAGAAGCTAGTCATAAAAGGGGATAAGTGACGATTTTGGTTGTTTTTTTTTGCTCCAAATTAGCTGAAATTTTGCATGTGGACTTCATTTCAGCTGAAAAACATTGCCCTGTAATTTTTTTCGCTGGGTTGCTCTTCGTTTTCGAGAAATAACGTATGCAAAAAAAGGCACTTTTCCTAGCAGCATCTTTTTGTCGAACGCGAAACAAAAGAAACCTTTTGTTTTGCCGGACAATGAAATCAACGCTCAAATGTTCAAACTACACTTTAAAAAGAGACCTTGAGAAGTTTATCGACGGCGGCATCGATAAATGGGTGAATCTTTCGATACACACCGAACGTTATTAATTGAAGGTGTATTTCGATGCGAACTCGAATGGTTTATTTTAGCACTAGCAGCATCGACTGAATGGGCTATTTTAATGTTTTGGTTTCAAAAAGAAGAGGAGAAATCAACAAAAAAAAACAAACAAACAAACAAAAAAAAAAAAGAGGGGCCGGCGTCGTGTTGAACTCGACTCACTACAAATGTACCTGCTCTCGATCCGCGTAGCGCTTTAATCGCCTGTACTAACACGACAATATGAATAAGTAAGCATTTTCTTATGAATGGGATACTTGTATCGGCGCGAACAACGAGCGGCTAATGTGACGCTTCGTTGATTTCATTGTCCAGCAAAACAAAAGGTTTCTTCTGTTTCGTGTTCGACAAAAAGATGCTGCTAGGAAAAGTGCCTTTTTTTGCATACGTTATTTCTCGAAAACGAAGAGCAACCCAGCGAAAAAAAAATACAGGGCAATACTTTCAGCTGAAATGAAGTCCACGTGCAAAATTTCAGCTAATTTGGAGCAAAAAAAAAAAAACAATCAAAATCGTCACTTATCCCCTTTTATGACTAGCTTCTTCAAATGGTAGCTGCATGATCACATCAGATGGTAAGCAATTTCATGTAAAACTAGCTTCACAGATAAGGACAATGAAAATATAGTTTCAAGAACAGTTTCCATTCAAAACATCAAACTTACACAGTACTATTGCCTGATTTTAAAACATCAGCCTTAAATTAACATAAGTACAGGAATTTAATGTTTGTGCAAAGATCAAGAAAAAAGGATACATTTTTTAATAAGAGTATATTTCTTGTCAGCTAAAAGTATGATTAACATGTCAATAGTAAAGGCGATAAGTCCAGTAACAAAGCCAATGACAAACATGACGACCCATCTGTTGATGTTGATACGAAGTCTTTCCTGAAAAAAAACACACACACGCTTAAAATACAAGATGCATGGTGTTACTTTTGATGCTATTCCTCAAAATGTTATGCTCCCTCTAACATGTAGACGCTACCAGTTAACTAGGGCACCAGTATAAAGGTATCAATGAGGACACTGAACATCTGAAAATTGAACAGCCATGTGGAATATTTGCTTACTTGGTTTGACCATTTAGAGGAACTTTTTTCTTACAATACAGATGTTCAGTTCAAGATGTTTTGTCTGGAGGTGGTGAGGGGGGGGGGGGGGAATACTTGCATAGCCTGTAACAATGAGACATGGTTCAAAATGTCTTGTCTGGAGGTGGGGAGGTGGTACTTGCATGGCCTGTAAAAATGAGACATAGGGCTATGCTAACATACTTTTAATCAATAATTTATCATTTAATAATATTTGACATTATTATATGTTTCTCAACTCTTGATAAGTAAATTTTTCTTACCTCGGGTGTGTATGACTTTTGTTCTTTGAAGTAAAGTGTATTTTCAGCAGTATCATAGTCTAAACTCTTATTAAGATATAAAACAGTTCAAATGAGTTGCTTTCCAAAAATGCCCCTCATAATAAAGGTTAAATGGAGGAACAAATTATATTGCTGATCTTCATCATTAAGAGTTACTGTACGGATCAAATACTAGTGTTTATAGGATAATTGGATCGTGTGAACAAAAGGCATCCATGGTTGAGTGTCAATAGCCTTGATCAACCCTTAATGCTTGATTGACACTTGATTGATACAGTGTTTATACTTGATCGACACTCAATCAATACCTGATTGACACTTGATCAACAAGTCAGTTAACACTTAACATGTCAATAGTCAACTAAGTTTTGCAGACATGCAGTTGACTGACTTATGAGCCAGTTGACACTCAACCAACTATTGACCAACTGTCGATCAAGTGTGGATCAATAATTATTGTTGATAGAGTGTCAATGGAGTGTTGATGGAGTGTTGACGGAGTATTGATTGAGTGTTGACTGAGTATCAATTGACATGTTGATTGAGTGGCAATCGAGAAGTTGAATGAGTGTCGACTGAGGGTATCAATAGACACTCATCCGCAGATGCCTTTAATATAAATGATCTGGATAATTATTTTGTTGATCATGATACATGCAATATTAATGTCTTCCTCAAATGCTCTAGTTAACATGTAAAGTCTCCATGGTCAAATGGAGTCACCATATAATGCAGGATAACACAGCTTTGAATCTGTGTGTATCGGCTGCTGCTCTGTGTAGTCAAACAGACTCGAAAGTTGGACCCGTGGTGAACTGATAAACTCCACCGTGTTGTTATAGAACTAGTAGGTAGATATACTTTTCAAACAACTTGATTTAACATCCTCCCATCAATTTCATTTAATAATTTTGTGTTTGTGGACCGGGTATTGTATACCTGAGGAGGACCCATGAAATTTAATAAGTGACCAATAGTTTACAGTATGAATAAAAATTAAATTATAATTGACGGTGTGAGTAGCTAAATAATGAAAAACTCTGCCAATCGTAACAAGTCGTAGAAGTTGAGTCCACCTGCAAGTGTAGAGGGTCATACAGGAGGGGTCTTTGGCATGGTTCACGAATGGAAAAAATAGAGGATCACGGGTCACAGACATAAAAATTTTGTTTTCCCGAATCACAAAATAAGCAAGTAAGATACTATCTTTAATGACCCGTTCTTACACTAGAAACAGTGTTTGAAGAAAGCAAAATCACGAGGTCAAGTCAAGGCTCCATATTGCAAACCGCATACCTAAGTCACTCTCCATAGATGACTCTAACCATTCGGAGGACTTGCGTCTCAAAATCACGTAGAATAGAGTGGTAAAATCACGAATATCGGTTAATGATTCAGGTTCTTCACGGGTCACGCAAAATCTTCCGGTCATGAGTCACGTATAATAATTTCCTAAATTCACGTTTCAGGGAAAATGAAATCAGCTAATCACGCATCACGAGAATACCCCTGTACAACCCTCAGTATATGTCTAACTTGACCAACATCACTTGGTCATAGCAATGCTGACTGGATGTAAAACGTATCATAAGAACAAAACTTCTTTTAATTTAATGTTGTGCTAATTACTTAAATCAATAGTTTTTATTTTTTACTTTCTTGGTACTTCATAATTTCAAGGAAGACAGCTTGACGTCCAAGGAAGTTTTTAAAAACAGACGTGACAGCTTGTGGCTAATCATGTGACAAGGAGGATCTACATTTTCCAGAGCAGTGCTCAACATAATAATACTAAGAAGCACATTCACTATTGACATTATACCTCATATTTTGAGGATATTTTTTGAAGGCTTCCAGGTTCTGTCACTAAGCCCCGAGTCGACACATCCTGATCGATGGAAGAGAAAATAAATGCTATCAGCACGAGCACGGTACCGATTCACGATGTATACACATCACGTTGTTTAAAATTCACAAGCTCACCTCTCGACTAGTCTCCAAATGCAGAGAATTAGAACCTTCTGTGGTATTTCTCCGACGACTCAAGCAAGGCTGAACTGCCGGCTACAAAGAGAAAATGAGAAAATAGCGCTCTAATGTTAACAGCAAGAGTTTTGCAAACTAGGTCTTACATCATTTAAAACGTACAGGCTAAAGAAGGAAGTGTGTTTGGTTTGTCCCGATCAATGTTCAACTTACTTGATCCAGACCAAGAAGCGGCGAATTTTCAGACGTCATATTGCTCAAGCTTCTCATACGCTGTGAATGCTGCATATAGAAAGTGTTTTGTATAAAGACAGCGACCTCAACGAAGATAATATATTCGAGAACTTGCAGTTTTCATGTGACCATACCGATATGTTACCCAGTACTCCTCTTGTAAACGGACTACGATACTTCCCATGATGCACTTGGGAACATTCAACATGGCGGCCCGAGCAACAGCTAAGTCTCTTAGACTCTTAGCATCGTATAAAGCGACTTGCTATCGATCGTATAGCAGTATTAGGTACAATTTATCTCTAGAACATTTAAAGCAATGCAATGCTGTTTGATAACGTAAGTGACATGTTTATTTGTAGCTGTTCGTGGTGTGTTTCTCTTCAAAGATGGCGGATTCACACGCGCTTCAATTCTGCAGCCTACAATTCCACATTGTCGGCTCCGCAGCCAGATGATGCAGTGAAGGAGTACCCTGAAAAGATCACAAATATTGTAGATGAAATATCAAAACTGACACTTATAGAGGTTGCCGATCTGAATGAGTTACTGAAGGTAAGGAAGGTTTTTTTGTAGGCAACATCCAACCAGGACATAAAAAAAATCGATAATTCCGATACTCGATAACAATCGATAGTGATTGATCGAGTAATATCGAAAATCGATCCTCAATATTTTTGCGCTCATTGATTTTAATCAATTACAATCGAAAACGATCAATTTCATTTAAACACCATCAATTTCCGTAATCGTTGGATGTTGTCCTTCAGTAGCATTTTAAATGAATTTTAACTATCAATTTCCGTCGAAAACTATCGATCGATGTGTTGCATCCTATATATATTCTTGACATCCACCCTGTAGCACCTGCAATAAACACACTTGCCAATAACTGTTTCTCTTTTGGATGTGGACTGGTTTACATAACAGAAATTCAGGAAAAAAAAACCGTTCAAGTGAACTACTTATGTGAAAACCTCGGCATTAAAAGCCACGTTTTGAAATTCCAAAAGTGATAACAGTGCTTGGTCAGGTGACTTTTAGTGGTTTGCTGTTTTAAGGTTTCCTTTGGAAATGCGCAATGTCAAAATTAAGGTTCTTTTAGCACCTCCTTGTCTGTGCTTTTCTTGGACACCTGTGATAAATGTTCCCTTCTGTTTTTCAGAAAACGCTGAAAATTGAGGGTGCTACCATGATGCCAATGATGGGTGGCATGCCCATGGCGGCTGCACCTGCTCAGGTGAGCTGTTAAATTTAAATCACAATAAATTTGTTCAAGGGAGACATCAGTCTGGGACTCAAAGAGAAATAAACTCTCCATTTACATGTGCCATTTACAAGAGAATGCATAGGTTTAGTATTTTATTCTCATAGTGGTGACAAGTCATTGCTGTGTTTAGTCTCACATATTCATCTACAAATGTATCAATAATGTGGCAAAGTGTGTCAACCAATGTGTTGGCCAAAACTGGGTTGGTGGGATCAGATTCTTTTCTGTTACCCAAATTAAGTAAATTGCATTCTATTGAGTCCTAAAGACTATGACAAGCCCCTAGTCAGACTGCTTGCAGTCACCCCCCCCCCCCCCGCTCCCCTAATATTTATTTTCTTACTGAATTATCCCTGCTACCCACAATCATTTGTTTTAGTGTACAACCATTTTATATTTTAGGAGGAAGAAGCTGAGACAGAGAGGGCAGAACCAACAGAATTTACAGTTAAATTAACCCAGTTTGATGCTGCAAGCAAAGTAAAGCTCATAAAGGAAATCAAGAATCTTGTACCTGGACTTAACTTGGTTCAGGTTAGTAGAAAAGTCACAATCCTGTTGTAAGTCAATACAAGTCTTACAATCATCTTACTGTTTGTTGTGTTCTTGGATCACATTTTATTGAGATCAAAACTTTTACAAAACTGCCACTGGTTTTGGTTTATTTGGTTGAGAGGTTCCTTGTTGTAGACTTTTGTCATTAATTTTGGATTGAACCAATTGTCGTAATTTGTTAGTTGAATGAGATTTTTACATTTAAATTTGTATATTAATTGTTTGCCACACATACAGTTAGCCAGGAACTGCTATGATTTTGTTTTCAATTGATGGTTTGAAAAGAATAGTTGAAAATGTGTTCTACTTGGAAACTTCAACCAAAGTAACTGTTTCAACCTGTGCTTGATGGAAGGCAAAAAAGTTGATCAAAATAAGTTAACTGAAATAAAAGCGTACATGTAATATTTTAAGTTCTCAACTAAGAGCTGGTGAATTTCTTGGATGTTGCATTGTTCAGACTTCTTATAGAAGACAGCTTAAATAACGTGTGCTTCTCATCTTGTTATTATTATATCTTCATCTTTTCAGGCCAAAAAATTTGTTGAATCTCTACCTCAGAATGTGAAGGAGAAAGTAAGCAAAGAGGAAGCTGATGAAATGAAAAAGGTTTTAGAGGCAGTTGGAGGAACAGTTGAAATAGGAGTTTGAAACATTGTACAGTGAACAAAATTTGGTATTAAAATGTACGTAGTTCTCACACATGTTCCTTTTCTTTTAATTTTATTAATAATTAAGAAGACTAAATTTTGCCCTGCTATGTTCTCTAAGGGCTGATTTAGACTGACAGTGTACAACTTTGTTGTGGAGGCGCTGTGGCCTCATGGTTTGTTTGCTTGGCTCTGAATCGAGTGGTTTGGATTTGACAAGCTAACGACAACTCTACAAAATGAATGTTGTAGAATTCTGAGTATAAGAACTGGTCTTGCTTATGCAACAATGTACATGCAAGTAAGTGAGGGAAGTTTGCCATCACCATATTGAAATAAAATTATCTATCTATATAACCTCGATTCACAAGGGGTTTTGGGTGAGCTTATAAAAGGGGTTCTGTGTCAAGGTTTATAGGTGGTAAGAAGAAATGTTTCAATATAAGCTAATAAAAGATAACTTGAGACTAACATACAGCAGTATCAAAATTTGCAGGTGCAGATCTGGGATGAGTGGTGACTGTTTTCCGAAACAACGAGTGTCTTCTAGAGGGGTCTAGGGCCATACTCTCTCTTAAATGCACAAGTTAGGAAACTGATATGATACACAGAGGTCCTTGTGTGGAGCCTCCTTATTATAGCAAATAGGTTTGATTTACAGGCCATAATAATTTGTGTTGCACTCTTGTGAGGGTCCAACATGAGTTTTGAAGGATGCAGAATGAGAGATAAACTGGAAGCTGGATGTGGGACAAAAATACTTTGGTGGGAGTGGGATTTGCTAATCAACGGCTGGAATATGCAATAATTTTAAAATTGATGACAGGATACAGGATAAAAAACAGAAAATTACATGTCATGACTGTTATGGACCAGGATGGTGGGATTGAACTAAAGATAATGGCAGTATGCGGGATTGAAAAAGTCCATGTTAAACCCTCACTTGTCATGAGTTTGTCATGAGTTTGTTGTGTGTCAAAGTTTCATTATCTAAAATTGGCCCTGCTAATTCTAAGATGTTGAATACAAAGTTCTAGAGTTTGTTTCATGCCATGAGACAGAAGAAGCACTGCCACTGGTACAATGTGAATGTATTTGTTTTCCACAGTAATGCCAATTTTAGTAAGTTGTAGTTATTATTAAAGAAAATTATTTTTACTGGTGGTTGTCCTGTAAGATTGTTAAATATGATGTTGTAGTAGTGTCTAATCACCCCTGAGATAAACTGATGCTTCCTGTTTTGTACCTGAATGCATTCCAAAGCAATAAAAGATTCTGCAGCCATGTTCTCATGCATCAAAATAAACTATTTTGACCACCAAATGGTTTAAATAGGGTTACTTCTACACTTTTTTTAATATAGATGCTCACTGAAAACTGTTCTTTCTCTGGTCAACCTTTATCATACATAAGGGGAGTTGCTATCCTGCAATGAAGTACTATTTAAAAGTCCCATAACAGAAATTCTCTGTAGCTCCTCTGGTGCATGCTTTGACACCGACTGAGACGAGAGATTGCAGTTTCTCTTTCAGATGGTCAAGTACAAGGAAGTGGTCTTGGTCTTTGTCACCCTCTTCTGTTTCCTTACTTGCACTTCTAAGACTACAAAGATCGGGGGAAAATAACCATTGAACATGAAACTGAGCTCATTACAACAGTACAGTTGAACCCCACTATTTTGAACTCTCAGGGGTAATGAAATTTTCTCCAAATTACATTTGGTACACATTTGATCTAGTTTAATTAAAGACTTAACACATCAATCACAAAGTAGGGGTTTAACCTAGGTTTAATACAGACTACAGATTTGACCTAGTTGGAATACTGTTTTAACCTGAGAACAAATTTTACCTACAACATACACGCCTCAAACTTCTTGAACCTCTGTTTACACTAAAAATATGTGAAAAGAACAGCTCTGTGATCATAAGGTTTGAGATTTTTCTCCAGCTTTCCGGGCGCAAAAACTTTTTGGGACCTTCGAGAAACTGGCCTCAGGAGGCAATCAAGGTCCATAATATAATCACATCCCTTAAATAAACTAGGCCACTATCCAGCTACCCTGACTAAACGAAACCGTTTCTTCTCTTGATGGACACCAGAAGGCAATGAAAAGCCGGCAAGATAGGCCCATTAACCTGCTTGGGTAGCCAATCACAGGTTAGAAGTTTGTTCATTGTACCCTCTCACAGAGCTAGCCATGTAATGTTACCTCAACAGGTAGGGCTGGAGCAAAGGATCAAAGAAAGAAACAAGAAAATGAGCTGCAGTGGTATCTGCAGCTATTTTAATATGTATGTGATATAAGTGCCCAGAAAAAGACTCATTTCTGGGCACTTACCTCTGATATAGCATGAAATGACTAAATTGTTTTGTCCCAAGGCAAGGGACTGGAGGAACCAAGGTGGCTCATTTCTGTTGGCCACTTATCTCTGATAAAGCGTGAAGTGACTTCAGTATTGCTACTCCCCTAAATTAGAATACGGGTTGAAGTGATTCTCCAGTATTGCATTGTGCATCCTTACTGTGCATAATTTATGGCGTCATTAAGGTGGCTGAACACAGTTTTCACATGCACTTTTGCTGATGCTTTTGCCCCCTCTTTTAATTTATAATTAAAGTTCTCATATGATAAATATTCATTGGACAAAGTCTGAACAAAAATCTATGTGGAGTTTTATTTCAGGGGAATTACCTTAACTGTAACCAGTTATATGGTGGTGGGACAGAAATGTTTATGAAGGTATAGTGCTGCTGGAAACAGTGAACATCTAGTCTCCTCTTTCCTGTAGCAGAGACAGTGCAAACAAACTGATGGCCCACTCACTGTGGTATCACTTGCCTTCTGAGAGATGGGTAGGGTTAAGTCTGCATACGAGCCAAGTGGCCCATCAGGCCAGAGCTTATCCTGTTTCCTGTAGCATGAAACAACTAGGAGTATTTCTACTACCCATTGGATAGGACGCTAGCCCATAACAGGTTTACCCCCAGCATTAAGTTTGCCCGTACCCATTTATACACCTGGATGGAGGGAGGCAGGCACTGCGAGAGTAAAGTATCTTGCCCAAGAACACGATGCGACGTCCCTGGCCAGGGCTCGAACCCAGACCACTCGATCTGGAGATGGGCGCACTAACCATGAGGCCACTGCCCTGAGGGGCCTTTTGGGTATAATCTGCAGCATCTACTCGTACGGATGGCACTATCGACTCAGGAATTCAATAACCAGTGAGTATTAACATCAGATAGAACCTTTCATCCAACTGCAGCAAATATGGTCAAAATAACGCTCGAAACAAGTACAATAATATTATAGAGCAATATTGTGTAGTTATTTTCACAGCAGAAAAACTGATTGAGAGGTTGACCCACCTGATTCAAAATCGTCAAACTCTCCCACTTTTGCCGATAAATCTATTGACTACGGCAGTTGAATAAACCTCTTATTAGATGTTTTGATGTGTAGTATCACTGGATATTTTTTACTCATTGTTTGTATTTTGACTCAGCCCATGGGTTCTTAATACAGCACAACTTGCAAAAATATATATTACTTATTAACCAAGAGTAAGGTCTTTATGGGAAAATCTCAAACCTTCCCATATCGACAGAGTGATAGCCAGGTCAATACAGCAAGGCCGAGGTTTGAGACCGGTAGAGACCGAATGTTCAAGGTTAATAAGTTGTTTATTACATGGCTTTTTGCTTTGGTTTTGCGAGCCCATAATTGGCCTGTGGACATTACGGGAGAATAATGCCATAGAATTAGCCAATCAGTGCATGTTATATTGGCTACAAACACAAGTAATATAATAAATATGAGTTATTGACTAAGCATGAGGTCAAGATGGTTGGATATTGGCCAAGTTCTTTTTTTGCGTGTTTATGGACTGAGACGGAGTCAAGGTCCACAATCATGTTAAAAAAAAAGAATGAGGCAAATATCCAGCCATCTTAACCGGACAAGCTTGGTCAATAAAGGATTTATTGTATGGAAAAAGAACACCATTTTCTTGCAGGATACGGCGGGATATCCAGAGTGGGCAAGATAGTGCCATCTTGCCTGGTTGGGTAGCCAATCACACCTAAGGATTTTGTTCATCTTGTCCACTCACCGAGCTAGCCGTATAATAAAGTGTGATACTACACACCAAAACATCTAATAAGATATATATTCTTGTGGATAGTGTTATCCAACCTTTCATCAAACTGGTTCTGGGTGGAGAGAGGTACTGTCAGAGTAAGAATCTGTATCTAAGAAATGTTTGACAACCAAGATGAAAAGTCAGCTATCGTAGAGGGAAAACAAGCACAACATTACAGGTTGCTTGACAATAAGGTTTTCACACTATATTTTTATAACTATTATCATTCATGTGGAACAGAGTACAGCTTAGTTAACAAACCTAACTGTACCAAAAGCTTAACAAAACAGAATTACATAGAAGAAAGTTTGTTCTCTTAGCATCACAGCATTTCATATCTATCTTACATATTTTCATTCGACAAAATTAATGGAGTTTCTATAACACTCTGTTTAGAAATAGCGATTTCGTTTGTGCGAAGGAGACTCCATAACTATGTCTGTTGAACAAGCGGAGCGCTTTCTTCCCTCTCTCACTTCTGTATCACCATAGTTTGCATCAGAGTGACTTCTACGACGAGGACTGTGATAAGAACCTAGGCCCCCTGCAGCAGCAAAGAAAGCAGCTGTGTTAAGCTCTGGTCGGACAGCAAAGGTATCCAAAGGTGCACCATAACACTGTACACCAGTGTCAACAATATCGGAGTCCATTCCAGAGGGCAAAACCATTGAATTTGACCCTAAAGTTGTAGTTGAAGTGTTTCTCACTTCATGAGTCCGTCTGGGTGGTGAACGGCCAGCCAAATAAGACAACAGTTCCTCACGAAGGATAATTTTCTTTTTCTTCTTGGCCCAAGAAAGAACATCTTTACTACGTTTTTGATATCCAGACTGGTACCCCAAGTCCAAACCACGCTTGAAGGCATCAGCACCATCTGAAAGAAAAATTACGTAAATCAACAAACCAGTTACCATACATTTATACCTGAAGGTTAGGAAGACAAGCTAATGGTCCAGACACCACTTAAGATTATCATCCAAAAAAAGTTTCCTGCTAAAAGCACTGACTTTATAACTTCTGTAATTCATCATTTCTGTTACTACAGAATTGTTTTATCCATGTCAAAGTGGAATTTTATCAACCACTTATATTTTTCTCCACTGCTAGATGTTGCGAGAGGTAATTTTGCAAACACTTAGCTTACATGCTTACTACAGAATTGTTTACTACAGAATTGTTCACTCATTACTCACAAAAAATACTGAGAAAAAAAGAGGACTACCCATACTTGTAACCTAAGGAATTACACAACAAAACTACTGCCTTAGAGAAAAACATACATGTAAGTGGCTTCTAAAATATTTTGCAACAAATAGGCCTGTTAATGAATGCAGCCCTGTGGCCTTAGCAATCATAAAAAGGTGGCACATTTAAGAAGAAATGGGAGGAGAAAAGGAAAGGACATAAGTTATTTTTAGACAACAGATTGCATTCTGAAATTTATGCCAGTTTGAATACCTGAAGTATAAAAAGATTGGTAAAGCTGTGTAAACAAAAACGTATGCAAACATATCACTATATGGTACGTTAAAAGTTATTTGGCAAAAGAGAATCATTTGGAGTCCGATTATCCAACAAAACTATTTTGCATTCCAGAAAAATGAACACCTATAATACTTCTTTAATATGTTTCCAAAACAATCAAACTAATATTAGATTCTTAGCAATTTCAAACACAAGAAGTTACTAGAAATTACTGCGACGAAAGAAATTTTATGCTGCAACAGGTACTTCAACATCTCCCATGCCGATAATTTGCCATGATTAGAGCGCAGCAAATCGATTACAACGTCGTGTATAATTAGATAATTACGAAACGCATGAAAGTAAACGGGGTACAGAATAACTGCATAACTCAAACGTCACCTAGTATAAAATCTTTCTTAAAATCACCTTTACAATTTACATCTCAAACGCCTATACTAACCTGGAACATTCAAGGATACTTTAGAGATACAACTTGACGAGGTGTTTGAAGAAAGAAATCCTTCTTGTTTAATAAAAGGAAATCTTACTTACATTTCTCGGAACTTTTTTCGTTAAATTATTGTCGATGGAAAAAGGAACGAACGATGACAAAGAAAATCTACAGTACATAATTATCCTTTCATTGAACTTATGTTTATTCGTAATCGTAATTTATGGGAAAATTAAAATGCCGTTTCGAAAGAAATTGCGTATGAAGAAGACGAGTCGACCACGCGCTTGAAAATCTGGGATCACAGTTTAAACATGTAAAAATATATTGAAGGGAATACTATACCTTTGTACAGAAGAGTTATCGTGTTTGCAGTGTCTTGAAAAGGACTCCAGAGGCGATCACATGTTTGGTTGCGATTGTGACGTTCTGCGGAAAAAACACAATTGATGAAAGGGTTTGATGTCGTTGCAGTCGCAGAAACTTCGCCTGAACTTGACGGCAATAGTTGGCTTACAGGACCTTAAGGGCAAACACCTTACCTTTATAAAGTTGGGCACAGGCCGTTGCTGCATTTTGAAACAAATTCCTTAACCGCTGCAATGCTTGCTCTTTTTCAATAGCGGATCTCTCGTCAACGTCGGGTTGCGACTCTAGCTGTTCAATGCATTGCTTTTCCCAGTTTGTGAAGCCCCAAGGTTCATTTCCCCCTTCAAAATCGTCCCTGTCTCTTCCTTCCATTATTTTTAACAGTGAGATTGCTTTTACACTTCTGTAAAACTTCTAGCACGCAGGAAAAAAACGTTACATCAATCTTCCAACCTCTGAACCCGCCGCTCAGGCACCGCCATGTTTTCTTCAAATGACGAACCCCAGAAGGAGTGGCCACAAAGCAGTCTTTGCCGAAGATTTTAGCGGTGAGGAGTGAGGGCTGGGGGCGACTTGTGATGTGAAGGGGGAGATGGGTCAGAAGTCGGGAGAACAGCAATGCAGTTTTCTTTTATGGCCACAATTTGCTGAATGTTGCTCCTCCTCTGACTGCCAACTATATTAGGGTTTTATATTGGTCTTGCAGTAAAATGATACTAAAATGTCTTTAAAAAATTACAAAATTTGCTACTGATTACAATTTAAAAACAAAAATCTTGTTTTTTGCATAGCGGAGTTTGAGCGGATAACGCCCTGAAGTTAATGTTATGTAAAACATTGTTAAGATATGGTTAAAGAAGGAAGGAATCATATAATGGTTGACTGGAAAGCGCCCCCAGAGAACCCACAGTCTCTTCCGGCGATCCATTGGACAAAGATGGGCCGATACCGTTTCTTTTTACGATCGAAACTCCTGACCGAGTACGCCCGATACGGACAAAGTCGCTCGATACTGTTACGTCATTGAGTTAACTGGAATGTCACGTGATCTGTTTAGAACCATACTTTACTATTACTGAGGGCGAACAATATCGTTTGTTATACTGATCGCGGACTCCGTTAAAATGAGGTTGTTTACGTTCGTTAAATAGAGGTTTGAGCAAATGCTCATTTTACGGCCAGTTGCCTCGGACTGTAAATCCCGGAGGGGGGTGGGTGGAACTAATACAATACAATACAAAAAGGACGGGGTTGCTCTTAGCTTAGTACCTTTTAGCCTCGGTCAATCGTTTTTGGGTCACGTGGTCCGGGACGTTCGTCTCAGATACGTCCCCGAAATCAGTTGACCGTGAAGACCTGGGAAGAGAGGTCGCCTTCCCGCTGTGTCGACGGCATAGCTTCGATGGTTTTCGGCCCATTCTTATTTCGATTGTGCAGGAGTAGTTCATTATCCAATTTCTCCCTTTTCGGCTTTTGGGAAGAGTGGACAACCTTGGTTAGTGAAGAAGCAAAAGTATAATGTTGGTCTTAAGGCATTTAATTCCTAAACTTTCCAAAAGTGCATCGTGTCCTACGCAGGTGCCCCGAGGCCATAGAGGGGTGTCATCTTGGGGACAGACGTACAGTGCAATTTCAGCTTGCGTGCGATTAACTGGGATAACATTTCGTGGTGGCAATCAGCAGTACAGAGAGAAGACGACTACGCCTTCACCTGTGGCGATCACTGAAGTGTTTGCTGATAGTGAGGCCGTGAAGATCCGCTGGCAGGATGGAAGCAACACAAAATTCCATAACATTTGGCTGCGTGATCATTGCCAGTGCAAGCAGTGTTACAATTATGACACACATCAGAAAGAGCTGAACATTTTAGACGTTCCACTTGATATTCAACCAGTAAATGTGGCCATTCATGACCAAAACAACCTGTCAATCAAGTGGCCAGACAGTCATGAAACAATTTATGATGCAGAATGGCTCAGAAGACACTCTTACACTGGAGGCACCAAACCACGAAACCACAAAGAAGAGCTGTTCTTGTGGGACAAGATAATCATTGAATCAAACATGCCTTGTGGCTTTGATTTTGCCAAGGTTCTTTCTGACGATGATGAGCTTTTCACACTCTTTCAGGGAATTATAAGGTATGGCTTTGCATTTGTAGATAACACACCAACTGAAGTTGGTGCCATAGAAGAAGTGGCCACAAAGTTGAGTGGCTTTGTCAGGGAAACACATTATGGTAAACTATGGGAATTTTCAAATGAGGTTTTGGAACATGTGGACACTGCTTACACAGCAGCCTACCTCCGTGGACACACAGACAGCACCTATTTCACAAATCCGGTTGCACTTCAGATGTTGCACTGTGTTGGGCATGAAGGAACTGGTGGGATGAATTTGCTGGTGGATGGCTTCTTTGTAGCAGAAAAGCTGAAGAAAGATGACAAGGACTCCTTTGATTTCCTTTCATCAACTACACTTCCTTTTCACTACAAATCCGAGAGCCTTCACTTGAAAGCTCATGGGCCAATAATTGAGCTTGATCCCTTTGATGGTGGTATTTCCCAGATAAGGTTTAATAATTATGATATGGAAACTTTGGATTGTCTCAAGTATGGCGATATTCCTCGATATTACAAAGCTTTGAAATCATTCACTGGTCTCACGTGTGCTCCAGAGAATCAGTTTTGGTTCAAGTTAGTTCCTGGTTTGTTGCTGATCATGGGCAACTGGAGGGTACTGCATGGAAGATCCTCCTTTACGGGAAAAAGGACAATGCATGGCTGTTATCTTAATGGGGATGACTTCTTTGGAAAGTACAGGGCAAAAGCTGCTGCCCACAGTATGTGACTTTATACGTGCATATTATGGTAATTCACTTCAATTCATTTTTTTCAAACAAAGTTACTTAACTCTTCACTCTCAAAAATGGCTCACTGCACATTATTAATAAATACCTAAGCAAGATTCTAAACATCAAAAGTGGTGATAACAGCATATTTACAGTCAAAACAGCTCAAGTGTTCCTGCCAAGGGTGAATGAATGAGTTCATTATCAGAAATTTGATTTCATTACTCATTTCAATAGTCAGTTATTTAAGTGAAGAGTAAAAAATTCAAAACAAGACTCGATCCAATACTCAAATTTTGATTGGATTAATGAACAATACGTTTATACCATATTTGGAATGCTAAGCACCAGGACTTCTCCCGTAGTGGTGGGAAAGATATCAAAGATGGTTGACATCGAAGCAAATTTTATGGAAGGGACAGAAAAGGTAGGTTTACGTCAAGATACCTGACTATTTTTGAAGAGCTTCATTTTAGATAAAGTTCATTAATCCAATCAAAATTCGAGTATTGGATCAAGTCTTGTTTTGAATTTTCTACTCTTCACTTGAATAACAGACTATTGAAACGAGTAATGAAATCAAACTTCCGATAATGAACTCATTCATTCACCCTTGGCAGGAACGCTTGAACTGTTTTGACTGTAGTATAGTTCCAAGTCTGATATTTTTACACAAAATTTCATATAGTTTGTCCTTCCAGTATATTAACTTAATGTAGCCTTAATGTAGCCTTTCATTCCTTTTATTTCCACTTATTTTAGTCCTAACATATTACCATTGTTACACAGCATACATTGTATCATAGACAGTAGGTCCACGTCAGCCTCTGGCTACCTTTAATTTAACCTCATGGCTCAAAATAATTTTTGGACCGTGGCCGGTCATGTTGACCGGCCAAAGTAATTTTAGCTCGGTCATGTCTCGTTTCTGACCAGTCAGGTATTTTATTCAGAATGAATAATGTGACCACGTCAACATGACATGACCGGTCAACATGACCGGCAAGTGAAGTTTTTGGCCAGTCAAGTCACCATTCTGGCCAGACATTGTCTGTTGACTGGCCATTATTTTGAGCCGCGACCTACTAAAACAAATAAAGTATGCATGTATGTGTGAATGTATCTAGTATGTGATCCAAAGATTGTTATTAATTTGATAAGATGCATTTGAACTTAGTATATTCGTATAGTAAAGTAAACATGGATTATTTTATATTTGACTATTTTTATGAACATTCCAGAGCTCAACGTTGCAACCACTGGGGTTGCCAATGCCACCAAACTTTTTTCACTGGTGACTAACTTTTCACACTTTTTGTGAAATACTTTTCCTGGCGACTAAATCTGAAAATTTAGGGGCCAGCTGGCCCCAAGGTTTTTCCCTGAAAGTTGAGCCCTGAATGGTGTGAGTTCAATTCATTTCTTTATCCCAAGCAGGTGTTTAAGATATATTGGTCTAAGGAAAAACTGCTGATTTGGACTGAAAGTGCTTGCAGATCTGCTTGGTGAGACCAAGTTCAGTAGTCAGAGTTAATTGTCATGTCCAACAAGGTGTTTGTGTTGTGAATGTTGAATAGTATGTAGATGTTTTGAATCAGAGATAATTATTTGCCAAGACTGTCATGGATTTGTTTTTCTCTCTTTATCAGTTTCTGTTTCAATTATCTTTTTTTTCTAGCTAAGAGTTTTTCTATTTTGGTAATAAAGTGTGACAGTGTTGTTTTGTGTTTTGTTGTGTTATCTTCAAGATCACAATTTGAGCACACTACTAGTTGTACCTGGTTCGTGCAAGTATTATTCACAAGGTTTCACTAAAGCTGACATGGATTCCTAGTTTCAAGTATTAATTTACAACCTGGCTGGGCTGCAAAAACTAGCTTAAGGCTATAAAATAACTGGCAAGAGGGTCCAACCCTTCTGCCTGTCATTCTCTCATGGTGGATCATTAACAAATTAAAATTCTAATCTGATCATCGCACACCATGTGATGTAACAGGTCACTGTAAATATGAGATAATTGTTAATCTGTAAGTTTCTTTTAATCAAGGCAAATAGACAGGAAAGGCGCATTACAACTCCTAATTCAAAATGTACGCAAATTAAATTTGTTACCTTTATTGTTTGCAAATGATTATAATAAAATAATATATATTATATTATAAATATTTATTACTATATCATATATTTATAACAAATATATATTATATATAATAATACATGATGCAATATAGTATAGAGTACAAATTACAATGACATTAAATAACTTGGCTCTATCAGTCTAGTCCAAAACTTTAAAGGAACTTCATGAGACAGTAATGTGCAATAATTACAATTTTGTCCTGCATTTGTTGTAAAGCTTGTATTGTTATCTATCAGCTGTGGCACAGAACACCCAAACAATCAGATCAACAAGGCTCTTTGCAATTAAATTTTATCCAGACAGACAGACAGACAGACAGACAGACAGACAGACAGACAGTCAGACTGACAGATTAAGACTTAATTTATCCCTGAGCTATTGGGGCTTGTTAGGTGCATTACTTAAACAGCTTGTGAGTTAAGTTAAAAGACAAAAAAAATATTTAGCTAAAGATTCTGTAAATGACCTCCAGCTAATGTCCCTCCATAAAAGACGGCATTATTTAAACAAATTCTACCATCTGAAATTAACAGTTTCATCAAGGTGCATGAATACTGACCATGAATATTGCAAACAGGGCATTATTAATAGCTCTGAATACCATTTCTACCATAGGTTCTAAGGATCCTGGATTAAATCCTCCAGATACTTTTTTCCATGCATATTAGCAAGGCTGACAGAAAGAACTTAATAGCTTAAAAAAGTGATAGTAACAATGGCATTGTGTATTGTAATGAACACATTAAATAAAATAAAATAAAAGACTTTATTTAACCTGAAAGGCCAATCAGTGATCACTGGATCACTGGTATTAACTGGTGATCAGCATTTACATATAAAATACAGCTATTCATAAAATTGTACTTTAAAAAAAAACAAGAAGATATATATACTAAACATTTACATTAAAAATTACCATTCTGGAGATTATGTAAAAACAAGCATTTAAAAAGAAGAGCAACAACAACAAACAAAAGAGCAAAAAATTGAACCTAATTTACGGTACATACATGATTGATACGGTCTTGATCCATAAAATGCTTAAAAATATGTTTTAAACTTAGAAAGAGTTTAATTCTCTGATCTCTCTTGGTAATCCGTTCCATTCTCGTGCAGCATCACACTTGAAAGTAGACTGACCCATTTTCGTTTTAGTTGGTGTGATGTTTAAAAGTGTTGAGTCTTCAAGTATTCTTCCATGCAGATCAGACCTCTTAACAAGATATTCCTCTAACTGGTGCGGACAGTGAACATTGTGTACGATCTTAAACGCTAATTGTAGCTTCAAACACCGCCGTCTATCTAAGGATAGCAGATATAGCCTGTTACGCATATCCTGTGAGCACATTCTGCGATTTGCAGCAAAAATAATACGCATGGCAATCTGATCTTGTGTGTTACAGCCAGGGCTGTAGCCAGTATGAGTCAAACCGAGACACTTGCCATGGTTATTTTTTTATATTGTTGGTTTTCTTTTTGAGGGAAGAAATTAAAACATTGCTAAGTACCTAGGAAGAGAATTAAACCATGGACTTTGCCTCAAACAACTTTTCTCTGGCTACAGCTCTGTCAGCAGTCTTAATGATTGAGAGTTCTTACACAAACTTGGGCAATCCAAATGAAACGATCCCCAGTTTCTCAGCTTGCTCTTTGAGCAATACATTTATGTCACTATAATGTTATAACCATGCAGTGATTTTCACCAGTCCCCTATAGAATTTTCTCACTAGAAACGATTAATTAATGATAAATTAAATTGATCTCCTTCAAGACTTCTGTAGTTTGAATTTTCCCAAAGTTTAGCACAGTTTGCCAGCTGGCCACTTCTGACAATTCTGGCTTCATGTTATTCATTTATTTCTCTCAACTTTTTTTTCAAGTATACAGGCATTGAAATTTAATAGCTGTAAGTCAGTATTTATTATTATCAATTTGTGTCCATGTTGCCTGTAAGCATTCAGAACTGAAGGGCTGGTCTAAGCATAATTACCACCTTAGGCCAAATCTTTGGTCCTTTTTGTTGTCTTCAAAATTTTAACCAAACCAGGAAAGAAAGTCTGGTAACCGTTTTTCAACAACTTGAAGGCTCCCCGCAGCCATAACCAATATGTGTGCTGAGAACTGGATAAAAACGGCTCTTACTTAGTGTAGATGACACGGTTAATGTAACACAATACAGAATGAAAGGTCAAAAGAATGAGGAAAACAATAGATAATTTTGTGATCGCATGAGGCAGTGCTCTATTGCGACATGTCCTGTGTCTTCTACACCAATAAGGGGCCATAAAAATTGCGTAGATTTTTATGTAATTATATCTTTGAGTCTGTCATTGGTCCTGGATGATTTGTTACCACATTTCTTTTCTTGACAGCATCCAGGATTTTTCTTCTTGGGCCAAGAGGAAGGCCTATGTCTTTTAGGTCGTCGTCAGTACATAATGCCAAAGTACTCAGATCAATGCTTTTTCTGATCAACAATGTGGTAAACTGTTCCAAATTGAGGGAAGCCATAAAGGTAACCAGTGTTTTACTGGCTGTGTTTTCTGTTGCCATGTCTGACTGAGAGTATATATCATCCTCAAAATCAATAGATTTCAAACTGCCAATGTCATTGAATGATGAGCTCAATTGGCTACTTAAGCTGGTGTGTTGACTACTGTGGCTAGTTCGGCTTGCCACACTGCCATTTTTCATCTTGGCAGAACTTTTTGGCACATAATGAACGTGTGTCGTGACGTTGCCTTTGTCATCAAATTTTTTGACCACATGTCCAAATGCCAAGTCTGAGTATTCCACTTCATGAGGATCAACAGACTCAGAGGCTAAACTCTGATGTTGATTTTCAACTATTTTGGACTCCAGCTGATCCAATAGAGAAGGTGAACTTTGTGACATGCCGTGGACTAAGCCGGCTTCCTCTAGTGACTTTCGACTGACCATTCTGGGCTCCTCATCAGAGCTACGCATTGAACTGAATTTTGATCTTAACGCACCCATTACTCTTTTATTTTTAGAACCAAATTGAAAAGTTTCGGATGAGTAAGATTTCATACTTTTCTGGTCAGACATTTTTGGAGACTGACTAGTGCTGGTTAATTCTGAGAATGGTTTTTCAGTTTTTCGATGAGAAAATGACATCCCATTTCCATTCCTCGAATCTTTCCTATTATAATCATTTTCTGATTTGCTCCTTGCCCTTAGTGTTTCCTTTGCAACTTTCTTCTCATAAGCATTGTCTCTAGATTGAATACTTTTGTCTTGCTTTTTTATCCTTTTCATCATGTCTTTCTTGGCCTGTCTTCTATGCCTGTCTACTTCTTCCTTATTGCGCATCGTGTAAATGGAAATGAGGCCATCTAGATGACGCACACATTCCATGCGTCCATGGAGTGCAGCTTCTTCCAGAGGAGTTCGTCCATTATTGTCAAGAGCCCAGATGTTGGCACCAAAGTTAGTGAGGAAGCTCAAGCAGTTGAGTTGTCCACAACTAGCAGCTAAGTGAACTGCAGTTGCACCATCTTGGTTTGGCCTGTCGGGCTCTCCTCTAAAAAAAGAATTATGATAAACTTTTTAAGAGAGATTTTTGTAGAGGGTATCACTTTTTACAATTTCACTTGTTTAATGTATTTCATGAAGACCTGAGTGGTACCCTTTGAGTGCTGGTATTACTGACATCTTTGTGTTGTGTTGAAATTAGATAATACATAGATACTTTAGAAAGATGATCCCTCTCTCATGATCAGCTACTCTCGATGCAAAGGCAGTTTTTGTACTCCCCTCCCACGAGTACAGTTGGGTAACAGTAAACTGTCAGTGCGACCTTCAAAAATGTAGGTGGGGGGTGGGGGGCCTACCCGCTATGGCTTAGAGCATCTCATTTAGTGTGGGTAACAATACTTGTCTAAAGTTGCTTTGTGCTACTAGACATGGGGAGGCTAAGCCCCACCATCTAAACCCTTACCATTTGGAAAAAAATAATTACTGGCTGCTAGTAAAAGTACAATCACACTGGTATATCAAACGTGCATAAGACTCTTAGTATTCACTGCATGCAATAGTCTAGAGCATCTAATTCATTGGGAGTAAAGACAACTCTAGTTTCGGCTTCGTGTTACAAAACTGGAAGTGCGGACAACTTAGTTAAGGCAAGGCCCCATTTTTAAGTGCAGACTTAACTACTAACTGTGAAGTCATTTAAGATCAACTAAAATAATGTTCTTGACCTTTCAAATGGCTTCTTCAATGAAATATGAAAAAACAACAATTTATAGTAACAATAGAGACACTTAAAAGTTGAAACCCCATGATCCATAACGTTTAATAAGAAACGACAGGAATTTGAATCATCAGAACACGCAATGTAAAATGAAAGACTTTCTTTAATAAACATGACATTTTAAACTACTTCAGCTGCAACTTCCAGAGGCAGCGAGGGACAAGAAAAATTATCTTTCGATTTTATTTAACGTTTCTTTTTCCCGATTCTTCCAAAGCTTAATTATCACTTCAATTTGCCTCACTAGTTCCCACGATCTCCATACAGCAGAATAACTGTGAAACAGAGAGATGCCTTCACCGGCGTAAACAATTCTGGTTCAGTATGCAAAAAAAAGATAATTTAAGGGAAGGTATAGTAAAACTCCCATTGAGATCGTCAATAACTTAAGCGTAAGTTCCTTTACTAACTGTGTAAACAGATGAATAATCAACGTGTTAACAAATGTATCTACAACATGGTTACAGCTTGAACACGTACAAAATTTCGCGGAAAATCCGTTCTCCTGATAAGTTAACGTCCTGATACACATAAAATAATCATTTTGCAATAAAATAATCTATGTAGAAGAAATGGTCTTTGGAAATGGCTGTCCCCTGCTAATCAAGATCTTCGTCTCCTAAATTTTCGTGTGGAACATTCAATTTTAATTCACGCACACGAATATTAAACAATAAGATACTAGGCGGAATACATTTTCTCTTTCATTTTCTTAAATCTTATATTTTCACCGCAAATTTTTTTGAGCCAGAGAAGGCAGGTGCTAACTTTAAGCTTTTAATTTTCCCTTACTCCTACATTCTCAAACAAAATAAAAGCTCAAATTAACACGGTTAAGAAACCGTCCTTTGTATCGCTTACATAAAGAACAATATTCGGAAAGCGAATCGAATTTATTTTTCGCCAAATTATGGATGCCTTAATTTGTACAGACCTACCCCTTTCCTACCAGCAGTCGAAGCGCCTCAACATTTCCACAACTCGCGGCGTAATGCACTGGTGACATTCCATCTTCATCTCTTCGATTTGCATCCCGCTTGGTTGCTGTTCTAAGAAGCTCAAGAACACTATCGCGAGCCGCTTTGTGATACAAATCACCCATCACTTCAAGCTGGCCAGGGCGATCGAAGCATTCAAGGCATTTCCCGCGCGTTTGGGTAATATGAGACCGCCTAGTAAATATCCGCTTACCCAAATGGCCTTCTTCTAACACCGAACTGTTGTGTGTTCGTTTCCTGCTGGTCAGCAAAGGTAACTCCAATGAATCCCACAATGCTTTGGGAAACTACTATACGGGTATTGTCTTGAATATTCAGTCCCGCAAATTTCCGCTTTCTCCAGTCGCCGGCCAATTTTTTTTACAACTCGTGCATGTTCGAGGTTCCTGATATTTTTGGCAATCTAGTGACATATTATTTCTGGTTCCTGAAGACATTTTTTGAGTCTTTTATTCCTCTCAGCGTGCTTGAAATGCTTAGTTTGAGCGGAAAATCTAGCCTTATAAACGACTTGACGAGACAGGTGGAATTCAGAACCATAAATATCTTTTAATATCTTGTACATGCACATCTCGATTGTCTCTCGACTGAGGTATCTCGCAGTCCTAATAAAACGAACTATTATATTTTTTGTAAGCCATTAATCCAGTCGCAATCTCAAAATGTGAATTCTCCTTTCCAATTTCAAGACTTCCCCCCTTCTGTTAGTTATGGGAATTTGCTAATGCATAAACTGTCGTACCGCCATGGCATACCTAACCCACTCCGCCCAAACACACGAGCAGAGAAGAAACGCGAAAGTATAAAACAACCAGGAAACAGATTTGCTTATGTAGCAACTATCCAGCTAACTAGTGGGTTGTTTGCGATACAATGATTCTAAAACAATGGTGGAAGACTAGAGTTAATAATTCTTATCAGAGTTATTTTCCGTCGAGCAGATGGTGCAGTACTCTGATAAATTATACGCAGGGTTACACATGTAAGTGGCGGGGTGCGTAATCCCCCCCCCCCCCCCCCAAACAATCTCTTCGTCCATGACTATCTCCACTCACATTATCTCATAATTATGGCCCTTAAAAAAATAGTTCTTCATGATTTATTCAGATGTAAATAATTAGTCTATTTCAAATAATAAATGTCATCTTCATCAAGTTTCGTCGCCGCTTTTATATGTCCACAAAGCTTTTGTCCAGTCGATCTGGCGGTTCCACAACACGGCCATCGTTTACGAGAAACGCCTCTCCAACTGCATGATGCAACTGTGTCATGCATGGCGACATTTCATATTCTTTAGATGCATTAAATATTTAAAACTCGATCAACTACTGGAGAAAAACAAGTACGAATGACTAAGCTGCGGGCCTAAAAGCTAGTCTCTGTTTTCCGGTTTTGGCCACTAGTTGGCAAAACAAACTTTCAGGTTGTGTGTTAATCGACACGTGTTTCAGGAGGCTTCACACTGTCATATTGAAAAGAGGTTTGCCTCAGAGTGTACTATCACCGATACAAAGTACAAGAAAAAAGGAAACATTGAAAAACAGAAGTGCGATTTTTCATAACGTTCAAGGCGGATTAACCTAATCTGACTTGCTCTCGGTAACAGTGGAGTGAATTTCTCAAACCCAATGTTTGCAAGCATGGTTATCTCCGCTGTTCTTCAAGACAAGGTGGACTTCATTTTCACAGCAGAAATGTTCAAATTGTGTGGGAAGGCCATCATCTTGTGACTCCCTGGTAACATATTTACAAACACAGCTTGCCATTAAGTTCCCTCCGCTGTCTTCTCGTCAGTATAACTGGGCCGTTCTGGTCCTGTTAGTGTGGTTTCCAACCTGCATGTCCAGTATTTCAGCCAATTCACTCGCTGTTAGAGATGACTGTGAGTCCCCTTCCACAATCACAACTTTTGTTACCAGATCTGTGGGTAACAAAGTTCCCTTCTTTAATTTGGCAACCGCGTTCTGCGTTTGCTTCGGGTAGTTCACAATGTATTCTTTCGTCACCAAAACTTGCTTCTGCATAATGTAAGTAGCTCGTGAGATCGGCAAGAAATTTCTTCCCAAGACGTCGTTTCCTTCACACACAATTTCAAAACCTCGGGTGTTTCTCGACTGTCTTAAACGTGGATTAAACAAGTTGCAAAGAAGGTTGTCACTCTAGACTCTCGTGTATCGAGTTTGCACAGACATAGAAAACAGCTTCGCCCCAGCTTGTGTACTATTTTGTGGGAATGAGGGTGGTCTTAATAACAACAAATAACAACAATCTGATTGGCTGACAGTCACCTGGCACCTGTTAATGCCAGTGGTGATATCATATTGACTGTTGCCAGCTTTTTCATCACCTGATTATATCCGACTGGGCACTTTAAATGCTGTTTATATCAACAATGAACCAAATTTATCATTTGGCTCCTTCAAGGAAAAAACAACAATTAGCGGGATAACTTTCGCCAACCCATTTTACAAGTATCGGTCGGCCTCAAACCACAAACAAAACAATCAACAAATCTTGCTATAACTGTTTCGTTACTCTAAGACAACAATTTTATGCCATATACAATATATGTCTTTTTTTTTAATTAAGGACTTTGGATAATCAGATAGATACATGTTCTCTTGTCACATCAACTTTATAACTTAAAAATGCTATTTGCCATTTCCTACCCAAAACTCTCGCTCACATGCAAGCAAATAAAATCAATGTCTTCTGCAACTTGAGGGAGGTTTTTTTTTATAACTCGCTGTAAAACCTGGCGCTACTCCGAAAAAAATTTCCACTGATCGCCTATTTTCGACGATTTTTCTGGCGTTATTGTTTGGTCAAGTGCAGAACACATCAAACGGTATAGCATTGTTGGCAAACTTGGCGCAATAAAATGAAGAAGAATTCTTGAAGAGCCAAAACTGTCACCAAATGGCAATCGAATGTTCAACACGAGACAGACGGTTTTGCGTCAAAGGTAATAAAAACCAAGACCGTCTGCACAGGGTTTTTATTATTAAAAGCTCAGAAAAAAATACCAAGCTTTATATCGGAGAAGTTAGTCGTTATGTACGGTCAGCGGTGGGTACTCAGATTCGTCATCCAATCTCAAGTTTCCAGATCCCTGAGGGTCACCAAAGGCAGTGGCGGTTTGGGAAAAATCACCCGTGGCTACTCCTGAAGGTGGAGAGTTTTGACTGGTCTGTGAAGATGCCCGGGCTCTCGTGTCTTGGGATTCTTCTTCCTTGTTTGATGGAGAAGAACTGGGGTCTGTGGGGGAGTTCTCTTCTTCCTGAAATTAGCCACGCAATTATTAAGTAACTCATTTTTATTGCTTAGTTCGTGGTGAATAGGAGTAATGTTCTGAAGCTGGTTCTTCAAAGTTAGAGTAAGCCAAAGAAGGATTATCAAAATCAATAATCTGAGTTATCCATGATCACATGTTTCCCGTCATTTTTCGCATAACACATTAAACTTTAAACATCTCTGATAATCACAAAAAGTATCAGAGTGCCAAGGTATTTAGCACTGCTTGGCTAATTGTGAACACTACATCACCAGACAAATATTGAAAATTGAACAGAAATTTGATAAAAATCCCAACTGGTTGGAGGCTGACTAGTTGAATTAACAAAACGTGGAGGAGGAGGAACACCCAACACAAATCCATCAAATGGCAGGGAGGAGGATTGCAAGACAAGCACCCTAACCACTGGGCCACGTCGTCGTCGTCGCCGCCGCCGCCTCCTCCGCCTCCTCCTTCTCCTTCTACCCTTGACTCTTACTCCTTCCTTCTTTTCGAAACGACAGAAACAAGGACTGCGGGTTAACTCATCCGCATTGTGGATTAGCGTTTATGAGCCTGGAAATACGGGCTCGATCTGACAGTGTTTTATGAATGCGAATCGGTGAACACAACGTTCAAAGAACGTTCAACAGTTTTAAACCAGCAAAAATGTTATAAAACATTCTTGTTTTTCTAGTAGACAAAAGGATCTCATGATACTTGATTTTAGAAAACGGCAACAGTTTTTATTTTTGGAATTCGCTCTTCGTGAAAAAGGATGAAAGGCGTAACATTTTAGAGTTTTACTCACCAAGGGTTTATCAAGACCTTCAGCTTGACCAATTAACCTGAAAACACAATATCAAACGTAAAACTGAAAATACACCAAAAAGCAAACCAACTGTGCGTAGCGTTGTTAAAACAAAATACAGAACCTTACCTATGTTGCTTGAGAAGCGTACAGTCCCCTCCCTCCTCGGGGTCGATATTGTAGATGTAAAGGTAACCGTCTGCGCTTGACACTAGCAGTCGAGGGAGCTTGCCGATCCTGTGGGGGAGAGGGAACGTCGTAATTAAAGGAGCTCAGTCATGGTATTTTGAATTATTTTGGCCATGTACAAAATTACCTTTAAATGAAAGAAAACCTGATAATAGTAGTTTACTAAGATGCAAAAACACCTAGGATATAATAACTAACCATAAAGGAACAAGGATGGCTAAGGATGGAGAAGATTAGCACGGATTACAAACGACGAACTTGAAAAATATAGGCAAAACTTTCCAAGATGCGCAGACCGTGACGTAGCTCCTTTAAAAGCGTGTAAAAAAAAACAACTCATGTCCAAAAGGATAGTGGGTACTATACTGTAAGTACTGTCAGAGATCAATTCTAATTATTTTATTGCGCTTTGTGAGGAAATTTTGGGAGGGCTGGAGAAAACGTCTTCTCAATTGAAACAAAAACTAAGGAGTCAACGGAGAAGTAAAATCGTCAAAATCTATGCTAATTTAGACCGGGTATCCGAACCTCCTTCAGGGTTGCCATTTTCTTTGCTTTTACTTGATGAATTGTTAATAAGATCGAGAAAATTATTTCATATACTTACATTGCTATGGCGCAGACGTTTCTAAGACCTGGAAGAAAAATGAAAATCTATTAATCGATATACTTGGAAATTGACAAACAAGGCTGCACTTACAACAGCAAGTCAGCATAATTTCAAGCTTAATATCGGGAAAATTCAAAACCACGCGAATAACTTGCAAAAAAATAGTCTTCTGCTAGGCTAAGAGAGCACCAGACTTGTGATGAAACTGAGATAAGCTCCAGGTTACTACCGTACCTGCTTGTGGTAATCTGACGCTAGCAAAAGCTCTCTCTTGGTTGAAAACCTCAGCGACCTGCCAATGGTTTAAAGGAAATTGAGACATGAGAAAGAGGTTTTTTCCAGTACGGTCAGCGACACAGGCGTAAATCGGAAAACCAAATTCAAGTTCTGCAGCTAGAAGTTGAACCTACTCCAAGTTATTTTGGCTAAGGGCAAAATTATTTTTGAACTAAGGGACAAAAAAAAGCTACCAAAAAAAGTAGTTTACTAAGATATAAAAACACCAAAGAGATAACAATAAACCATAAAGAAAGGATGGTAAGGGATGGAGACGATTATAAACACGGATTACAAACAAAGAACTTGAAAAAATTAGGCAAAACCTCTTCAAGATGCGTAAACCGTGACTTAGCCCCTTTCAGAGAGTTTTGGAGAAAAACTTAAAAAGATAGTTTTGGTGAACGAAATCGCACTTTGAGAACAAAGTGTATTCCACCTTCCGTGCCATTTTTATATCTGTACAGACTAAATTCCTAACTGCATTGTTCTTAGACCAGTTCTAGCCTTCTCTCCGTCAGGCAACGTAGCGTTGACAGAGAGAGGGTCAGGCCGGAACTCGACTACAGTGTTCCAAGCACCAACACATACTTACATGAACCGGAAGATAGCTACTGGGATTTAGCGCTTTGCCAAAATAACCCATCAAACCGCCTGCTTCATCTGTAGGCCTAGAATTTGCAGAAACGATCAAGAATTGTTGGTACACGTTAACAAGGTGAAACTCCACATTAGCGAAATATAGTAATACATAGCAAAAAATAAACAAAAGTTATGCATCAGTCAATTCCAGCAGTGCCCATCCCCCCCCCCCCGGGCAACCGCGGGGCATTTGCTCACGTTGTTAGTCCCGGGGGTGGGGCATCCGCAATTTTATCGCTGCCCGGGGGCTGGGCATTTGCGTACCCCGGGGCGACCCCCGGGCATTCGACACACGTGTTTTGGAAAGTGCCATGGATGAGTTCATCAGGAAAGACGAGGCGTTTGTTGAATAATAGCTTGTTCGTCAGGGACTAGAGAAACTTGCAGATGTTTTTAAAGGTATGTTTTCTCAATTTTAGATATTTCTTCATTACTTGTAAGCATATAAATACAAGCGACAAGGTGAACTATATTTTGTTTATCACAAAACAATCACTGACGTGAACACGACTATTTCGCATTTCGCATTCAAACCTAGCCTAGCATTTTTAAATTCATGAAAGTGGAGTTAAAATACGTAAGGTTTGCGAATTCAAATGATGCGATCTTCAAGACAGATCCTGCGAACTTAAAATGCAATGCATCTTCGTTTAAAATGTCTTGATTCTTCACAGAAAAAGTAGCCTGCGAATGCCGTCCGCCGCAATCCCAGCTATCCTCTAGCAAACTGTTTAAAACAAATATAAAGAAATAAATATAATCAGAATCAACTAACACGTACTGTTGTCCTTGAAGTCTTACCGTTGCATTAAAATACTGAACAGTTGACCGTTTTATTCACTGATTAATTGAAAAACTGCGGAGGTGTTGGAAGGCGACAATCCCGGGTGCGGGGCATTTGCCCTCTTTCTTCGTCCCCACCCCGGGGCATTTAGACAGCTTATGTGTCCCCACCCCGGGAAATTTGCCCATTTTTTTGAAAAAAAAATGCTAATGCCCGGGGGTTAGCCCGGGGGGTGGGGGGGGGGGATGGGCACTGCTGGAATTGACTGACGCATTATCCTGTGAAATAAATTTGAAAGTAGCCTAGTGAAAAGGTTTCCCTGTGATTTGAGTTTCGACCTGGAAAAATTCCAAAATCCTTAAGATAGCTCTACAAAGATTCGTTTAGAGTCTTTCTCTGATTGATTTTCATTGACTTGTACACAAAAATTCAATCAAATTTTGGGGCTGAAACTCGGATATTTCCAAAAAAAAAGAGGCAGATAGTACTTACTCGTTCTTTGGAGCTTCAAGTTTGAAAATGTGTACAGTTTCTGTATTGCTTGAGGCACACAGGAATAGCGAGTCATGACTGAATGCCAGTGAGTTAATGGTAACACACCTAAACGAACACACAAGGATAATCACATTGTCAATATTATACCTTCACTATGTTGAGAATGAAATAATACCACTGAGCAGGTAAAAAGTCTGTAATACCGTTTTACTCCTCGTCGAAATTCATAAAGCTTTATTCCATCTGGAATTGAAAACACTCTAATAACTGTTCCCTGCAGAAAAAAAAACAGATTATATCAGTTAGTAACCGTTCATTTATATTGAGCCTGGGAGGGAATAAAGTTCTGGAGAAATAAATTGTTCTTGCTTTTTTTTTTGGTGGGGGTGGGGGAGTCTATTTGGCCTCAATAGGATAAAACGGAAGTCAGTAGCTTACAACACAGTGTTATCTTTAAAAAAACGTCAAGTGATCTATCCGGTTATCACATATTCAAGCCTACAATTATTGTGGTTATAAGTTAGATCTTTTCCAAATTCAAGCACGGAATACTATTAAATGCATCTGCCACAAGTCTTAGAAGTGTGTTAGTGTTAGATACTGTGGCGGGAGGTTTTTTTTCCACGTGTCACTTCTTAGGTGAGCGTGGGAAGGGTGATTCTTTTGTTTTCTTTTTAGTGGGGTTAAGAATATGTAAGAATAATATAATAATAATAATAATAATAATAATAATAATAATAATAATAATACCTTATATTTTAAATCATTTCATTTTAAAACGTCTGTAGACATGTCAGGTAAGGAAACTGTCCTACCAGTGGTTTGAAATGCATTTTTAATACTAATTTACTAAAAAGAACTTCCCACCTTTTCTGATGCTGTTGATAGCTTTGTGCCAGCACTGTTAAATGCCATGGCAGCTACAGGTGAATCATGAGCTGGAATCATTGTGACTGCCCTCTAAAAAGGAAAAACAAAATACCGGAGAGCCTGAATATACAAGATTCTATGGAATGCTAGTATAAATCTACTAGTGTTCTAGCACAAATGCCATTCTCTGATTGGCTACACAACTCACTATCTATTCTGTGATACATAGTGAGTAGCACAGCAGTGTGCCCTAGCTAATAAAATGACAGCCGCTTCTTGGCGTTTTCTAAGTGTCTGTGAGGAGGATTTCAATAAAGTTTTGAATGACTAGTAGATTTGTACTGAAACAATTAGATTATTCTCTCTTGATTTCTATATACTCAGGCTGTGCCCTGATCATCTATCATGCAATAGAAATCTCGAGCTCATAATCTAATTGTTAAGATGGATTCCGCTCAAAGTTCAAGCAATAAGTGCAAAAAGTATTTACTAAAAATCTGCTCACAGCACAGTAACTTTTTGAATACTATTTAAAGCAACTAACTTTCGTTAATTTCTCTAAGTGACCCTGCAATTAAATTCTCAAGCATTCTCGAGAACGTTAATGTCAAACCTCGTAAGAATGCTTGAAGTGTGTGTTGTGCTTTGAACTAACGTGAAACGTCTGTTTTAACTGAAATATAGAAAACTTCAAGTTCAATTTTCTCTCGATAAGTTCTTCTTAACTGTATTCAAAATATTACCATGCCATGAGGTTTTTCTGGTAACTTAATTTTTGCCATTATAGCTCGAATGTTCTGCAGAAATCATCTTAAACAGTATCTTTACTTTGCAATTCTATATTTTCCTGTTATTACAGGCATGTCTAATAGGTAACCAGAAATATTAGGTACAATTTATCATCTTTGCACCTATCAAGGTACATATAAATAGTACACGCGTATTTCTCCTTGAAACAAACTGATTGCCAGAGACACGCTAGCGCTTGAGTTCTGATTTTGATTCAGGGAAAGCAAAACTGTGGAAGTCTTTAATCACGACATCACTTTCATTACCTACCAAATTTACACAATCAAATATCTGGACTTCACCAATCTGTAAACAAAACAAAATTACAACAACTAAAATTGATATTTAAATTTATCAAAATTGTAACCATTATTATTTTAATGAAGTACCACCACGTGGAATTGTTTAGTGGTTAGAGCATTTTCAGATCAGGGCTCTGGATTGAGTGGTCTGGGTTTGAGCCCTGGCTCGGGTCACTGCACTGTGTTCTTGGGCAAGGTACTTTCAAACTGTTTACAAATGATTACTGAAAAATTGTTAAGGCCACAGATCTGTAAACAAGGTTTTAGTGGGGAAGGGGTATCTGTGATGAACTAGTATCCCATCTGGGAAGGGGGAAGAACAATACCCTACAGGAGTTAGTAAGAGCAGCCTCTGGAATCTGGTGATAAGGACTGGCCTATTTATTAGCCTCCCAAGCATTAAAAAAAGACTCTATCCTTATCCTCAAATTAAACAAGGATTAAAAACACAAATGCTCAGATACATGTGTACCTGATTGCTTCCAGGATATGCAAGGTAGCAGTTATCAGAGTTGACAGACAGAGCACATAGACCTAAGAAAAAGAACACCTTTCAGCAATGTTCTGTGCTAAATTTAAACAATTTGTGTCAAAATTAGTTTTTTTTTTTAAATATGAATTAAAGTAAAAATGCTATTCCACAGTGTGACTGTATATTAAACCAAAGTTACATGTATTTCAACATCGTCATGGAAAACACTCTTCTATTGCCTCTAAAGGCAGAGACATTATTCAAAAAAAATATTGAAATTCTTTTAACCATGTGGCTTAGGATTAATCCCTTTGCCACCCTCTCATGTCTAGTTTTAATACTTGATATCTTTCACTACCCCTTAAGGTAATTCCCCTGAAATAAAACTGCCTATAGATTTTTGTTCAAATTTTGTCCACTGAATATTTATCATATGAGAACTTTAATTATAAAATAAAAAAGGGGGTGCCCATGCTCGTTAAGGAGCAATGAGGCATTAAAAATGTCCCATTTTAGCATTATTTAATGCTTATTACAAGAATGCATTCCAAGTTATCGTAAACTCTTTGTGAGCCCAGACTCATGAAAACACACCTCAAACTACAGTCAATACTTGTGTCGGACACAAATAAACTTTTTAAGTTTGATTTTGACAGACAGCTGAATCCTTGTTAAAATATTGGAACCAAATTGCTTGCCACAGCTATCAAACTGCAAAATAGAAAGACTACAGTGCAGCTGCTATTTTCCTTATTTATTCCATTTTCAACAATAGAAATCAGATCAGTCTTTTCCCACGCAAAGCTAATGATAAGTTGATTAAAATGACTGGAAAAAAATTTGGGGTGCCCGAGCTCGTTAGTGAGCTATAGCCATTTTTCAACTGACAGAACTCAATATCAAGGCAATCCACCATGTTTTCAATGTGCACGTGCACAAACGCATGCTAATGACACCATAAATTATGCGCAGTAAGGATGCGCAATGCAAATGTGAGGAATCACCTTAAGGTTACAGAATACCTTTGGGTCGGCAATTTTCTTCAGATTTGGCTTTTTGGGTCAAAGTAGTGGTCAAAGAATAATCTCTAATTTCTGAAAATTTTTTTGAAAGGCTAAATACTGGTGGAGAAAAGGCGGTTTTTCGTTTTCGCCAGAAGTAAAAGTTTACTTCTTGATTGACAGCCCTATGGCACATATGCAATCAACTGAGATGATTTTTGTGGGAATTACCTGTACAGATGTCATGAATTGGCTACTCAGTTGATCAGCATTGTTGCTCTAAGTACCAAGCATTTTTGGTATTATGTATAACTCTATTAAGTTATAAGTAAACATAGATCATGTTAAAAACATAAACCAGTTTGAAAAAGTGAAAACGGCGAAGAACAAATCAAAATACATCAATGAGTGAAGAGGCGAAAGTTCGCCACGCGGATGAAGCTATAGCTATCGTATAAGGCGGGCAAAAAATTCGTGGTAAGAGAAAAGAAAGGTTCTGTAAAAATTTTGGAACTTGACAGCAATAACAGGGATATGTTGACAGAGACTCTTCTGATGAGTCCGATATCGACAAATCATCAGACTCAATGAGACCATTTAAGATATTATCCATGTACAGTTGACCACACACAGTCGCTCCATAGTGCTTTCTTTTGTTTGTTTTCTTCGCTCAGCCACTCTAGCGTTCATATCCTTTTTAGTCTTCCCCATTTTGCCAGATCAGCTTCAAGAAAAACCGAGCTACAGAAAAATTATTTCACCTCCTTTGGCACCTTAAGCGCATTGCAAAACACAAGGGCTTTTTGGAGATTCACATGTAGTTTTCATAGGAGGTTAACGGTAGTAAACTTTCCCTACACTGATTGGCTCAGTTATCTGAGAACCCAGTTGAAGGTGTTTGCGGGCAGAGTTTGTTTGTGAAGCAGAAGATTTTTCTCAGCACTGTTTTCTCAATAATTTTTTTCACTTGAAGAAGACACTTTAAAGAGTTACATGTATAACTCAAAGAGAATTTGTTCAATTGCCCTCAAATTTGGACAGTAGCTAGTTTAACATGTACATTACAAAAACGTGTCTGCAAATTGCAAATTTTGAAATACTTTTTCTTCGAGAGCGATTTTTGTACGATCACACCACATTTTTTTAAAATCCTATTTTGAAAATGTTCTGTAACTTATTACTACAATTGAATATGCCAAAACGCAGACACATTTTTTAAGCACTTTGGGCCCTGAAACGAGGAAAAAGTAAGATTGGCGAAAAACAAAATTTGCTTTGACTTGGAGCTTTTGAAAGGTGATTCGAGCACTCACATTTAGTGGTCATGAAAAATTTGACAATTCATTTTATTTCAAAATTCTTGGTATGGCTTGATAGCCAGCTCTATAAGCTTTAATTTGATATGGGGTTTAGGTAACTACAGCTTAAACTGCATGCACTACATCACTTGCACGTGAGACACCCCTGAAGGTATACGGTAACCTTAAACATTTTACACTGCCATCTGTACTAATCTGTTCCTGACCTGTAAAGATGAACAAAATAACCAGTTCTAATAACATATACAAACCTGATGGATTAGGCGGTGTATCTCTTATTGTGTGTAGAACCTGAAAAAAGAGAAGCAAATATTGCAAGTTACAAATGGAAATCAGTGCTAAATTATTAGCACGTGTTAAAATATGTCATCAATACAGTATCCTAGAAAATGCTTGTCATAAAGGTTATCAAATGAATGAAACTTGGTGATAAATCACAAGACACTTTGGCAACAAAGATAGCTTCAAATTGAGCAAAATTGAACAATCACTGCTCATATAGTAACTGAGAGACAACTTTAAATAAATTGTTATGTGACCAGCTTCCGAAATGGGGAAGATGAACCAAATCTTGTGCTGTGATTGGCTAACTGAGCTATCCTGCCCACTTGAGATTTAACCCTCTGCTTCCCCCCAAGAAAATGATGATCCTTATGCCATAAAGTAAAAATATTAAGGCATTTAATAAATATTGACCAAGCTTGTTTCATCAAGATGCCTGGGTAGTGGCTTTGTTTCTTTTTTTGTTTATAGTCCTCAATAATTAAGAGCAAAAAAGAACTTGGCCAATGTTCCAGCCAGTTTGACCTCATACTTGGTTGTGTTACATTTAAAGCACTAATCTATGTGATACATTTATTTAGAGCTAAAGGTTACCACAAGAAATGAGCAGTCAGTACTAAATAATAAGGAACTTGTTTACCTTCATATCCCTAATATTGTGAATGTATAAACTTTCTTCTAACACAACCAGCAGCCTCTGAAAAAGTTGTGAGTAAATAGCATTTAAAAATAAGGACAAAAAAAGAATTGGCTTATGAGAGAATCAGATTTCCCCTCCTACTGTGTTGTATATAATACGTTCACCACTCAAGATACATTAACTAACAGTTTTCCAATACAAGGATGGAAAATTCATTTAGTTAGCACACCTGCCCAATGAGTTTGTTGTCAGCTTCTGAACAATGTTCACATTAAAATATAACTATTGGTTATATAACTATTGGTTTGGCGTTGGTCCTGAAAAGCCCCAATGGGGAGTGGCCAATCAAGTATACATTACATTACATTACAATCCTTCAATATAGCCTCGCCCTTAAACAGCATTTTTAGCTTATTGACCACACCAACATTATACATGTACCAGTATTGACTCACCACTCTGTTTAGTCTGACAGCTAAGATTGTGTTGGGATAACTGTAGTTGCATATTTCTGTGCCTTTCTACAAAACAAAGGAAATGATAAAAATTGCTTTTGTTTGAAAGATTAAAGTTGCAGTTTTCTTTCAATGCAAAGGAAAGACAAGATGACTTTTCTAACAGTTTTTAAGCAGGAGATCTGGTTAGTTTTATACAAAGTTTGTTCCAGCTAGGTTAAAAATATAGAGTAAACTATTTCAAAGAAAATTATTACCACGCAAATGGTAAAAATAATGAAAAGTTGATGACGCTTAAAAATGCTTGTTTGGGTGGGGGGTAGGGGGTGGGGGTGCTTTGCTTAATATTTCCACCCAGGATTTGGGGTGTTTCATCTAATACTCAAGATTCAATAGTTGCTATTGGAAGAAGTTTAAAGACCTATATTTTCCTCACATACAATGTACATGCATGCAATGTTTAACAATCGCTAACCATTTTTAAAAAATGATAAACTTTAAATTATCCTACCATCATGTAATCAGAGAATGATGTTGCATGAATAGAGACAGAAACTTTGCATGTTGCTCACATACAGGGTACTGACAGACACGGTGATTTAAAATTTTCTCTTTACCTTGAAGTGGCAAACTTTGAGCTTTCTAGGTGCAGACAAGCTGACAATTGCTACAAGACTACTTGAAAATAATCTCTCTACTATGCAAATATCTTCTGTTTCTCCTAAACATGAGAAAAATATGCACCATAATTAACACCAACAGATATTCGAAATGAAGGTGAGCTGAATTGAAGAAAAAAGGGTTGCTATCTTGCAGCTTAATAATCATTTGAAGCTACTGGCATTACAGATGTCACATGAAGTCACACGATAAAATAAATTATAAGATATGCTGTTCTAGCAGGCACATCAATGGCTGACTCATTAGTAGGCTCAACTCCATTTCAAGTGATCTGAGTTTGAGCCCTGGCCAAAACTTCTGTACTCGAGTCAAAGTGATCCACTGTTGTAACACGGTAATCTCCTTTCACATCCCATGTTACTCCAACTTTTGTCAGTTTCCCAAACAGCTCAGCATTAGTATTGAGTAGGGAGTGGGATTATAAAAATTTGAAAATCTGGAAATAGGTCTGGAGAAGTCAGAGGTCCACCAGAGTAAAATTATGACACGCAGCACAGTATTGAAACAGTGCCAATTGCAGGTAATAAAAATGATGGCAAATGACATGACTTGTGTACTGATATTCTAATAGCACTGTAAACACCTTCAGAAATAAACAAGAAATCAAAACGTTTGGGATTTAGATGGGCGCATCATCTATGACAACCCTCACAGATTATCTGGGAGTCTCCTGGATACAGACGGAACCTCCCAGTCTACTGTACAGATCACCAAATCTCTTGGGCTGAGTTGTTCAATGTTTGGTTAAGCTATCCTAGGGTTAGCAAGAATTTTTATTTCAAATTTGCAACTTTTCCGTTTCTATTGTTTGTCCTTCAGTTTTAATTTTGAATAATCTCAAACTACACAGAACATGAACAGTGAAGAACAGAAAATTACAAAAAAAAAAATAAAAAATAAACAAACAGTGAAGAACATTTTTATACAAGAAAAATTTGTACCTTGGTTAATGTCTAATCCAGGGTTAGCATTAACGAGGGTCCCCAATAGGTTTGGCAGGATGCAGGATTTGGCTTTTTTTCGCCATGATATTTGGGATTTGAGCTGAAAACAGGGATGGGAAGCAGGAATTACAATTACGAGCGGGAGCGGGATTTCGTGTTTTTATGGTGTTGGGATGCGGGATTCGCAAGGGGAACAGAGTGAGATACGGGATTTCAATTCTTACGTGACCTCATAAATTGTTATTGACCAGTGCAAAAAAACGCAAGTTGGCAGAAACAAACCTTTTGTACATATAGCTGTGTCAGGTTTCTAGTAATAACAGAGTGAAAAGTAACGGCTTTGTACTCTGTCAGGTTCTGTTAAATGTGTTCATTATCGTTTAGTATCATAGGACTGTATGAGCTCTTTGAGTCCTATTGCGATCATTTGTGTAGCCTACGTAGCTTGGCGGTTACGTTTTTAAGCAATTTGAGTACGATAAGAAAGCAGCGAAGCCGTGATAATGAGCACCAAAGCTGCATTAAAAATTGCTTAAACCATCAAGCTACACAGGCTATCATTTGTGTTGAGCTCCGACATCAATGACATTTGTTCCTTTCTGACATTTTTGACTCTTGCAACTGTAATCTTGGCCCCACGATCCTTTCTAGTTTTTTCAGTCTTTCGACCTTTTCTAGAGTGCTTGTCTTGTTTTTGGCCAGGATGGCCACACTGAGTGGCAGTGATAGTGATTTACCAAATGAAGTATGCAACATTATAAATTGTGTCACCATATATTACGAAAAGGATGCGCAAACAGGAATGCCTTCATTCAGAAAGAAACATTCTGAGGTCAGATTTCAAGGAAAGTGAAGACGCTGAAAGTTTTGAAAGAAACTATCAAGTGTGTTTACGGGCCATCTCTTAAATATGGGAATGAACAATCTTTTTCTTTCACTGATACATGAATAAAAGACAACATAACAATAAACCACTTACAAAAAGAAACGTTACAATCATTTGTGCCAACTTATATGCTAGCCATTGAATTCTTTTTTTATCTTTTATGCGATATCTATTTTTAAAAAGTTTCTGGGTTAATAATTAAACTAACTATTAATGTAACAAATTAATAATTAACACAGAAGCGTCTTTGAAAAGTGGATGGGATCGGGATTTCCAGGCAAAAAAGGGCGGGATAGTGGGATTAACAAGAAAAAATGGTCAGGAAAGCGGGATCTGAGAACCCTATTGTGGACCCTCATTAACTGACTTTCAAAAAACCCAGCCCTGGACTGTTAACATGAAAGTGCATAATAAACATTTTTCAAAAATAATCTGGCAGATATTTGGCATTTTTGAGGGAAAATTTTGGATTTATTGATCCATTTTTTGGAAGATAATTGGCAGAGATCTACTTTAAGCAGCTTTTTCAGGGTAAAAAAAATGGTTATCTCCCGTATTTTGATTCTTAGGTCATGGCATCTCTGGGACATAGATAACCCTCCTATTCTGACAGGACCTTACTTCAAGGACGTGCATCGATCAGTTTGAGGCTCACATTTATTGCAGTAAATCTACAGTGTGTATTCTAAATAATGATCGTCATGATGATAACGAAGTTAAAATGTCAAAAACCTAAATGTAAGTCAGTGAAATGACTCCTTACAACATGCTTATGGTAAAAGAAAATTATTAATAACAGTAATTAGAGATTCGCTGAATCGTGACAAAAAAAGGACAACAAAAAAACCGTTTGGGTCCTTCACATTTAAGACTTCGGAATCAGCTGATCGTTAGCATCAAGGAAGGCTTTATTCTTTTGTTTACGATTAAATGCAGCTCACGCAATAAAATCCTTAAAAACAACTGGCCTTTATTGTAACCCTGTTCCAACAATTAATGACTGCCGTCATGAAAAGGTTGAAAACCAATAATTACAAACGATGTTATTAAAATACCACTGCAAGATAAACGAAAATGACGACATAGGCTATAAAGTTATCCTCGCGAATGCATTGCCCTTCTTACATCCAAGCACTTACCATATTCATAAATCTCCTCTAACTTCTCCACAGAATTTAAAGAGAACAATTTATAGCCGACTTTTGATCCAACTGCCAGAGAACTAAAGAAAACAGAGATGCAAGAAGACAAGCAGTCAAAATGTATGAAGAAACATGAACAAAGAGTGACTCATCTTTCTTCGTTTGTAGAATCGCTTACCTACAGTCTTGATTAAAATTAACGCAGAGTAAGTTCCCCGTTGGATCTCCGCCATAAGCAGCGAGATTCATCGGTGACACTGAAGAATTTCACTCCAGTTTTCTTGATTTTTACCAGACTAGCAGAGGAGTTTATAACATTATCAACAATAACAAAACCTGCTAATGACATGCGCATGGCTGATTCAGAGATTTCAATTTTACCCACAATGCACTTAGCAAATATTTTCTAAATTTATTTATAATATAGATGGGACCCTGCGCGCGCTCTGATTGTTCAAAAACCCATGTTTTGTCAAGTATAAAACATAGAAAAAGCACGTTATCATAAAGCAAATGAAGAAGCCTAAGCCGTGTATTACGCGTGTTTTCTCTCTCGCGTTCTCCAATGCCCGTCGTGTTTTCTTACAGTGCAATACACGGCTTAGGCTTCTTTATTTGTTAGGGGAAAATTGTTTTGTCCTTCAATGTCCTTAAGGTGGCCGAACACAGTTTTCGCTTGCGCTTTTGCTGATGCAATTCAGCGCGCGCACAAGGATTGCAAAAAACAAACATGCCATCAATGGAGCGATCATTTTATTTACTCAACACCCGCAGTATCTGTGCTATTTTTCTCTATAATTGAACGCAACGCTTTAGTCTTTTATTACAAAGATATGTTAGAAAAGGTAACGATGCAAAGAACCCAGCAATTCTCAGCTTTTTCTTTCTTACCGAAAGAACCTAGTTAAATGCAGCGCATGCGTAGTAAGTAAAAAAATTGCGATTGAATGAAAATTGCACTCTCGGAAATGCGCCTATTTCTCGAGAACCACTCATTAGAATTTCACGAAATTTGGCACGAAAATACTTAAGGAAATAAGTAACTGGAGTATTGAAAATAACTGAACTTTAACAAAGGAAATGCTAGCTATTCCAGTGAACAATCAACAAGGGATAATTAAAGATCTCTCTGTTAAATTATTAGCAAAATGGTGTTAACTTGTGAGAATCGTTACAAACTTGTTGCATGCAAATTATAAAGAAAATCTAATGATTAGATTTTCTGCAAATAAACAAAGCCGATTTTAAAGACCCGTTTATATTTATTCATGTTGCCATGGCAACGGCACATACGTCAGCTTAACCATCAAAAAACCAAAGTTTGTGTTATTAACTTGCTTGCTGCCATTTTTGACGACCGAGGGATCAAGGGTTTTAGAGAAAAGGTGAATGAAACATAGTATCAAAAACTGCGTTCAGCCACCGTAAATTCCCCCTTTTTTGCAATCGCTTACTTTAATTACGAAAAAAAAAGTGCTTTGTTTTTCTGTTCAAAGTTCAGCTATTGCAAAACCTTCCACTGTCCAAAAATTTAGGGGTAGGTGTACATATGTGTGGCTGGCCCCTGAAATCTTACTCGTCCTATTACCCTATCGGAAACCAAAATGAGCTCTGACCCAAAATGGACCCACACGGCATATTCTCAAATACCCTAAATCGCAGGGACTTTTAATGTTGGCCACTTCATTGGGCGTGGACCGGAAGGGGGGAGGGGCGTGACAGATCCGAGGCTACCCAGCGTACTTCACAAAAGTTTAGAAAGAGAAACCATCAACAATTGAAGACCAAAATAGTCAAAATCGGTAACCTATCAGAGAACGACCGGCTCTAAACCTAAGGGAGGGTGTGACCGCAGGTTACTCTAAACCATGCCACTTGGGCCCGGTGACAAAATCTATGCGCCATCCACTAGCTAACGATAGTGAACTGACACGAAGTTCGGGGTATTTCGATATATAAACACGCAGGTTACTGGCTAGTAATCGATAGTAGGCGGAGCGCTCTCTTCTCCGCAGACCCCGCAAGGTGGGACAAGTCCCTGCGGCAGGGACTAGTCGCAAGGACTAGTCCCCTCGTGTGTGCGGACCTTTATGTCAATACCGATTATCACAAATTACACGTACTAGCTATGGTTATAGAGCCGAAACACTGATCGTGTCTGCACCTGCACGCACCTCGCACAGCGGATTTCTACAAATAACGTTCGAACGCCTGCGAGGGACGAACAGTTCGCACGAAGCGTTTTGAGGAAGTAGTCGCAGGGACTTGTCCCAAAAATTCAAACCAACCTTCGAGCCTCGGAGGAGATAGGGTTCCGCAAGTGTCCGCAACCACCGAGGGATGTGTTAGGAGCTTTGGGGTTTCCGTAGAACTTTTTTCTGTCAGGCATCCCGTTTGTCTTCTCATCTTCTCTTAGTAATTCCTTCCACCCCACACCCTCCCCACCCCCTCTTCGTAAGAGCCAAAACAAGAATTCGAGGACATATCATGCGCAAAATGGGAAATCTTTGAACTGAAGTTATATCGCGTGAATTCAGCAAAATATTACTACTTTGCCTCGAAGAGTCATCGACTCTTGTTCAAATAATTTTAATTTAGTTTTTACTTGCGACAAAAAATAAGACATGATAGAAATATACAACAATAGCGAACCACCGGAGATTTTATGACCGTTTCACAGACGAACGTGTCATAAAACAAAACCACTTTAGTAACTGATATTTATCGTGTACGACCGGTTCCTGTCATTGAAAAGTAACATACAGTATACTTAAAACTTAAACCAATAAAATTATCTTGCGGCAATGAATAGCTGTTAAAGGAGTTCAGTCACGGCATTTTAAGTTATTTTGGCCACGCAAAAAAATTGCCTTCAAATTGAAGGTAACCTGAAAATAATAGTTCACTAAGAGAGAAAAACACCAAAGGGATAGTAATAAACCATAAAGGAACAAGGATGGTTTAGGATGGAGAAGATTAATACGGATTACAAACCACGAACTTGAAAAATTTAGGCTAAAGTTTCAAGATGAGCAAACCGTGACGTAACTCCTTTAACTGTTTCAGTAAAGTAATAAAACTGGACTGCGTGAAATTATTACGACTCTCTCTGACGTCGTTTGACTATGGTAATTTCAATTCTTTTTTTTTCACTCTACGTCATTTTTGCGGAAAAAGACAAGAAAAATGTCTACCCTTAAGAACTTCGTTTTCCCGCGGTTAATCAACCTCGAAAAAGTACTCCAGCAGAAATTTACATTTACTCTTTTTCGAAGGTTGGTTTTTCGCTTGATACAAGCTTGAATAAGCTCGATCTGAAGAAACTCGACGGTGTTTCAGTACTTTAGGGTGCTTGTTTAGAGCAATCGCAACTACTTATTTTCTCAAGGTTAAAGTCGACTTTGCTTTGAGTGACCTAAGATTCTTTCGGAATTGATTAAAGGAATGTACCGTGGTGACTCAGGGTTTCAACCACAAGCGCGCCATCAGGCTAGAAGTTCAACGCTTATGACAAGTATATTATCTTTTTTTAACGTGCGTGGAGTTTTCACCATTCAAAATGTTATAGCGAGAATCACATCCACGACACATGTAGTAGTGAGTGATAAACCATTCTACAGACATGATTGATTCGTTGCCTAAACAGGGTACCCAATCAATCAATTAACACATGATTTTCGTAACTCATTGACCGTTTCGTAGAGAGTAAAAAATAATTGACATTTCTTCTCGAGCTCGAAAGCATCTTAGCCTCGATCATCCTCTTACGCACTTGTGCGCTTTCAGTCTATTCTCGCGGCTTTTTCCAAACAAGCGCAGCAAGAAAACGACACTTACAATCAAACTGTATAATCAACCATTAACTTATCAACCACGACCAGTTTATATTCAGTTTAGTTATACAAAAGCCATATTTGCTATGATACCAAATGGTATAATGACCAGCCATTTGTAGTGTTCACTGTTTGTGGCTCGGCAATGACATTAGTTCATATCTGTTCACTGCTCCTGGACAAACTCGAGTGTTTAAAGCCACACTCATTCAGCTAATACTCTTTCTCTTGAGATTTTCGCGCGCGGTTACTGGTTTTGAAAATCATCAGGTTGTAGAAGATTGATTCCATTTAGGGTATTAGCTTTAAAACTTTGCCGATAGCGATGGTCTTGCCTGAAAAAAGGAAGAAAAATAAGAGATGAGTTGACGTACCGTAACGACTGGATTCAGCATCCTGGTCCAAGTTGTTAAAAGGGTGTATCGCGTTAAATCACCATCCAGTGGATAACCTAGTTTGTTTTGTCAACATTTATTTACTGGATAGCGTCATCCACCCTTTGAACAGCTGGGGCCCTAGTCAATTTATAAATACTACTGGTTGTTCAACGAGGGTTGGAGGGGAGGGGCGCCTATCGGAGCAAGGGGTGCTCCTCGCTTATTGGGGACACGGTGTATATTTAATTTTAACCAAACACATCAGAATGTCATACAGCAGTTTAATGAACAACAACAGATACTTAAACTCAAGAACTGTTCCAGTAGCGATCCTCTCAGTCAAAACAACAATTGTTTCATTATTCCAAATCAGTGAGTTCAATATTACGTTCAGATGACAGACTTAATTAATTAATTCACTCGTCTCACTATGTCAATGTCTTGAGCGTTACTTTCAGCATAGGGCCACTTATTAAGGCAAACAGGAACGCTTAAAACACGGCACGCAAGGGTCAGCCATTATTGGAAAGTTGGCGAAAGGAACGTTCGTTTGCCCACTGTGGAAATTAGACGGTGGGTATCCGGTCGTTTAGCCCTCAAGTCTATAAGCTCTTAACCGTTTAGCCCTCAACCAGTAGGTGATAACGCTGTCTGTTTCTCGTTCTTTAAGCGTTGATGGGGGTTAATTGACTTCTGGTTGGGGGCTAACCGGCTAAGGGCTTAACGACTTTGGAGCTAAATGACTGGTAACCACATGGTGCCTTTCAGGCGAGTCAGGGTGCTTCCAGCAGCTCCTAGTGCAACATCTGCGGTGAAGCAACTTGCTCGAGAGCTTTTTTTTCTTTCAATCAACGTGAATGGCATTCTTACAGTACCTTCGTCTCTGAGCGTAAATCTTCCCATCTGTGGGAAGTCGGTAAACTTCTCTATGCAGACAACTCCAGTTGTTTGTAGCCTCGCTATTGCTACGTTGTCTTGTTTGATGAATCTCGGTCTTTCCTTCTGTCTCTTCCCTGTTTTTCTGTCAAGTAACGCTATTAAATGCTGCAAAAAATATACAAAAAAATGTGAAATTAACAGTGAGCTAGTTTGTCGCTGCCTGTCATCTTCAAGACTACAACTGCTTTGTTATGAATTTTTCTTCATTCAGTTGCCTTTCCTGTTAATTAACAATCCTTTTAAATTAAATATTTCCCATCAAACTCTACGTGGTTGAGTTAATTGTGACGTTCTGTGGCTTTATGTACACTCACCAAATCGTCTGTTTTCAGCCGAAAAATTTCAAGTTTAACGACACTCATTTTCCATTTAAGGTCAAAGAAAGGTTTTATGGCTGATAAACAAAATTTAGTGGAACAATCGGAAGGCTAGAAATGCATCATCCTGGGAAGCGAATTCAATAAAAGGGATCATATTTATATTCTGTCGAATATGATTTCCTTTTTTCCGAAAGGCGATTTATTCTTACAAGTTATGAAGTTTTATGGAAGCGCATCTAAGAATATACTTCAAAAAACAGTACTAAGAAAATACGCGCGCTGATTGGTTAAAAATCGTGTTTCTATTTAACAAGTAGATTATGAGCTCGAGATTTCTATGACGTGATAGCTGATAAGGACGAAGGCCGAATCAACTATCACATCATTGAAATCGAGAGCGAATAATCTAATTGTTTTAGTAGAATTCTTACTAAAATTTACTTCAAATAACGGTTTTCAATTATTTCTTGACGTATTAGTAAACTATGCGCCTGAAAAGCATCGCTCGGATTGAATTGTCATTTAAAATTGAAGTTGTGTGCGCGCGAGCATCAGTTTTTTCAATAATTTCAACTTTTTTGAAAGTCAAGAAACCGTAAATGTCCTTCGTTTAGACGTCTCAGGAATTTAATTATCCATTTGCATCAAAATTTTCCTCCAAAACTTTGGAAAAACGAAAGAAACGTCACCATTGCCTAGACGACCTCCAGCCACTTCACACTAATTAACAATTATTCCATGAAACCGCGTTGGATATGAAGTGATAAATAACCAACGAGCGCGTAGCGCGAGTTGGTTATGATCACTTCATATCCAACAAGGTCGAATGGAATAATTGTTTTAGTATATTCTTAATCGGGTTTTTGCCGCCGATTTTTATTTCAACAATTTTACAGAGCGGAAAATTTTTAAACTTGGCGCACTGTTTTCCATATAAGGTAAAACTCCGACTAATGGCTCATAGTCGGAGTTTTTGAGCCAATCAGAGAGCTAGAAATGCAATAGTCGGAGCTGAGAATATACTAATGGCTGATAGGATTGACTTGTTCAATGTAATGTAATTTGGAATTTGTATTAAAGACTTAAAGACTTAAAGATAGTATTCAATGGCTCAGCCAATCAGATTACAGCATTTGCATTAGTATGCTTGTAGAATTCTACTAAAACTCGATAGAAACACGGTACATGTTTTCTATTTCTCAAATAAAACACAAACACAAAGAATAAATTTCATATTGTTACATTATCTTACCATAAATGTACATTCTTCTATGACATTGTGAATATGTAAAACAGCGCTATAACCTGCACAAATGATGGACTTATGCTCGAGAATAACCACCTGAAAGGAAACAAACGTGATCGTTTTAAGACAAATCTGTCACTCCTGGTCCTCCTTGGAGCACGCAATGCAAAATACCGTCTAAAGTTTTGTTTTCAGAAAGAAAAATGTTGGATAAGAAACCTCTTCTTGATCCTTTAGTGTGTTACATCACTCTACAGCTACTCATCAATTATATTCTAACTTGCTGCACAGAAAGATTCTACAAGTGTACATTTATTATTACACAGATACGTTACACAATCTAAAATCAAATCCTCCTAGTATGTATTCATTAATACCCAATAATTTCGCTTTAGTGTATCTGTAGTCTCTCGTCGTAACTGTTGTTAATTATTATTTGTAATATCGTTAGTTTATTAGTTGTCTTTAGTTATCGTTGTCAATTCTAGTCTCTTTAGTTCTCTTGTTACCTTCAGTTGTATTTAGTTGTACCTAGCTGTATATTTATAACTCGTCCAAACACGACCCGCCTAGATTAGCTCAGCTATCCGCGGGCATGTTACAATTGTAATTTTAATTTGACAACAAATAAAATGTATATGTATGTATGTATCAAAAAATTACAAGATAATGAGTGTCTTTCTAACTGACCTGAGCTTCAAATGTTTTGACTGTATGGCATAAGTTGTCCGGTGCACAGAGCACAAACCCAGGAGAAACATCCTGCAATAATAAAGACACTATTGTAATCAGTTTACCTTGTGACACAGTTGTCATACAACAAGCCTCTTACAAATTGTGAAACCTGATTCTTGATGCTAGGAAACACAGTTGACCTGCACCACTTTAGGGCCGGGGAAATTGTTTGTGTTCTTTATCTTTTGTTTCCTTTAGCCAATTATAAAGAACCTTGCAAATGCTTATGGTGCCTATCTGACTAACAATAGACGGATCAAAACCGACCAATGACTGATGACAAACTTTACACGAGTCTTTCAGCCAATACCATCATGGCTAACCTGACCAATCACGTTTAACGGACTAGACTTACAACATCATCGACTGACAAACACTATTCACTTGACTCTAAAGATGACTTCCGCAGGTTGTCGAAACGTCAGTCACCACCAACAGATCTTTTCAGAACTACCCTCACCCGGACGATCACACTATACGAACTACTGATACTCCTGGGTTCAAGCCATTTACTATGTCGAAAATTTTGGCCTAAATTTTTCTGGTTCGTTGTTTGTGATCTGCGTCAATCTTCCCCATCCTCAACCATCCTTGTTTCTTGATGATTTATTACTAACTCTTTAGTGTTTTTCTATCTTAGTAAAATAATATTTTCAGCTTTCCTTCAATTTAAAGGTAATTTTGTACCCGGACAGATGAACTCAAAATGCCATGTTTCTTTTTATCTCTGTGATGGTGTGAGATGTTTTGAATGACGGTACAAACCTCTTCTTCAATTCCTCTCAATTTAAGTTTAACATTATCTCCAGCCACGGCTCCTGACTTTTCTTCTTCATCAAATATGATTCCTAACACCTCTACTGCAACCTGTATGTGTCAAAGTTACCACAGTCTAATAATCGACTTTAAATAATAATGTTCTAGTTAAAAAAGCTATAAACTGTAAATTAGTGAAGAGCTTTAAAGTTCATGTAAATGTAGATGGCATTTTTGAAGAACAAAACAGTGTTGTGCAGGGCTGTCATTAAGTTTTAAGTCACCTGTAGCCTCTTTTTCCACACCTGTAGCAACCTTGTTACTTTGTGGTTGAATTATATCAAGAACAGGCAATTTCACCAAGGGAAAATCAAGCATACTCAGCCGTAACAGGTGTTACGGGTTACGGCCTTTAATGACAGCCCTGCTGGGGGAACAAGAGCTACAGGCGCGTGTTTAAACACCTTTTTTGAGTTCTCCCAAACTTTCACAAATTTTGTTAAGAAAAAAGAAAACATTTGTGGGGCAAGTATTTAATAAAATTACTTCATCACCTTGTTGGGCATCAAAAGCAGCGAATCTCCCTTGGTAAGGTTTCCAGACTCTACTTTACCAAGTACCACAGTTCCCATATCCTGCAGTCATGTAAAAAATAGATTGTTATTACTACAACAAATTTAGATGCTATCAAACAAATCAAATAGAGCTTGCTCAAGTGAGCAAACAACCCTTTTCAAACAACTAACTTTTTCACATGATCTTCTATGAGTACAACAAATGCACTGCAACACAATAAAATTGTTCGCACCTTGTATCTTTCTGAGATCGGTATTCTAAGAGGGCCGTCTATAGGTCGTGTCAGTGATGGTAGTTCATCTATATATTCCAAGAAAGACTTGCCACTGCAACACAAGACAGTAAATTTGAATTCTGACTTAAAACGTCCTATAATAGTCTTTTACTAGTGACAGTTTACTTGCAGGTAGTAAACTGTTGAGAATAATCAGAAGAATAATGCTATCATGTACATGTTTGTACTCTCACAGTGGACAGAGTAGTTGGGAAAAAAAACAAACTGATGCCAGAGCAAAAACTGAATGGTTTCCCAACCACCAGTAGCAATTTATAATAAGCCATGGCAACTAATTTAACATGTAGTTTAATTTGACAATTTCTTTTCCTCAACTCCAACTTCATCAATGCCAGCGAGTTTTAAGTTCAGCTACCTAGAAACTTCCAAACAGATTGTAACAGTTTAACAAGATTGTACTTGATCCATCCACAACAAAGACTTCAGATGGATATTCGTGTTGTCTCATGAGTCCAGATTCATCCAAAGTGCTTTACCATCCATTTAAGAAGTGTCATGAGTTTTTTTCTGGAGGAAGACGTTGCCTCTGTGTTTGATCTCTTCAGTTAAAACGCCAATAAAAGCTGTGGGGATAGTACTTTTGTGCCAGACAGCAGGAAACAGAGGGCAAATTTTAAAAATCTTGTCTTTGGGCCATTAAGATCTAAGGAAACTAACCTAAAAGGACACAAAGGACTGGCAAGAGTTACATGTAAATTTCAGCCCAATTGAGTACTCACCTGTACCATGGGCACACAGAGGGATCTAATCTTTGACGAAGATTAGCACCTGTTAGTCCTGAACAAGGCATATAATGAACATCTGTGACAACAAACAAGAGAAAGAAAGAAAGCAAAAGGAGAAAAGTTCAATTACGTTTTCCTTCACAAACCAAGTATTCCAGTCATGCATCCACTACTGTACATGAAGATGAAATCCAAAACAAAGTAAAACAGAATTGTACATTTTATCACAGCAGAGAAGGAATCAATAAGATCAGAAATGTGTTGTGACCACAAAAATCTGCCAAAGCTCTTTTTGTGATCAGATGCTCTTCATAAGTAATGACTATCCTTACAACAACCCTGAAAAAAATCCTATTTTTGTTTTGTGATTTCAGTAACAAATTGTAATTTTAATTTAACACTCTTGTAAACAGCCATGACGGCAGGACTACAGGAATCAAATGTTACCTGTCTTTGGGTTAAAGCCACTTTTCTTTAGGAAAGGAGTCAGTTTTACTTGGATTTCTTCATATCTTTAAGATATAAAAGCATCAGTTTACTTTAGGAAGAGTTTTTTTTTTTCATGTGTATAGACCCCTTTCAGTTAATTCCCAATCTGGAGAACAAGACAATAACATTGTTTTGCATTTGAAAGGTTTGTTTCTCTCAGGGAGAGAACAACCATTGTTTTGTGCTCCAGACTGGAAATTACTGAAATGGGTCTATATACATGGTACTTCCATTACACCAAGTGTATCAAGCATCATTCTCAATATCGAGGTTGCTAATGTCAATGTCAAAGTTGTTATGAGTTGAGTTTAAGAGTTGAGTTTAAAATTATTGCATTCCAGAAAGCGAGAAGTATGAAAATTTCTAATTATCAGAGAATGACTTTGCGCAGACTGAGTTAGACAGTAGGTCGGTTGAGTGATGGTTTTAGTTCTTTTATGAATAGCATTTCAAATATTTTAAGCAGATGAGTTTATACTTGAACTGAGAATGAAGTTTGATGCATCAAAACATTGATTGACATTACTTTTAATCTTTCAAATCATGATTCACAAATAAAATCAAATCAAATGCTAGTGGAAACGTCCCCCCCCCCAGGGGGGGGGACTCCCATTTCAAAAGCATTTGGAAACTCATCAGGAATTTTGAAAAGAACCTCTCAGAGGTACCAAGATCGTGTTCTGTAGGCATGGCTTCAATTTTTTTTAACCCCTGAGAGTTACCAATTCTAAAACAACATAGTAACTGGCACCTTCATTATTTTTAATTTTGATAAAGACGATTGCTTCAAATACCTTCTACCCGAAAAGTGGATTTTCAAATATCTCCTGTCAAATTTTTTCGGCTGAATACCCTAAACGGTACTATGAAAGCTCCCGCTGTGGACCTTTTAAGGCCAAACACCCTTAGTGGTACCGAAACCATTTTTTTTAACCCCTCAAAGGTACAACGAGCCTCCCCATCCTTTTTATACAGGAATCCCTTATCCCTGGGAGCTGTACTTCTGATACTCAAATGAAACAAACACAAAAAATTTATTTCTTAACAGCTTGTTGACAAACCATCTCTGGTTCCTGAAGATACCAACCTTCCCTCGTCCCATTCCACTGTGGGATCATCCATTTTATTAACAAGGACAACCAAGTGTTTTACTCCTGCTGTTTTCGCCAACATAGCATGCTCTCTGAAATACAATGCAGAACCCACAGTCTTGCTAACATCAAAAAGCAAAGATGAAAAAAACTGGTTTTCTGATTTCAGACAAATCCTCCTGACTTGCAGCCACCGGCCTCAATGATTATGAAGAAACAAAATGCATTGAAATATTTCTGTGCTACTCTGATACAAATCTGTCATAAACAAGAAAAAAAGCTGAATAAAAATGTACTTCTCCTGAAACAATACTCTCCTGCTGGCCTTACCTGTGCCTGAATCCAACTACAAATAAAATACTGGTTTTTTGATAAACCAGAGATGACAAACACACAAGTCTGACATGGCTAGTACATAACCATGTTGAACAAAAATACGTTTTTCCCACCTTGTCTGACCTCCTCTTTCAAAACCAGTTTCAAATTCTCCTTTTCTGGCAGAGATGACCTGGGAGAGAGAAATACAGTCCAAGGACCAGTCGTTGATATCGATCATTCTGCCCTGTTCAACCTTCACAATCAAAAACTGTTACATGCAAAGGAATAGCCTCTACCAGGTAAGAGTAGCCACAAACATGTGTTAACACATTCACAGCGTTCAAGAATGACATAAACCCATGCTCATATTCACAAAAATACCTAACACCCTCACTAATTGCATCAGTCAAGTCAGTAAGACCAAGCTATTGATGACTCTCAGTCATAATACACACAGTCCCCAATGCATTCAATCAATTTTAAAATACAGTACCTAGTAAGGATTTTAATAAGATCTGACACCGGCTGGAACTCTGGTGGGTATTCTGTGGTGAAATGCCAACCATAATGTTGGCATTTTTCAAAATTGGCCCTTTCAAGGAAGTTGAACATTATGGGGTTCTCTTATTGCTCTATGACAAGTGCTGCATCAAGACAGCAATCCACTTTAAATCATATCAACAGTACTCACCTAGTTTGTATCAAATAGACTATTTTAAACCGCACAACATACATGCATACATATATATATACATCAGTATTGTACAGGAAAACATACAAGACATTATGATAAGTGAGTACTCACCAGAACTCCAAGGTCGGCCTGTGCAGCGCCACTGATCATGTTTGGAACAAAGCTCTTGTGTCCTGGTGCATCCAGTAACGTGAAATGCTTGCTGGGTGTATCAAAGGCAGCTCTTCCCACCTCTACTGTTTTACCCTGAGGAGTGACAGTGATTCAAGAAGATATTAACATTGTGTGAATCTGATTTTGAATGTAACAGTTCAAGCTCTTTACAATTAATGGTTAAGGTACCAATGAGATGTTTTAGTTTCCACCTGTGAAATTTTATGCATAATACCACTCAGAACTATTACATAACCGGTTGACAAGGAAAATATTTTACGCCCACAATTAATGACAGCAAAGTTTCACTGTCATGTCAACCTGTTAAAAGCCCCTGAATGTAACCTTGAATGTTTGAATGCTGGCATGGACAAAATGTGACAGTATTCACCATAAAGTTAATCAAATCACATCCATCTAATATGCTATTAAGGACAATATGAAATGTCATTTCAATTGTTTAAAAAGCTGAGAACAGCACTATTCCAAAAACGTGATACCAGTGTCTGAGCAGTAAACATGGAAACAGATGAGTGTGGTTGTACCTTATCTCTTTCTTCTTGATTTGTGTCCAAGGCCCACGATAAATACCTAACGAAAATAATAAATAATATTAACTGTAATATTGATAATGATGATGACAATGACAATAATGATAAAGTTTTATAACAATTATAATAAGTATTGATAACACAAAATTATTGAATAGTATAAGAAAATAGGAATGAACAAATAGGTCTGAAATGGCATTGTCTAACTATTTGAAAAAAACTTGTTTTGACACCATGGAATAGTTAAGATGCATCAATCAAATTGCTATTATAATTAAATTGTACCAAATACATTACTTAGAACTCTTAAGAGACCAGATCGCAATCTAACAGTATCCAGGGCTAGCGCTGTGCTCTAGAGGATGGGTGCCACAGGCGACTAACTCTTGCCTTTGGCCGACTGGAAAATCTTACTCTTTTCAGAAATAAAGTTATGTGCTGGGCACCCAGGATTTCATGATTAGGAACCTTTCAGCTCCTCACAATTTTTCTTAGACAACAGCCTTGAGTATCAACAATAGTAACCGTCATTACTACAATACCAACAAACCAACCATGTTTCTCTGTTCTTTTCTTTTGCTTCTCTTTCATACTTTTCAAGCGTTCTTTTGTCAACCTGTCCTGTCAGATACCTACAAGTGTGACAAATAATTTAATTTCTTTGTAAACGAAAAACCAAGTAGAAGTATTTGATGTTATTAAAATGTCATTCTAGTATAATATCTTTTTCGGTATCTCTATTAGCTGATCAATTCAAACCCTCACTTACATCACATGACCACCAATTGTTGATTTTCCAGCATCTGAAAGGAATGAAATTGTGTTCATTTTACAATGTGCTTACATAAATTTTGTGTACATGTATGTGATATGTACAAGGGTATAGTGACAACAAACTTTAAAAAAAAAAATTTTTTAATTTTTTTTGATAGCCAACAATGATAACTCATAATTATATTGATTTTCTAGCATTTGAGGGGAACAAAATTGTGTTGAATTAACAATGCTGCCAACATAAATTTTGTGTTCATGTATGCAATATAAAGGTGTAGGGTACAGCACAGTGCAGTGCAGTGCAGTGCAGTGCAGTGCAGTGCAATACACTATTTTAACTAAAATGTAAAGTTCTTGGTGAGTGAAAACAAACTTTTTAATATTTTTTTTATAAAATCATAAATCATATTGAAGCCCTCACCAACATGACCAATAAATATAATGTTCACGTGTTCTCTTTTGTCTTCAGCTTCTTCTTCTTCAACTTCTTTCTTGGCATTCTTCTTCACTGGTTTCACCTCTTCCTCTTCCTCCATTTCAGCTTCTTCCGCTTCCTTGTTTTCTACATTAATAAATGTACACAAAGTCAGTCTATTATCGATAAGGATGTAGAGAGTACAGCTGACACATTTAGGGATGCAGCTTAACGCATTCATCAGCTGAAACTGAGCTTATCACTGGCTGAAATGGCTAAATACAAAGTTAAATCTTCACATGTTCTGCAGAGTGATCAATGCTTTCTGTTTTTATCTTAATTTAACAACAAAAATTATGTTTTTTTCCTACAGATATTTAATATTACTTTTCTCCCCAACCTTATTCCCAGAGTATCTCTTCTTCCTATCCCACTCAAGAAGGCAGGAATTGAAGAAGATGGACTCTAAGAACGAGATCGTTTTCTACCTTCATCCATATTTGTATCTGGTTTCATAGCTTCTCTATCTTCACCTGCTTTGGAAGACCAAATGCAATTCTGTTAAGTTGATTGTTAGGGTACTGTAGTGTAAAAGTCAAATAACGTGCCTGGGATAATAATTATTAAAAGTTGTTTTGTTGGGCTCATTTCCAGGGGTGCTTATTAACAGTAAGTTTCAAACATGTTTGGTTTCGCATGTCTGAAAAATTTTACCAGCATTAAAGAATAATATTATGGAGCTTTTTGATAATAAATAAAGAAAGACAACAATATGAAACACAAAAAAAGTTCTACAACAACATTGCTAAGTGAACCTCGTAAGTTCCTGAGCATGCACACTCTACAGGAAGAGGTTTACAGTAAATTAGATAAAGCAATATTTGTTGTTAAAGAGCTAAAACTAAAAGAAAGCCCAAGGGCTTATCATTCCCAAAAGGATTTTCTCATCTCAAATTGAGTGATTTACTAAGGGAGCTTACTTACAATATTTGAAAATGAACTCCCTTAGCAAGTTGCTCAATATGAGAAACAATAATATTGTTTTTAGTCATCTAGTGAGCTACATGTATATGTAGTAAATATTCGTTTGTACATTTACAAATAAAGTTATTCCTGTTGTTGTTGAGAAGCCAGGGAGGAGGGGAGAGACTGTCTTATTGCAAGAGTTTACTGTGCCTTGCAATAAAAAGCAAACTCTGAAGATCTAAACCTAACTAATGCTGGCATTTTTGGTTACCGGTCATTTAGCTCCCAAGGCGATTAGCCCCTAGCCACTTAGCCCCCAACCAGAAGTTGATCAACCCCCATATTCAAACTTAAAGAACAGGAAATAGACAGTTTTTGACTTCTGGGTGGGAGCTAATCGACTTCTAGTTGGGGGTGAAAAGGTCAGGGGCGAATTGACTAGGGGGTTAAACGACCAGTTACAGCACTTTTGGCTATCATCAATCACAATGATTACAACGAACACCAACAAACCTTGAGAAACAGAAACGAACAAAATGGATCAAAATCTACCAATCAAAACCCACAGATGCGACCTTATGAACCCATTGAAAAAACAATATGTTTTCTCAGAGATGTGCTAAGATGATTGACAGTAGCAAAACACGAAACCCTTGATTGAGCAAAGTTTGCATGTTATTGAAAGGCACAGCAAAATATTCACCCTCAGGCTAACATCCAGCAAACCAAAATATTAACTTCTCACACACAACTGGGAGCTATGCCAAGCTAAACCATGCAGCCCGACCTTTACTACAAAACGTGTAAATTATAGCACAAGAAAGTGACACTGTCAGTAGTGTCATGCATCTTATGAGTTTTTTGCTCTTTCCTACTGAACAAGAAAGTGACCCCAGGAAAAGATGCTACTGGGGTTATATGCTGCAAAAAAAATTCTATTAACTACCGAAAATGAAAACTCACAGCCCAACAAGGGCTTCACAAGAACAAAAAGAGTAAACTAAATGACCTTGAGAAGCAAATAACTATCAAGCTAGAAGGGTGGGTGGGTGGGTGGGTGGGTGGGTGGGTGGGTGGGTGGGTGGGAGGTCAGGCAATGGCAAACGGCCACAAGAAAACTGGCAAACAACAACAAACCATGTGACCTAACCCCAGGACACTAGCACCCAGACTCCCAGATATGTGAGAGAAAAATGTTTTCCACTTCTTTCATTCTTTAGCTAGTGGAAAATAATCATCATCATCATCATAATAATAATAATAACACTAATAATAACAGTAGTAATAATAACAATATTTATTAACTTCTGTTGTGCCAATATCAATGTAAAAATTTTCATCCGCACAAACTCAATTACTGTACTTAATCAAAAACTAAACTTATGAAAGTATCTAAATAATCTAACAACAAATTAAAAATATATTAATAGAAATCCCAATAGTAAAATATATATACAGTCGAACGTGTATTAAGCGGTCACCCTCGGGGAATGGCTAAGTGACCACTTAATACAGAGTGACTGCCTAATACAGGTTGCAAGAAAAACATTTCAAATAAAATCAGTGCTAAAAAGACATTTGACCTCAAATTGACCAAATTGGAAAAATTCATTTTCAGTGTTTTAAAGATTTGTGAAAATAAACAAGGAAATCAGTTGTTGCACCTCGCGTGTTACATTATATGAAACTGCATGAACAAGTAATTGACATCGCGTGACTGTTTAATACAGGTCAAGACAATAGAAAAAGCTCATTGGGACTTAGTAAAGGGTGACCGCGACCACTTAATAGAGGTGACCGCGACCGCTTAATAGAGGTGACCGCTTAATAGAGGTCAAAATTACAGTAATTAAGGGAAGTAATTTTCGGGACACATACATGTACCAGATGAGCAAACAACTAATAGATTCAGCAAACAATTGACGGCCTACCCTCTATGATCATTTGATGTTCATCTTTTTCAGTAATTTCTGACACTACATCGCCATTTGTAGATGGTGTAGCTGTAATAAATTAGGCCTTGATTCATTAATTATCATCTTAAATTAAGGGGCAATGAACGTAGTTGGCAAACAAATGGCCACATTAAAATGTAAGAGCTACAAAGTAAAAGGGGTTACAAAAGTGCAAATCTTTTGAATCTTGTGTCTACAGATCAATTCTATAGTTGATCTCATAGACAAAAAGGAGGTTTGATTACGTAAGCTTTCATCTGAGATTCTAGCTGGGCCAACAGACTTACATGGTGCATGATCGTGGTCATATCAAAACCTAAAACAAAGTTAACAAAACAACGCCAGATCTTCAATACTTTTCACCACAAAAACGCCTACGGGACGAACATTAAGCAAGAAAATTAATCCTTACCATTAGATGCCGCAGTTTTAAGAAATGAAGGAACAAACGCAGGGGCATTCACGTTTGGAATGAAAGGTTTTGCGTTCACATTGAGTGAATGTAGTCGCGCATTCAGATCGCTTGTATCTTCACTCGTCTCCCCTGGGCCAGGATCATCTAAGGAATCCCACGAATCTGGTGCGTTTGCGTCTGAATTATTAGGATCCATCCCTTGATCGAGGTTGCTTGAAGATATTTTGATAGTTCAGAACTGTAATATTTTTTTTCTCCGATGACCCACGAGAAATGGTGCAATTTCCACGCCGGCTAGTGCGGCATTGAGCATGCTTTGACTGAACCGCTGACAGGTCCAACAGAACAGGCGGCTCAGGAGCGTTCTCTGAACAGCTGTTTGGATGGATGGTGACACTGACACCTGAGTACAGCTAATGAAGGTCTGGCCCAGGACTGGCTTTCATAATAAAATTTCGAGCTGGCAACTGGAAGTAGTAAAAAATAAAATAGAAATATCGGACTGGAAATTTAGCGAGACATTTCCCCTCTGAACTTCAACAACCTCGTCCCCGGGGTCTTCTCCCCCCCCTCAAACTGGGGCGGGCGGGAGAGAAATTGTACCACGTGATCCAGCTTCGCCTGGGGAGCCCCCATTTTGAAAATCGTCGAGGAGAAGGCCATGGAACGTCGGTTGAGGGGTACGGGTATAGGAACGAGTCTAGTTCGAACATTACTAAGGTGCATTCTTGACCGAAAGCAAGCTTCACTTCTCGACACGGTTGGACTGTACTCAAATGTAAAGAAGAAATAAGGTATAACCCCTCCCCCGGGGGGGGGGGGGAAACTTCCAGAAAAATTGGTTAGGGGTGTGTAGCCCACTTCACAAAACCCTTACCCTATTTATGACGAATCTGCGATTTTCCCTACCCTATTTATGACCCGACCAAAACGAGGAATCTGAACAATTTAGGCGTTACTTTTTAAGATGCGCAAGCCCTGACGTATCTCCTTTCAGTCCTTTATGCAGTGAATTCCAAACATTAGGGCAAAATATTAATTCAAACTAAAAAGTCAACCAAGGTGTAGTTATTTGAATTAATTTATTAAGTCATACTTAGTATGAAAAGCATTTTCTTCAACACTAGTTGAAATGTCTAAATTATATCTTTGACCCAACACCAACGCCTTAATACACCACCCTCTAAAACGAACGTGCTTGTTCCTTCAACTTCAATTAGTTAACGAAGATAACAGTATGCCAAAATTTCTTTTTTTGTTTTGAAAGGTCTGCAAACACAAACCGATCAGAACAATTCTAAGAAAACTTTTCCTTCTCGAGGCACGATTCCAGGCCCTGACCACGATACGCTGGAGAAATTTTGAAACGCAACTTTACTTCTACGGTTAGGCCTACCGTTCACACTTAATCCGACACGACAACGGGGCTTTCCGAAAACGCTCTTCAACCCAAAGGGATTTGATAACACCGACTTAGCGTTTTCGTGTGGACGGAAAACATTTTGCATTTTTAAAACGGAGCTTTTCGAACACGATGACGTCACGATAATCACGTGATTTCCCTACCCGAGTTTCCCACAAATACAGATCCACAAGGACCGGTGATTGTTGCGTTTTCAAATTTTCTCGGGCGTAGTGTGGACAGAAAACATTTGATGGGTTTAAGAGTGAAAATGCAACTAATCAGTGCAAAAGTTGCTGTTCAGTCTTTCAACATATAATAAGACCGCTTGCTACACTTTTTTCCCCTAGGCTGCGTTTCCTTGGCAAAATCAAAAATTGAATTCATAATTTTACTATTAAGATCACTGCGATCATCAAAGGAGCTGAACAGTCCACTCCGGGAAAGGATTCTTCAGTTCCTTTGATGCACTATGATTCGAGTGATTGAATGGCTTCCTGGTTGAATTAGTCAATCAAAAATAAAAGGACAGCTCCTTTGAAACAAGCAAACAAAAAGCCATTGGGAAAAACTCTCCATTTCGTTCCCTTCCGATGTCACATCAAAATATCTCTATTAGAGAGTTACCTCCTCCCCTAACAAACAACACCCCCGAAAAAAAATACACATGTAATGAAAATTGTTTGAAATCATAATCGTTCCATATTTCCCAATATTCTCAATTTATATCAAAAAGTAACAATTTACATTTAAATATTAATATTATACATATTTATATAACTTTTATCTGGGGAAATAAAACCCAACTTCAGTCATCCCTTTATGGATCAAAAAGTTGCAGGACCCGTCAAATACATTGATCATAAAATTTTAACGGTCCAGCATTTCAGTCTGTTTGCCTCATGGCCGCCAATGTGGAGACTGTCACGCCGTTCTTTCGTTCACCGAGGAAGATTGAAGATCTCTTAGAATCCCCCAAAAGATCTTTTCAGTGATCCCGTGTTGTGATCATTCATCTGTTTGTTGAGATTCGGTATCTTCGTCGTATTCTCTAAGCTCTTCTTCGCTGTGATCGACTGCCCCTTTTAATCTGCTCAAATGCTCGTTTTCCACTCGTAGGAAATTCCATATGAATCGCCTGCAAAGAAAACACAGATTCTTACTAAAAATACAGATTGCTTAAGAACTTTGCGATATTCTGATTGCATAGAATTGTCGTTAGGTTGTGTTCTATTGGAGAAAACATCTTTCGGTGTGTTTGGTTGATCACAATAAAAAATAATCACTTTCTGACCAGTTGACAATTTAAAGATAGCGTGGAAGAGTTGAATTCAGGCCCACTATCCACCCAGCGGCAGGGTGAAGAATTTGAGTCCAAGACCTCCAGATAACAAACCCAGCGCCCTAACCACGCCGCCTTCAATCGGTATCAAACTCGGTTAAGACAGTGAATTTGATTAAGTTTCAACAAAGAACAATTTTCCAATCATTTTCTGCTAAGACTGTTCAGCCACATATGAAAGTCATCTGAAAATTGTTTTTCTTCAGTTGTAAATAATTTTTAGCTCTTGAGCGCTTACTTTAAGAGTTTTTACAACGACAAGAATTAGGTTAAAGCTTCCTCACCTAAATACTTCCAACACGGCCAGTAAAGCTGTTAACACTTCCGAATGAAAGAGCCCCGCTTCACCAACTGATATGGTTAGGACCCAGGACAAGCGAAGAAAAAGGTCGCTAACCACAGCGAAGTAATAGCAACTCTGTAGAAAAGAAAACAAAAAGAAAAAGCACAAACTTGTTAGAACTTAACTTGATGTTCAAAAGGAAGTTATACAGCCCTTCCAGGGATGCCCAAAGAGATTTCAAAGTGAGTTTCTACCCAGGTGAGTATTTATGATGATTTCCGCAGAACATTCGAGCAACAATGGCAAAAATTAACGTACCTAAAGAACCTCATGGCATGGCATATCGAGACTTAAGCTCTCAAGCTGACCCCGCGAGAGAAAATTGAACTTGAAGTTATCCATATTTCATAGAGGTTTCGCGTTAGTTAAAAACACAATAACACACGCTTGAAGCATTCTTACGAGGTTTGACATTAACTTTCTTGAGAATGCTTGAGAATTTAATTGCGGGGTCACTTAAAGAAATGAACTTAAGTGAGTTGTTTTCAATTGTATTCGAAACGTTACCGAGCTTTGAGTGGATTTTTAGTAAATAATTTTTGTACTTATCGCTCGAACTTTGAGCGGAATCCGTTTTAAGCCCTATAAATGGGTAAAAGTGAGTTTCTTCCCAAGTGAGTATTTAAACCCTATAAAAGGGTAAAAACAACTCACTTGGAAATTTTGGGGGGCGTAAAATTAATAGATTTCTCACTTGTCATTGGTAATATCAACAGAAAATAAAGATGTCTGATGGTAAGAATACAGAAAGCGATCACCTAATGAAAATTCCTAAATGTGAAACCAAATATCACTAAGCATGGAAACATATGACAAAGAAAACTTAAGATGCAATGATGTTGTAAGCTGTGGAAAAGATTTCAGCACTTTGAAAAAAAGTTCGAAAGTCGGTTTAAACAAAGGCTGTTGTAAGTGGAAGACAACCGCTAAAGCACTCATTAAACTTAATTAACTACAGCTGCGCTCTGCAATTTGCATGTGTTGTATTAACTTCCAAAGAATTTCCTTAAATTCAAAAGGCTAACACATCCCTCGTGGCTATGAGTACCAATCTTGCAAATTTTGTTTAATGTCATAGCCGTCACACAAGTCGTCACGCAGTGCTCCTGTGGAGCTGCGTGACAACTGAAAAGTGCAAAGGAGACAACCACTAACCAAGTGCTTGAAAAGAAGCCTCGCTCTCAGGAATCCATGATTTGGATCCATTAGTCCCCAGTCCATCCTCACGTCCCACACATATGTGTAACATGTGCTTACTAATGCTGAGAATATCCAGAACAGGAAGTAGAAATCCACTTTGTGTTTACCAGTATTCTCTGTCAGTAAACAACCAGAATTTGATCAGCTAAACAAACACAAAATATGATTAACCTAACCAAAGTAAACTGCAGTTTCGCTTTAAAATAACCGCAATCAAAGGCTGGAGGCAGGTTTTCTTTTTTTAAGATTCCGTTCATGATGAAGTGAAAGCATGCGCAACGAGATATAAAATAGTTTCTGAATGTACATGTATGAAGATTTTCATTTCTCTCAAGTCAACGAGTTTCTATGCTTTTTAAACGCTCTGCACAAGGCACACATGCACACCCGAACAACTTTGCTTTGACAAATGACACATCATGCAACAACCTCTTTTTAGATAAAGTTCCAAAAAATTCACTAAATCAGCAAGAACTGAACAGCTTAAAAGATAACCTTGGCTTTAACGCACATTTCTTTATTTAAAATTTGTCATTTGACCATGATCAACCCCTTTGCATGCTTCGCTCAAAAGAGTCATCCACTGATGGTATAGCTGTACAGAGAATGATCTGTGCAATTCTGATTGGTAGACAGGTGGGTGGGACATTTCAAAGCCACACTTCGACCAATCAGAACAATACACAAATCTATGAGGAGGTATGTCACCACAAGGAATCTTTTCAGGTGGAATCTAATAGTTTTGTGATTAATGAGACCACTTAAAAGCTGTCCCTTTTACATACAAAGCTGCATTTTTTGGTGATACCTTTGTTAGTTGTCGCCACTGTAGAAAAGAAGACAACAAAGAACGTGGTGGCATATTTCCCAGCATTGGCGACATGTGGAAATTTCTGTTTGGTATCATTATATCTGCGCAGACTCTGTGCAAAGCGCCACCAGGCAGGAAGGCAAGCGATCAGCGGTCTTAGTCCGTAAAGTTTGGTACCACATTTATTACGATCTAGAAAAGAGAGAAAAACATCAGAAAAGGCTTTCTGATAGCTGATACTCAAAGAGTAAGTTTGTTAGAAAACAAACTCTCTTTGTGAGCTCATTTTCCTCCGCATGATATGTTTTTGGGCATTGGCACCGTGCTCTGATAAATACTTGAAACCTCAGCTTCATAAACTCGCTGCAGTAGTTAAATGATTTTTATCAACTTCAAGTTTATAAGAAGACCAACAGTTTCCTTAGAAACCAACACCTCTGAAGAGTTCCAAGGTGGAGAAAAATTAAGTCTGTCTGGTTTGACTGGAATGATTCTACATGTAGTGCTACTAATGAGATTAAAAGTGCATTTGTTTGATGGTGGGGCATTTCAGCATTATCAGCTTTATTTATCAGAGGGGCTGAGGCATACACTACTGAGCCCAGTGAGTGAAAAAGAGAGCCGAATACGAGCTAAACAAAAATGAAATTCTGCCAATGGTTCTTGATCTCACCTTGAACAGAGTAAAAATCAAGTGCGTAAAAACAAGACAGATACTCCATGTCAAGTATAGCTACAACCAGGCTGTTCAACTGATCTGCAAGCCAGAAGTCTGCAAATGCTACATGGTGGAATGGCGCAGTCAACACTCTCCACTGAAAATAAAATATAAAAATATTACATAAGCAGTTTTGTAAGGTAAAGAATTCAGTGCATGCTATTTAACAACAAAAATTTCCACAATAATTTAGGCACATAGAAAATCTCATAAATGGGTGTGGCCGAATCCAAGACAAACACAAACCCCAGCTTAATCATGTGCTACTTACCAAGGCCTTGAGAAGCCAGAACCTCGCATGTCTGAACCAAACATTCAGTGTATTTATAGCAAATATCAAGAAGAAACACGACAACGCTAATGGATGGGTGTAGCTGGAAATTCCAAACTGGTCTGAGAAAAGGAAGACCACAGCACTTGCACCCCACATGACAAAAAAGAATGTGGCCATCTGTAGAGAGATGAAGCTAACATTAAATTAAGATATGTGTAATACACGGCCACATCGAAATCAGCTTAAGATTAGCTCCAAGTACAAGTTCAGATCTGCAAATGATCGCGTTATGTTAAAAACTTCACTTATAAGAGAGTTTCAAAAATAGTGTTTCTGGTAAAAGACTTTGAATTCTTTTCCTCTAATCCTTACATCAACCTAAATTTACAAGAACAAAAAAAACATATTGACAGCCAAATACAAATACTCTCTCTTAAGTGTACAAACAGGTGAAGAAAGCACGATAATCAATTCCAAAGTAACCATTTTCCTTAGAAACAAAATGTGTCATATCAATTTTAGAGTTTCGGGGATAATTACCGATTTAACTCCACTAACTATCTTTGCACATACAAACTGATTTTACCTCTAACACTCGTAGAGGGCAGAGATGTTTCTTTAAATCACAAATATGGGCATGGTTAATCCCCACATATGTCCAGCCATACAGATTGATTCCAAACAGAAACAGTTCCAGTATAAACAGAAACAGTCCTCTGTACATGCGGAATGCAGGCTCCCACTGGATGTCTTTGTCAGCTTTAATGGCTGTAAAGGCAAATAAGAAATAAACAAATAATAAACAAATTAGAACAATAGAAACGGTGAATTTTGCACCCTCTTTTCCACTAAGGGTGTACTCCATTATCATAAAATGCACTCAGTAGAAGATACATGTACTTTTGAAAAAAAAGAACCCTGGCCTATTCTTATCAATCAGCCCCTTATTTGAATGAGTGGAATTGGCAATTTGTTCCCATAATGTACAATCAAAGTCCAGCATATTAAGCTTCACTAGCTGAGTTTTGAGCCTAGAACAATTTTTTTTTGTTAGTTAAAAGAGTTATGTAGTGAAATACTGATTTTTCAAACCTCCAAGGAAAATGAAAATTAATTTGAAAAAAATGGTAGTTTGAGAATTGGGGGTAAAATTACAGTGTTCAACTGATTGGTGATCCACTGAGCGGAGGGAAATGACATTGGTTGGAGTTATGTTATAGGACAATTTGAAAAATTGAGAGTTTGAGAAAATCAAGATTCCTCTGTAATTTATATCCCTTAGAGTAGATTTAATCTAGTTTACAGTTTTTACTCTGCGTATGCCAAGGTCAAAATAATAATAGAATAACTGCCCCACCCAAATAAGTGCCCTTGTCCAACAAGTGCCCTTTTTCTGGCTGCCAAAATTTATAACTGCCTCAAGTGCACATGATTGACAGACAATAGCATTTCTGCATTAAATCTTCCTTAATCTTGACACAAACCAAAATAGCATACCTAAATACACATTAAAACTTAAATTGTGATTTGCTGTGAGAAGGCCAGTAGTCCACAGAGTCCTTGTTTGGGCCTGTCAGGGGGTAACATGAACCCTTGACCTTTGAAAATTCACTTTTTTTCCCTTGGTCTCTATTAATAAATTCCACGGTTCCCTTAGCTTGTTTGTCAAAGTTCCCTTTAATAACAGAGATACACATTGTATCCCTTGTTCCTGAAAATTATTAAATCCCGAAAATTAATCCTAAAAATATCCCTTGTTCCCTTGAAATAAATGATCATGTTCCCTTGTTCCCCAAAATCCCTGGGAGCACCCCCCCCCCCCCCCATCCCCCATCCACTGCACCAATGGTGTATGGGTTACTTCTGTTTGGTTCTTGGAAAAGACAGTTTACAGTCAGCACCTATTTCAGTGGATACTGGCGAAGTGTTTAGATCACTAGCAGACTATCATCCAGCCTTGGGGTAGCAGGACAACTCTGGTTTGTGCCACAGTTGTGAGAAAGGCACTAAGCTATTTCCACATGTACCTCTGAAATGTATAGTTTTTTTGTTTAAGAAATGATGATTAACATCATACCTGCTATAATCAACACAGCAAATAACACAAAGAACATGCCACTTAGAAGACCAAGGCGAAAAATCAGCCAAAATTGGAAGTACGGCTGAAACAAAGAAACGACCAAATTTTAGCCACAATCTTTCTTCAATGCATTATTTTAAAAGACACAAGAGATCATCACAATTATGTAATCTATGCAGCTTTTGAAGTCCTGAAAATAAAGCCCATAAAAAATCCAGGCCTGAAGGGGATTTGCACCCATGACCTATATGATACCAGTAGAGTGGTCTAAAAACTGAGCTATCAAGCCAACTGCAGGGAGCTGGCGATGTTGTGATGCATTTAGAATTGTTAAGTAATATCTAAACAATCCATACCTCTGTTTCTGACTTTGTTTCATCTGAGACATTTTCAATTTCTGTCTTCTGATGGTAGCTTTGATCTGTCATCTCCACGTCAACTTCGCATTCCTTGCAATTGATAAGATTAAAAATGCACTAAGTGAAACAGACCCAGACCTTTTACTAAGTTTAAACTGAATCAGATTTTAAAGAAAAACTGAACAAACGTAAACTCTTGGAAATAGGAACTGTTTTAATTAACTTCTCTTTTCACTGCTGCAGTAAAAGTCTAAGCAATTATTTAAACAGAATTGATCAACACCTTGGTCTCAAACATTATTTTTTAATTTCCTTATTTTATTATTGATGGAAGAAATCTTAGAACCTCTTCCAGGAGTTCAAGCGACTGTTTCAATTTTCTTTTCAACTTGTTGGTAGCTTAAGACCAAACAAGTGTTAATAACGAGTAGCTTTTCAGTGAATTTGTGACAGGCTTGAAAACTCGAAATGTGATAGCTTTCCCAACATGCAAATTTTGTGTTAAGTCTGAAACTTTTTTACTCCCAGAAATGGCATTTGTTTGTCCAACAATACTTCATATAAAAAAACTTATGGGAATGAATAACAAAGAGACGTCATACGCGTGCATATCATTTTATACACGCATTTGAATGCGTTTTGCCACATGTCGTGTATACTTGAAAAAAAGCCGGGGAAACTGAGAAAGCTCGCACAGTTCACTTAATTCTATGTTGCACTGTACACCACACTATGATATCAACTGATGAGGCAAAGAGAACAGTAGTCTCATTCTTAATCTAGCTTTCATAATTTTGCAAATCATAAACGACTTTGAAAAAGTGATGGGCAACCAGATGAGAAAAAAAATTCAAAGCAGGTAGCTAAGGGGAAAGGGGTGTGAATCAATCATCCTGTTTCATGCACAAATTTTGACAAAATTCAGGCATCACACATACTGTTAGTTGCTGTTAACAATGCTTTTTGGTTTCTATGAACTAACACATGTCATTTAGTTGCCTATCACATGTCATGCCACACACTAATTTTTGCCCTCATCATGGTAATGCATATCTATACCCCTTGCCACCCACTTTGTAGGATAGCCAAAAAAAAATAGGATTCTAAACTTTGATGAATAATTAGAAATCATGGTTGACATTTGATGTACAATGCAATAAGTTCAGGAACATCTGAACACACCAGTGTTTAAAATGCAAGAGCTAGCACATGCTACAAAACCAGTGATGATTAACCCCAAACCCTAAACTAACACGTTGCTTCCATATTACAGTATTCCTGCGCGGAAGAAACAATGGAAGGTAACCTGAACGAAACACAAAACGGCCGAAAGGAACAAAACAACCGACAAAAGAAACGAAACGAGATCACCGCAGGTGCACTCCAGTTATTTTACTTGGCACTTTTATTTGTAGCTGTTGGTCGGAAATAACGATCTACGGTTAGCTCTGGGCCTGTTTCTCGAAAGTCCCGGAAACTTTTCGGGCCCGAAAAGCCATTTTTAGATAATCGGTATTTAAAGACAGAGCGGTCTATATGCCTGAAACATCTTGTATGAAGGGAACCTCTGTTTAATTGTCAAGAATATGTGAATAAAACAGCTCTGTAATCATAAGGTTTGGTTTCGGTCGTTTCGTGTCGTCGTTCTGGGATTTAGTACCTGTCTGAAGTGATTTTGTGCTTTTTAGATACCGCCCTTTCATATGGAAATGTTAGCCTTCAGAGTTCAGACAAAAGAACTTATTTCCCCCTTGGCAACTAATACGGATATTTACATTTTGTACGAAGCAGTTATTCCGCAGTTCTTGATTCGCAATAGGGTTGACTCCACGTAAAAAAAATCTGTTGAAATACCCTGACCTTTAATTTACTGACCTGGATATGAGCTTAAATTTCTTTGAACGATTTCTGCCTTCAACTACTACTATAAACTCCTTCATTCCTAACTCAAAAAGTCGATTCTCCTAACTCATATTTACATATTTCTTTGCAGTTAGTACAAACAGAGAATTGAACAGATTACGGCATAACATAAGTTACGTAGAGCTCCATCTTTCCCTAGTGGACCCCTGTTGATAATCTGCTTTCCTCTCGATATCATCTCCTTTCCGCTTTTTAAATTTAGAAGTATCAAAATTTTTGCTGTAATGATAAGCTTTGATTAGGCGTTCCATAGATACTGTCTGAGCTGTAGAAACTTGTCGAAGGGGCATAAATTAATTTTAAATTCAAAACAAAGCCAAATTACGCCTGCTGAGTGAAAACGTAACGTGAATTTGATATATGTCGTATTTCACTCACATATGCATCCTGTACCCCGACGTGGCATTCGAAAAAGTTTCTTTAGAAGCTCCTGCTTTGAAAATTTGAATCGCACACACAAAACGAAGGGAGAAATCGCAATGTGTTTCAAGCGCCTCGGTCTCTTTTGATATTCAAATCTATGAACAAGGTATTTAAATAGTGGTGTTGCGTCGCTCGGTAAAAGGCTAAAATTAAGAAACATTTGATATCAAGGGATAAACTTAACTTACCTGATAAGTTGGAACTCTTGCGTAAGGACGACTCAAAGCTTTCGCCCGCTTCTTTTCTTTAGAGTCGCCGTCCAAGCTTTGCACGACCATCATCAGCGCTTTGAAATGCATGGCGATTGTTGCTGAATGATTTGATCGGTGGAAATGCTCAAAATAAAGCTAACGGGAAACTATTATGCAATCAAGATCACAGCACTGAGTGAGTCTGAGCAAGGGACTTATTATTTCTTTAGTTATCGTTTGTACAATGCTGTTCATTGGAAAAGGAGAGACAGGGCAGGGAAAGCACTATGACTGAGAGACGAAGGCGTGAAAGAAGAGCTCCGAGAGATGGGGCAAACATATTTAAATAAGCGCATTTGTTTTCACCTATGTGTCACGTGGTTAAAACAAGCCAATAGCAGGGCGAGCAAATGAGGTGCATTAGCCGGCGGAAAACTGGGCGGAAGGCCTTGGCATAGACCCCAGGAAAAAGTCAACAAGTTAAAGCGAACAAAAGGCTTATCTATAAGCTATTTGAACTTTCAGAAGGTTTTGGTAAGCTTAAGTAAAACAGTGTATTATTCCCAAGGTTAGCAAGATTTGCGTATATAAATAAGGGGCTGATATTAGACCAACCAACCAGATTGCTCTTTTGGCAATATTTTATAATTAATTTTCTAAGTATTGGAGCGGGCACTTTCCCGAATGAAGCCACCCTCGACGTTTCCTTGTAGCCTTATGCGGGCTACAAAGCAAAAGATACCATTTCAACTTCTTACAATTTTCTTTACGGCCGGTCCTTCCAATCTGGAATATTTTTCAGTCGTGCACCAAATCTCTTATTTTAACCAGGGAATATACCTACCAGGGAGCTACTACGTGGGAGAGATGGAGCTGTCTGTTCATTGCCGGATATTAAACCGGTGACCAAAGAGAACAGAGATAACCTTCTCTTCAGAGCCACTGGACATCATTTATACAATCTGTTTGTTTTGTAACAATTCTCAGTTCCGAGTATATCGAGGCTAAAATAAACAAAATCTGATAAGAATGTATCAATATACCCAAGGCTGAAATTTTTTTAAGAACATATGGATGGAAAATGAAATACAACAAAATCACAGATTATTTTTAAATGAATTATTTTACAATTGAAAAGTATGGTAAATTCATTTTTTTTTCTAATATAAACAGCAAAAAAGCAATTTTAGCTAAATATAAGGTAAAGCGAAAAAAGGACGTGCGCAATGTAACACGATACAGATACCATACAGTTTTATTTGACAAGTCAATTCCAGGTCCGTTTTATCTTTAAAAGTAAACTGCATGCATGTTTTATTCTCTGCAATCTAAGAATGCGCACAAGAATATTTTAGCCTATTAAAGTCGGCGGAAAAAAAGATTATCTATCCTGGGCTTGATCATGAGAAATGCAGATTCTTGAATTAAAAAAAAACAAAGAGTGTACGTGCCGATATTAGGACAAAGACGTTATTAAAGGTCAAACGTTAATAACGCGAATTCGATGACGTTTATTATTTTTTACTTGCCAGCCTAGCCCCACACAATCCCTCTTTTTTGCTCTTATTATATGTGTCTTTTCTTAAGGCTGCATGTTGGCCGAGATTGATTTATGGGCTCCTGCTTTCTATAATATTTCAGTTTGCGTTTGGGATTTCCCGACACCTCAATATGTATTGCGTGACTAAATATGTCACGCAATTCGTCACGATCAGCCTAAAAAATTGCAAGCTGACGCGTTGTTCATTAGCCTGAAATGTAGTCATCGGCGATTAGGTAGAGGGCCAGAGATGGACTGGGAGCCGGGGGGAGGGGTGGGTTAGGGAGAATCTGATTTGTTGCATGGCAGGCCGCCCAATTGCCAAGCTGTGAGATAATCACCGTATGTAATAAGCGTTCATGGCGAAAATGAAAGGGTTTGTACGGGAACATTTAAGATCGGTGCATGAAGCAGAAGTACAAGTAATTTCTACACAACATAGTTTGTTGTTTGTTCCCCTACTCCCTGATTCTAAAATCAGGGGCGGATCTAGGGGGAGGGTGCAGGGGATGCTCAAGCCTTCTTCGTCACCAGTCAGTTACGCCATTCCTTAGTGGTGCACCCCTCCTAAGAAAAATCCTGGATCCGCCCCTGAAAGCAGCTTAGGCAAACTGACAACATACAATTCAGCATGAAGGAAAGATAATTATTTTATTGAGAACTTGCCAGTATTTCAACTTCGTACTGTCGGACTGTAACAATTGCCAAACAAACTTAAGTTCAAGTTCAAGTTCAACTTTAATTTTAGCAATGACCGACATTACGCAAGATGATCATCTGATGACAAACTTGAGCCTGGGGAGCCTCCGGTTGGACACGTTCAGGATATTGTTAATGGTAAATAATGGCGGACTAAAAAATTGCAGGGACCGTGTTAGAAAAGCATACTGTTAATTCTGCGATGAGAGAAAACCAACCCATACTCTGACTAACAAGAGTCCAACTGTCTGTGGCCAGCGCCCATTATCAGACCCATATCAAACGATACTGACTGGCTGCCTTTTGTCACTTTTAGTCTCGATTAAAAGTGAAAAATGATGAACCTATTTTAGAAAAGCATATTGTTCATTCTGCGATGAGAGAAAACCAAAACATACTCTGACTAACAAGAGTTCAAGAACTGTGTGTGGCCAGCGTCAATTATCAGACCCTTATCATACGATACTGGCTGGCTACCCTTTGTCACCTTAAAGTAAGCAAATTAAACAAGAGCTTCAGTTATTTTTTCCCAAACTAACTTTGCGTGACATCCAACAAATCGTTATGGAAAAGTCGATTAAAGATTGCGTGACAAGCCCTAAGATCATTGGATCGTAGAAAGGTGTACCCTTTGAGATCCGGGGCCACAGACAGTTTGTTGGGCTTGGTTTTGTCGGGACAGCGAGGAAATAATCGGCGCTGAAAAGAAGAGAAAGCCAGAAGAAGCTCCTTGCTTTCTTTGCCACTTTTTTACGCCATTTTCTACTTTCCCTCGCCATTCCGACTTTCCCGGTCTCAGAAAAGGGGACAGATATTGTAAAAGGACCCTTAAAATAAGAACCATTGAAAAAACACACGATAGTTGAATAAGCAGGTGTTTAATGAGCTGCAATATTTTTTTGGGTAGACAAAATAGAAAAACTACCACGAGTTCTCGGAAAGAGATCTTCGAGTCACAAATAGCGTTACAAACTAACCGATATTTTTCTATGGAATGTTACATATTCCAAATTTTGTAGAAAATATTTGCGAGGTCAAACCATCCTCCTCCAAAATCTATTTTCCTAAGACATAAGGCATTAAAAAAACTAGCATTTGACACGATTAATCGAAACCTAGTGGACTATAACCTGTCCTTAATCATTTTGAACCTCAAACTGCGTTCGTAATCATAAAATTTCAGATTATTAATTCAGGAGTCCATGCTGTCATCCATTGACGTTGATGAGTGACTACGGCCAGAAGCAGAAAGCCCTCGGCTGAAGGAAGACTGCAGAGATAAACAAAAAAAAAAAACAACGAAATTAGTTCGAACAACAAACAGACAGAGGTTTAAAACAGAACTTATTTTAGGGTAGACACCGATAATAAATGAGACCAGGTTGGGCGAGGGCTGGGGTGGGGCTGTTTTGGAAAGATCTATTCTACGCAGTTAACTTAAATGCGATAATTTAAAGGGGAAAATCCCCAATAGTCACTGAACCCGATTTCATTTAGATTTAGGGTCAGGTGTGCTTTTAGATAGCCACGCAGGAGGCGACTGTCTTAAGAGGTGTCTACCAAGAGGGGGACAGATATAGGCCACTTTTACCGCACATCAGTGATGCCAATTTGTGGCAATGTTTTTGGAATATATCCCGGCAAAATGTTAGCAGTTAAGCACACAGTGAACAGGTGCAAAGGGAGAAAGAGTGCTTACCCTTCTCAAGGGTGTGCTCGAGCCTATCGGTTGTGGAGGGCGGCTAGAGGAAACCTATCCCACAAACAGTTAGGGGTTAGAAACTCACTTCCAGATAACCCTTTGCACACGTCCGTCCCTAACTTAGAAACCTGCACACACGCCTCCAGCCAATTGGTACGTCGTTCCGAATTCCCAAGTCAGAACTTAAACATTCAGCGTTTGCGCTAAGCAGCGAAATTTTCAGCTTCAGAGGCAGACCATTTGTAGTGCAAGTGTTCAAAGTCAAGGAAAAAGGTGTGCAAAGTGTTTAACAAGACATCAAAAATGTCAATGGATGAGACAATGATCCAGGGTGCTGAAGAGTGTAGTCAAGCGATTAATGCAACAAATGACAGGAGTTACGAGCTTAGTGGAGTATATGACTTTCACTGGGCGAGCGGTGAGATGATAGTAACTTTTGACACAAGTACGAAGGAATGAGGTGATCTTAGAACCGACACCGCAAGGTTCGGATGGCTGAATCTCTGACCGGATCAGTTACCTAAGTGCAATCTTCAATCCTCGCCAGCGCTAGGAGTAGGACTGCGGAGTCTCTGTGGCATAAACATGCCGAGAGAAACAGTTAATAGGGAATACTTCACTACTTGGCGCTGCAACTATCGCAGCTACTCACTGTCTCGCCCAGTGCAGCCTAACAACACCCACCGATACCCTACTAAATGGTACATGTATGCGGAATCCCTCTACAAGTTAGCCTGCGCAGCAAGCGTTTAAGCGAGAACAAAACAATCCACGATTTTTTTGCTCTCGCTCCAATGTGCGCGCGGCCTGAATGCGAAAAGCTCTTCGTACGGGATTCGCGGGATCTCTTGCAACGTAGGCTATTTAAGAGTCGTTAAACCTTATATAAATTAGTTACTACAGAAGCACAAGGGACGAAGGAATAACGGCACGCTAAAATGCAACGATGAGGAAATTCTACCAAAAAAAACAACAAAATATTACGCCTGTATTATATTAGTGTTGGGTGCTCAAGATGGAATGACAAGAATGGTTGAGTTCCTTGACCTGCCGCACGTGAATATTACGGTAGTTTTCAGAGGCGTTGACCCAATTAACTAAGCTTTACAGTAGCTGTCACTCAAGTCATTAGACGTATGCATGTTACATAGTTGGTTAGGAACAACAAACCATAAAACAAGTGTGGCACCCCTTAAATTACTTAAATAAACGAACAGAGCTAAGGAAAAAAATAACTATACGAGTAAGAATATCAACATAAATAACTCGTGATCAGCTAAGCATGGACATAGAAACACAAGCATAAATGATATTTGCAAAAGAATTAGAAAGAGAGAATCAAGAGAAACATTAAGGACAGTCGCCAAGATTGGCTCGTCATGTCACCATTTAAATAAACAACGAATTTGTCAGCTAACCATCAACTTTCATTAAAATCGCTGTACTTTCGTAGGAGGGTGTTTATCAATTAGGCGGAACGAAAGGGTTGTCAAAGGAACCATGCCAATTACCACTGAAAACAGAAGTCGACTTTCCGGGAGATTTCGCTCAAGGTCATGTTTATCTAACTTGAATGTTTGTTATTGAAACGGGATTCAACTTGTCGCATAAACTAGACAAGCCACACAACCGAGCAATGCCGTTAACAATAGCATAGACGTCTGTTTGGCCATGCGTGTGCAGGCTTGTTATCAAAATGTCGTGTCTTTTTTTCTAATGCAAATTTCATTCTTTAGCGGTAAAAACAAACAATTACGAGGCAATATGTTATATAATCAATATTTACAATTCAGAGCAATAGCACTTTTCGACTCCTTGTCTGTTAATTTATTTAGGTAAAGAAAGCCAATAATCTGTCAGCAGAGTTAACTTACAGTTGGCTTAATAAAATCTCTGTTTTCTTTCGAGAACAAGTTGCGGGAGACACCTTTTGCAACCTTCGTAGGTTCTGGTTCTCATGGATTAATAAGCGTCCATTACAACGTTCTATCATAAAAAAGCTTTATTTCGAGAAAACTAAAACTCAAAATTGGGGTTCGCGTGGTTTTGACACGGCCTCGTTAACGACGGGAGTACCGACGGGGGCACGGACAGGAGTACCCACGGGAGTACTTGGTGACATGACAAGACAAGAGCAGTTAGATGAATACCGAGAAAGGAGGTTACATTCCACAGGAAAAGTGATAAAAAGCAAGCTCCATAAGCAAACTAGGGTTCAAATTAATTATAACTCGATTATCTAGAGTCATTGTCCGAATATAAGCTGGATGTTGGGGACAATAGCGAATTATAAGAGTGATATCTGTGGTGTAAAGGAGATAAAGGCCTAGAGACCTCTCTTGACGTCTGCCTCCCGACTCCTCCACCGCCGGCGCTCGCCCGGGCGCGGCTACGGGCCTTGTTCAGCGCACTCTCAGCGGTCTCTGCACGGTCCTCGGCATCCTCCAGGTCCTTCTGCAGCTTACGCACTTTGGCGAGGTACTGAGCAGCAAGGTTCTCCTAAAAAGAGGGGACATGTAATGCAATAGTTAGATTTGGAGAGTTGATGTCGATGACTAGACGCTAGTTTTCTTATCTAAAGCTTAGTGGTTATACAGGGAACGTATCTCCCCGTTTCTAGCCGGGTTTTTTTTTGGTAAGATTGATCGTTTTAAGTGAGAGTTAACGGCAAGCGTTATGAAGAAAGGCAAATGGAGAATTTCACGGTAGAGATAAAGGGTCAGGGTAGAGGAGAGAATGAGATATGAGAAGTCAGAAGAGAAAGAGAAGAGAAGAGGGGGAAGGAAAGAGGAGAGAAAAGGGCACATACCGCTTCTTCCTGGTTGGTTTTGGTGGACTTGATTTTCTTGTTAAGGCGGTCGACCTGGTCCTTGAAGTGCTGCATGTTCTTCTGGTCTTCTTCCTGCTGTTGAACCACATCTTTCAGACGCCTCTCCTGCTTCTTGCTGAGCTTCTGCTGCTCTGCAGCGCGTCTAGTCTCACTGTCCAGGTCAACTTCCAATTCTCGAATCTGTGATCAAAAGCAAAATATAAAGAATAACCTTACGTTAACACGACACGATTCCTCGTGGTGGGGAAAGAAAGTTTTGAAATCCAGTTGCCCAGTGGGCCAGTAAATTTCAGGGTTTTTTTGCCCCCACTAAAATACATGTATTGCTTGCCTAATAAGGGCGCAATGTTTGCGCCTTACCAACTACATCATTCACTAGATACTGTCTGTAATCAGTAATCCATGTTTTCAACTCACTGTTTTGCTCATCTTGCATTCTTAAGTTTTGAAATTGATTGCAAATTGTCACTAACAAGACTACAGAGGCTAATTTCAGATGTCCACCCAACACCAAACTTTTAATTTGCCCAAGAGCAAAATTTCCTTGCCGCGGGCAATCGGACCTGGGTTTTTTCCTGCCCTGTTCCTAATAAAAGAGGGTATCGAGAACTGATGTAACTTTAGAACAGTTGAAATAATACTGACTTACCCTCTGTTCTAATTTCTTGATTTGATTCTTGAGCGCTTTACCGCCCTGGGCCTCAAGTTCCTCAAGTTTGACCTCCAGATCCTTGACTTGGCGCTCGGCCGACATGCGGCCTCTTTCAGAATTAGCCAGGCGGTCTTGAGTCTGTGCCAGTTCTTGTTGCACGCGGGCCAACTGTAAACACAAAGTCGCCACATTTACTATGTTTTCAATATCGTCCTGTTTTACAACGTTAAATGGAATTTTAACAACAATGATAAAGTGTTCAGTAACGTAATTCTTTGTAGTAATGAGGTCTTGGCCGTGTAAGCACGCATGTTCGTAGCGCCCACACTCTGTGTGGAAGCGTGGCGTTTCTGTTCCGTGTTCATTTCAAGAGGGTTCCAGGGGGGGGTGGGGGTTCCCCACTTTATGGGTCAGCAGCTCTCTCGAAACTTAGCTGGCGAGCGCAAGCGGGGTCACTGAGCCATTTTAGGTACTTTCTGTACCTTTGTGGTTGTGCAGTTATCAAAGATAAACGTAATTATCTACTTCCGTTCGGGGTAACCCTGCCAAAGCTCTTATTTGTGACAACAAACAACATAAGCTAAAACGTACCTCTATAGCAGCTTTCTTGGCCCTGTCATCAGCATTCTTAGCTTCATTCTCCAGATCTTCAGCCTCCTCTTGCAAGCTGCTGATTGTCTGTTCCAGTTTACGCTTGGCTTGGGTGAGGGTGTTGACCTGGGTTGTGGCTTGGGCCATGTTGTCCACTGCCTCTTGTTTCTCCTGCTCGGCTATCTTGCGAAGTCGCTCAGCCTGGCGAAGGACAAGCAAGTGGTCACATCAAATCGTCCTAATAGTCACCACCGTTACTGGCCTTAGTGGCCGGTAAAAATATTAGCTCAATAGAGCTACTCTGATAATTCGAGGTATGTATAACTCGAAGAATATCGAACACTGTTGGGAAGTTTATGAATATCCATTCCACTGTTCTCGTGCAATAGGCCATATTCGTATTCTCAATAATGGACTGGAACTAGCTTGCAACTGAGGCTAATCTGTGGAGTTTTTTCAAATGCAAATGACTTTTGTCGCTTTTTAATGATATTCCCCCTGCATGAGCCTCCATTTCAAGCTAGTTCCAGTCCAATACCGAGAATACCAATATGGCCTATTTTGACTCCACAAAAATATAGCCGCTGTAATCTGGGACCATCGTGAACAACGGCGAGTGCTGTTTTTTTTTTCCTTCGCCATTCTTCACAGAACCCTAAAGAGGTTTCAATCCCGCAAAATCTCACACCAAATCACGTGTTTGCCTATGACAGCCAGACACGTACCTGTTCCAGCTGACTTCGAAGTTCATCCAGCTCCGAGTTGATCTCACCGACACGGCGTTCAGCTTTGGCGGCGGCTTCACGGGCATCATCCCGACCACGTTGTTCCTCTTCAACCATCATTTGCAGATCCTACACAAAACAAGAAAATTGACAAGCCAATTACTACCATTGTGAAACTATTGTGACGGTATAGTGTCATGTAAACCCCATTCCTACACGCGAGCAACTTAGACTCTAAACCTACGGGGGAGAGGGGAACTCCCGTGTGAAAAGGTCGGGGATGCTTTACGTGGGAGTCCCCGTGTTTAAACCTAATTTTTTCACGTTCGTAATACCCCTAAATCTCTGCCAATCGCTGCCATTCTTGTTTCGTGTTGCCACATATCTTAATAAACTTTTGTTTCTAGTTGTTATCGTAAAGAAGTCGTAGATCAAGTCATGTATTCCACGTATATACTTGTCACAATATGTCAATCTACATTGGAGCTATTGCTGTACTTCATTAGTCATAAACAATGGCAAGAACTCAATCAGCCTCATGGAGCTCAGTAGAATTGCGAATCACTGAATCAGTCTTAACTGTGATGCAGTCTTGACCGAGCCTCATTCACAATTGTTCTTTGGATGGTATCAAATGGAACCCAGTCTGCGAACAGGCTCCAGGGGAAAACGGAAAAAAATTCGGTGAGCGAAGCGAGCGGACGAATGCGAAACTGAAGAAAACGGAGAACGAGGCGATCGGGGCGGGTTTCGCGAGCCTGTTCGCAGGCTAATGGAGCTGAAGAAACTTACAAAACACTTGATGACAATGAAAAGCACGTTGTTTCTGCTAGAAGTTAAGACATAGCGAGGGTGTCTGAAATACAAACCTTCACTTGCTGTTGTAACTTCTTCAAATTCTTCTGGAATTCTGCGTTAGCCTAAAAATCAAAACCAACAGCAAACTAAAACTCAGTCTCATTCTACCAAAGCAAATGACAAGCCAATCGCAAAACGACATCACGTCCAGAAAAGCAAAGAAAACACTGGTAGCACATCTCACCTTTAGGGCGTTGTCTAGATTGATCTCAAGTTCATTGTTGGCCGCATCTAGGTTCTTCTTTGCGCGCAACTGCAAAGAAGAAATTTTAACATTAGTTCATGAAGTAAGGAAAAAACTGTAGATTAAAAGATTAAGACAACCCAAAGGAAAATTCTAAACTGTTGGTTGGTTCGCCAAACGGCCTAGGTAGACAGCAACACGATGCTCCTAATTCGTTACATTTCCTTTGCTTCATATTCTTAAGAGCCCAAAAAAACAAAAGAAAACAAACATCCGAAGTTCAAGTTTCTGAAGTGGTAAGGGATATCAAGGATGTACAAATACTTACCAAGTCGCTCTTAGCTTTAATCTCGGTTTCCAAGGATGCTTGCAGACTCTCCAGCTGACGGGCATGGTTTTTCCTCATACTCTCTAACTCCTCGTCTTTGTCCGCAATTCTCTTCTCCGCTTCCTGCTTGTACTGGGTGAGCTCAAGCTGAGCCCGCGTTACCTTGGATTCTTCGGCTTCTAGAGCAGCTTCTATTTCCTATAACGCAGCACAAACCGTGCCTTAGACGTGTTCGATTAGGAAATCCTTACATACCAATTCAACAATTAACGAGAGACCAGGTTAGCTCACTTTATGTGGATTACACGTCTCCGGTTTTCTTGCGGTTAACTTCACTTATGTTTGCTTGCGGTTAGTTCCACCGAGTTTTTCCGGGTTCGATGCCTGGTGTTCGTTTATTAAACTTTCTTTCTAAAACAAAATTCCTGCAAATCTTAAATTATCTCGCGCTGTTACTTTTGATTCTAAGAATTCACGCAATCTCTTCTTCACAACTGCGATGCACTTCAAGGACAGGAAACTGCGACATTTGTTTCCATTTTCTTTTTAAACTCTTGTTTCGGCAATGGCAATTTGCTTTAGCAAGTAAGAGTAGCGGTTTGCTTTTGCTTCCGCTTTGTACTTTACCTCTAAGGCGCTCTGTAGTTCTTCTTTCTCAAATTCGAGTCTCTTCTTTGCCTTCTCAATTTCCACCACAGACTTGCCTCCCTCTCCAAGCTGCTCTGCCAAATCGGCAACCTCGGCTGTGGAACGTAAATTAGAGGAACTTATCAGCTTTTGATTAATAGGCGAATCTTAGGTGACGTAAATTTTACATTTTTCCTCATTAACATACGACTTTTCGCAGATAAGGCACCACGCTATACACGAATTGACTACAGACATTTTAAGAGCTAGTGAAACTTAGTAACTGATGAATTCTTTGGCTCTTTGGGTGTAATATTCGAGGAGAAATAAGCTTCAAAAACTGCAAAATTCTGGGTGGCAAAAGCGCTAATGAGCTCATAAATTCTTTGCAAAATTTTTAATTTTTTAACCCGCGTCGCACAAAAAGTATTCAATACATCGGAAGGAAATTCCTTGGGACAGTTAATCGTGCCGTGCCATTTTAATATTCAGAACTACTGTTTTTGTAGCCCAATCGGAAACTGTATCGCTTATACTAATGAGCTAACCAATGTAAACAAAGATTGTCCTATAGTATGAATGAGAGTGGTACCAATAAGCTGGAATGAGATTCCCTTTGTTCGCCCCATTGTATTTGATCTGTGCAATTACAATGTTACGACATCTTTTACGTAGTTTCTAACAGTGCAAGGACTTAAGTCAATAATTTCTAGCTTTCAATCCGTCCGTGGATGAAAGTTTAGGGTGTGACCATTACAACGCGACTACTTTTGAGGGATACTTGTTACGGGTAAATGTTTTCAATGTGGTTTTATCTTGAACTCTGTACATGAATTAAACCCTAGTGAGGAACAATATTGAATTAAAGTTATTGGGTGGTAATTGTGCGAACTTAATCTTGCGATACTCTGCAAAATTGAGATGTTTGTTTTTAAACGACGCTAGTTTCCGAAGTGAAATTGTTAACAAACTAAAGAAAAACAAGAGAAACACAAACCTTCCAAGCTCTTCTTTTCTCTTCTCAAGAGTTCCATTTGTTCGTTCATTTCATCATTCAATCCTTTCAGCTTGAACATCTGAAGTGGAATAAATAAAACACTCCGTAAGAATTGTATTGACAATGCACGGCCTTGCAGCGAATAAACTTCACAAAAAAGACGTCTTGAGAGTTCTGGGGAGTTAATGTTGGGAGCAGTCTACCACCTATGTAGCCCGGGTTCGATTCCTGCCCGGCGCCATATGTGGGTTGAGTTTGTTGTTACTTCTTGGCTTTGCTCCGAGGATTTTTCTCCGGGCACGTCTCCAAATTCCAATTCGACAGGGAGAGAGGACTCGAATGAAAACCAGCTAAGGCCGATTTAGCTTCCTCTCTAAATATTGCGATTTATTTCTTTTCTAAACCAAAGCAGATCTGCGACTAACCTCAGTGGAGTAGTTACGCGCTTCTTTCTGTGCATTGTCCACTTCAGCTTGTAATTCATCGCACCGTAACTTCCACTCGTTTATCTGCTGGTCGAACTTCTTCTGTTTCTTTTCCAGATTGGCAGCGTTTGTCGTAGCCTGTCAGGATAAATACACAGCACTTTATAAACCATGGTTTCCACAGACATCACTTTTCAAAATTCCCCGACTTTTCCCTCATAAAAACAGAATTTCCCTGACCAAATAATGCAAAACGTCAGATACACTAAGTAAGTACTAGCGGTGTCTGGCCTCCCCTTTACAGCCCTCCTTTCCACTCATTCATTAAGACTTATAAGATTTCAACAAATCTTTTTTTCTTCATTAAGGAAGAACATCGTCGAGCTCACAGTGACCGCAAATGTTTCTTCCAACCCTCAATGATTTTTCTTCAAACTCAAAATTTACAATTCTCTGACTTAGCCCTGACCTTGTAGAGTGTTTTTTCCCTGATCATTTTCTGATCTGTGACAACCCTGTAAATGGTTTACTCTAACGCTTAAAAATATAATAGTATGTTTAACAATGAGTGCCAAAGAGTGGAACCCATATGAGAAGCCCGAGAGAGGCAGAATCCAGCGCATCTGGAGGCGCACAAGAATAGCAGAGTTGGAGGAGAGATTTCTAACGTGGTAGGAAGCGAAACGCACTGCTCAAAATAGGGTCAGGTGGCGGGCACCAATGGATGACCGACGTTTTATCAGGAACGAAGAGGATTGAGCGAGTGAGTTAATAAAAAGTGATATTGAAAATAGGAAAAAAAGTGTTGCAGCAGGAAAACAAGCTAACCTTCTCCAAGTCGATGAGGGCATCTTCCAACTCGGAGTTAAGTCTGTTCTTGGCCTTCTCAGCATTGCTGGCCTTTTGACTGGCGCTAGAAAGAGCTTCTTCGGTCTCTTGTAGTTTCTGTGTCAGCTTGCGTCTAACGAAAGAGTAAGTAAGAACGTCAAGATTGATACCACGTGACCGCAGTTTGGTTCCCCACCCTACGTCTCCAGAGTTTCGAAAAGAGAGAGGTAGAGCCAACTGTGAGTCTCTTGAAGTTTTGAGTCTTAGGATAAGACACTAATCTGTGACCATTACTTTAAAGTCTGTGGCTGAAACCCTAGTGTGTGACCATTCAATTGAAAGCTGTTGAGCCATACTTTCATGTGGTACTGTTTACTATGCTGTCCAAGGTGGTTCCAACTTTAAAGTCTATGGATGAAACCGTAGTGTGTGACCTTTCAAATGAAAGTTATTGAGCAGTACTTTCATGTTGCAATGTTTATTATGCTAAACAAGGTGGTTATCTGAAGTCTGTGGATGAAACTCAGGGGTTTAAACATTCAAAAGAAAGCTATCGAGCAGTACTTTCATGCAGCCGTGTTTAAATCTCCACGTCTCCCAAACTGAAATTTGGGATCATTTTGAGTTGTTAAACTCGTTGGCGGTTTAAAAGGATTTATACGAGTAAGAATGACTCACTTAGCGTCTTCAAGTTCCTCCACTCGACCAGACACCTCCTGTTCGAACTTAGCCTTAAGCTGGGCGATCTCGGTATTAGCCTTCATGAGCTGTTTCTGCAAGTCGGCCTTGCCGTCTTCTAGCTCCTCGATCGTCTCCTGCATGCTCTCCAAGTCGGCTTCGGCGTTCTTCAACTTATTCTGAGCGTCCACTTTAAGCTGAACCACAAACATTCAATAGTTAACATCTAGTTTAAATTTGACAAGTCTGACCGTTTTGATGCCGAGCTCTGATTGCAACTTAAGGTCCGGTAATACGGGCAACATTTTTCTTCAACTTGTCTCGCAACATTGTTGCATTGGAAGTTGAAACCCTCCGTTGCGCGTATTACCACGTTTGTGATGGACTTGTCTCGCAGCAAAATACAGTGTTGCAAGTCAGCGAATTCTTTACGTTTCATTGGTCAATCGTGTCTAAATAAAGATGGCGCCTTTTATATAATTTATCGTTTCGACGAACTTCCACTTTCACTTCTGGCCGTCATTTCTTCTTAATTTTCCGTGCCAGCGAAGTTCTCTCAGTATGAGGCTCAGTGTCATTTCAGAACAAAATAAAGTTTTGTTGTCGTAACAGATAGCTAGGCGAAAAGTTGTATTTCTGCAACAGTTCTTCCAAGCCTTTTGCCTGTTGTGCCGCTTGTTTTGAACGGACAAACGAGGTGCCCCAAAGACTATGATAGCCCTCAAGGTCTTTGCACAGGGGAAATTATTACTTTCCGAGAGTTACTGGCCTACTTTGAATTCAGGCTCGTCTTTACCGTCCACCATGTTTTTTTGGCCGCGTTACCGCGTTGCCGCGTTGCCGCGCTTTGCCAATCACAAGAGTCGAATTCAAATTGTTGCGAGACAAGTTGAAGCTTCAGTGGTAATACGAGCAGCAAAACTAAAATTTGTTGCAGAAAGTAGAACTCGAGCCTACTTTGCGCAACATATTACCTCAACCTCCAACACTGTATTTTGCTGCGAGACAAGTTGGTCACAAAAGTGGTAATACGCGCAACAGAGTGTTTCAACTTGCAATGCAACAATGTTGCGAGACAAGTTGAAGAAAAATGTTGCCCGTATCACCGGACCTTTATTCCCAAGATAACGACTTCTTCGTTCTTACAACCTGCTTTTTTTAAAACAAATCTAAGATTGTAAGGAGAAATAAGTGCTTATCACTCCTGGAAATTGAATGGCTGAATAAAAGAAGACTTACTCTGATTTCCTCCTCGTTTTGTCCCTTCAGTTCCTCCACTTTCTGCTCCAGGGCTTTCTTTCCTTTCAAAAGTATGGTCATTTTAGATTCATATTCTTCGACCTGCTTTCCAAGATCTCCGCCCTCTTGGGTCAAACGACTGCGAGCGATCTCCAATTCGGCGATAGCCTTCTTCAATTCCTCCACCTAAAAGAAAATTAACACGGAGAGTGGCAATTGTGAAACAAAACATTACGCAGAACATTTCAGTATCCGATTCAGCGATCTTTATTCACAATCCTTACAACATGACCAGCTCCCAGTTGGTTTGTTAGTTCAGTTGGTAGAGCACTGCACCAGTATGGCAGAGGTCATGGGTTCGAATCCCATTCAAGCCTGAATTTTTTGTGTGTGTGATCAATCTTACTTTGCTTTTTCTTTCCCTTTTTTTTTCCTTTTCTTTCTTTTTTTTTTTTGCGGTAGTGGACTATTCAAAGATTTGATGAACTGCATAACAACTTAGTCCATACTATTTAATATTCAGGATGTACTCCACTCCAAGATGACCTATGTCCTCTGAACTCGGAACTCTGGTCGGCCACAGCAAGAGATGTGACCGGGATTTCTTGTCGAGGTTTGTTTTTCAGTAAAACACTTGAGTTCGGTTTCTTTTCGGGCCAGGTGTACAAACAATATTGAGAAACTATTTGGGAAAATGTGCTTCTGATTCAACAGCTGTATAATCCACGTAAGTGTATAAGTAAAAGAGTGACGTTATCTCAATTCTCAAGCCGTTAGCCGAGTTTCTTTCCTCACCTGATACTTATGATCATTGAGCTGCTCCTCCAGTGCTCTGTTTTGTTTTTCCGACTGAGCCTTTGAAAATAACAGCAAGCAAACCATTAGATGAAACATCAACAACAACAAGTGGAAAACCTTAAAGTCAACACTAAAAACACACAACAGCAGTACTGTGCAATACCTTCTGTTTTTGCAGTGTTTCCAAGCTGACAGAAAGATCGTCCCCTTCAGCTTGCAAAGCATTCTTTTCCTTTTCGATCCTACGAAAAAAATTAATATATGGTAAGTCACGGGAAATATTTTTATATCACGCGCTGTGAGGGACACTCACCTGTCGCTTTATTTTACGTTTATTACTGTCTGGTAATTTTTGGCTCGACTTTCTTCGGTGACTTTCTTTGGGCTTGTCACGCGATGCGTGACAAGCGTGACGAGTCAAACGAGCGTTTGACACGGATTGTCCATTTAAAAAAAAAAATTCTCGTAATTTGTTAAATATCTCAATATTCCCTTCTCATTTTCATAATAGTCAAACTATCAAGTTGTTTCAGGTACATACTTGGATTTGGATTTCTTCAAGGAATCTAATTCGTCCTGCAGTTCTTGCAAGGCCTGGTTTTGTTTGGTCCGCATGCTGTTGACGGACTGTTCATGTTGCGAGGCCTGTTCCTCGAGTTCTCGTCTGAGTCTGGTGATGTCACTCTCGCGCTTTTTGTTAAGCTCGATCTACGGCAGAAAAAAAAAAAGCAAAAATACTTATTTATCTCTTCATACACTTCCATGAGTGGCACAGTTTAAACCAAAAAAAGAATTCAAAAACAAACAAACACACATTTTTTTTTTGCAAAGCGTTGAAGAACAAACTTTCATTTCCGACTACCTGTACTTGTGTTTTTCCGTTTCCGGTCGCTTCAATTTCGTTTTTTCTTTAATACAATATTTACTTTCCAACACATACCTGTGCCTGGGTGGCACCACCTTGTTCCTCAAGTCTTTCGTTTAAATCGTCCAGTTCCCTCTCGAGTTCCATTCGCGCGCGTTCCGCCTGTTGGATGACAAGACGGAAATTCAATTCAACCTCCAGCCGTGGAGGAATGAATAATGTCCAATATACCTTACTGTGTATAAACCTGCATATTTCTTTAACTTAGAATAAAAAAGTTACGATAGCTTTTTTAAACAAGTTTCGACAGTGAGATAACGGAAGGTTTAGCAACTTATTTGCCATTGTTCGCTCGTCGTGACGCTGATCTCAAAACAAATTAAAACTGTAAGCCTCTCTACGTGACTTCTTTCCGAGAACAAATCACAAGCTTGTTCCCGTGTTTCATTAGCTTTGTCGACTCGGCCGAAACAGTGCGATGAAGACTGCTCAGTAATGCAGAAAAATATAGTGAAAGAATTCCACGAGATGCAGATTAGATGTACATTGTACTGTTATCAAAAGAAAGACGCAAACAGTTCACCGATGTGCTAATTAAGTTCTCGATTTCAAGTCCATCGACTTAAAGGTCAGTACAAGAAGTTGACTGTATGGTTATATAACTCCCCTTCCTAGTAGAGCTTATGTAATCAGTAAGTGCAAGTGTTCACCATACCTTGGATCGCGCATTTTTCTCTTGTTCCAATTCTTCTTCCAACTCTTCGATGCGGGCCTGAAGAACAAAGAAAGTACAAACTCATTGGAGCGAAAACTCCTGTGCTCTGCATCACGCGCGCTGTTACTTCGCAGTGTACAGTGGTTAAACGAATGCCGGCCCAACTTGAAATCGAAACAAACTAGGAACGGCAGCTAGATCTTGTTCATACCAGCTGGTGAAATCCGACTGGCAACAAGATCTGTCTGCACTATCTAACGAACAAATATCCTCGCCAATATTTTGCGATGGATTAAAATAACAATCAGGTTTGAGAGAGCACAATTTGCGGCACGTAGTAAATTGCCTGGAATGTCAAAATTCGCACCGTCCACGAGCAAACAGCGTCGGCATTTTCTTCACGCGACAAGAAGCCTTCACTTACAGCGGATATCTTGTCTGATGGATGCACATAGAAACTGTAGTTGTGTGCCTCCGCTGCCCACATGCTTTCAAAAGCTCTGATTTCGCAGATATACTCGCACACGTTTGAAATACTACATTATTGATCCGAAATCCAGCAACATAAGCTGACCTGGAGCCGTTCAGCCCGCCTCGTGACAATGTTATGCAGGAATGCAGTAATAACCTGTACACAGCTATTAAAAAGTTTAATCTTTAGTCAATGGTTCATTAAAATTCAACTTACGAAACAAAGGAAAACCCTTGCAAGGCAAACATATTTTACAAAAGACTAGACTGCGGTCGCAATATGATGGATAGCGGCAGACTGGAGTACGAGTAAAATAGAAGTCACACACGATTGAAATGTTTCTAGTGGGTTGATCTTCAGTCAGTTTACGAGAGGAATCTATTAGCCCGCGTGGCGAGAAAATCCGGGTTTCTCAGCTGTAGACAACAGGTGAAGTTCGTTCCCAGGTTACTGTGTGGCTTTCGTTACCAGTATTTACTTCTACAAACTTGAAGTTGATAATCAACTAAATGCTTTATTTGAAGCATTCTCACAAACATTTCATCAAGAGTGCTAAAAATGAAAACCCGTTCATCAGTGATGAAGCAAGTTCATCAGTGATCAAGCACGTTGACCGAAACCGAACCAAAGTAAAACCTTAGAGAAAACTATTTAACGGTTCCTTTTTTTGGTTTTGTTTTTGTACTTTTCCATACCTCCAACTCTCTTATTTTCTTCTTTAATGACTCGATTTGCGCCAGGAGGTTTTCGTTATTGCCATTACTTTCGTTGAGTTCTTGTTCTTTCCTGCAGGTAAAAGACCGTCATTGTAGACAAAACAAAGGGAACGTTCCCACAGCCTTTACATACTCCACACATAGATTTTACACTAATAATAATGTATAGTATAACTGGAAATATTTTTTGGTTTACAGCTAGATGGGCCTATAACCTAGGGGGCTTATGAGCGGGGGGAAGGGTGCTTATCAGCGGAAGTTCACGTTATGTGTCATGGGTATGTCGCAACGACAGCCGAAATGTTTCCAGTTCGTCTTTTTCGATTTTCCGGCTCTGCGTCTGAAAATTGTTTCGGAACAGATATAAATAAATACAAAAAGGGAAAAGAAAAATGCAAGAACTACTTGTTTTTATTTTGTACTTTGTTTAATTATGACGTGACTCAGGCAGTTACCTTCGCAAGTCCTCTTCAAGGCGCGCTTTCTCACCCTTGACATCCTCCAGGCTGTCTTGTGTCATCTGGTGACCACGAAGCAACACAACAATGTCAACTTTCTCAGAAGACACTAGTATTAAAGTTCCCTTGTAATATTTCCATGGAAGCTACTAGGCAGCCAAGAATATTTATGGAGACCGACTACTACTTTTAGCAGCTGTGCGAGCTGGCAACCGCGAGGGTAAAGTGAAGGGTGCGAGGTGCATTATCGTGGGTCCACGGGTAATAAAAGGTTTAATTGAATGATTTTTGAGAACATGTTTTTGGGTTGTAATAATAGTAGGTTACAGTATTTATTATTTTTTCTTTTATTTTAGTGCACGGCCCTATAAGCTTATGGCTTTAATCTTTACCGTAGATAAATGAAGTCTTGATATTTTTTCTTGATTTTTGATTACGCGCGGCTAACACTCACCTTTAAGTCACCTTCCAGTTTCCTTTTAACTTTCTCGACATCTGCACGAGCTTTTTTCTCTCTTTCCCATTGTTCGACTGTCTGCAATACAAACAATAATAACAAAAGCTTAGGAGCTAACGTCCAATAAACAAGAAAACACCTCTACTAAATAATAAATAAGAATAAATTGGAAATGTTGCTGTCAATTAAGGGAACACCTACCTCGTCTATTTGTTGTTCAAGTTTAGATTTGACTTTATTGAGGTGGCTGACTTTGTCTTCCTCTTCCTGCAGTTGATCCTCGAGTTCCTGTAAAAGCAAAGCAGTTCAATCCGAATTTGTCATTTTTGTGGTTACTGGCTTTAGTCACCATTGTGTCACCGGGTGCGTAAGTAAGATAGTCCATGACTATTCGCATAGCCTTCGTATTTTTTAAGTTCGAGTTTCGTAATCGGGCTCACACTTGACCAATCGTAGTCATCCTTACTCCTTTTTAACCTTTTTGTTATTTTTCTTCCTTTCTATTTTTTTTTTAAACTATCATATGATTTTCGGATTTTTTCGAATTTTCGCTAATTTTTTACTTCGTAAATAAGACGCTAGTGATGACGGAGTGTCTTACCTGCTTCGCTTCCTCGAGTGCCTTCTTCTCTTTTGATAATTTAGTAATCGATTCATCTTGAGCGGCGAGTTCGTCTTGGAGCTGTTCGGCGTTTTTCTCTCTGCTCGCAATGTCCTGCTCGGCCTATGAAGCGATGACGAATCAAAGAGTTATATTTTTTGCAAACAAAACATTGACAAGCCTGTGAGGTATCTGCTATCAAAACATTTACCAAAGTAACAAATGGATACATGACAAATTCCTTTCCTGATAAAAATAAGACTTAAACACAGGCGCTAGGCGCTGTTATCCTAGCGTATTGCTTTGTTTTCTTGTAATTTATACCTCTAACCTACCTTTTTAAGAGCAGTTTCTAAGTCTTCTACGTCTTGTTTGAGATCGTTGATTTCGGCTTCCATTTTCTTTTTTGCCTCCGCCATCTCAGCACCGGATTCTTCTTCATCGTCCAGTTGTTCAGAAAGGTCCTGTCAAGAGAAAGGTCTAGCGAGTCAATGATCTTACTTCTGTAAGTTGGCTTAGGCATCAAAGTGATGAGTGCTGTATGACAACATGACTGTTTTTCTTTTTTCCTAAAAGCAGAGTCAATGAAAAATAAACAGTGCGCAATCAAAACAATTAACGGAAAGCGTTTTACCAACACTCGCAAACAGTAAATGGCAAAGGTCGCGTCTACTTTTGACACATTCCAAAATTCTTCAGATTATTAGTTCGAAGTTACTCTTCTAAATAAATTGCTTCTTTTTCGACTCCTCTTTTTCACGCTGAGGAATGTTTTCAACCCAAAAGCAACTAAATTTCAACTGACAGTAAAAACAACTAAAATATATTGCATTTAGTTTTCGTCCCACCTTGACTTGGTCCTCAAGCTTTTCTTTTTCTTTGGTCAGTTGAGCCGCCCTGTCCTCTGCATCTGCACAAGCATCTTGCTCCTGTGTTCAAAATAGAAATTCTCTATACTGTTTGCTACACATCTTAAATGTAAGTTCTGAGAATTTCGATCCACATTCCCTCGTTGTTGATTTCCCTCATTCTTGGGATGTCCTTTCACTATTCTTCTTAATATTATGATGTGATTGCGTGACAATGTGGGAATGAAGACGTGAGACGTTGCTACAACGTCGGTAGCATAGATTCATGGTCAATACTTTGGCAATTTCGCAGCTTATAGAATCAGGTACTAATAACACCTCTGTCTTGTTAACGATGAAACACGACCAAAACGTGTTATTCGCTTGAGAAAAATTACCATGTGACCCCCATCCCCTCCCATCCTAGTCAATGCATTCTGTAAGGATGTCAACGACAGTTTTATCTACGTACACTTTGCAGATTTTGGAAGAGTTCGTTCTTCTCCTCCATCAGTTTAGTCAGTTTCTCCTCCAGTTCTTTCCTCAGCTCTTCTTCCTTTGCAAATCGTTCTTGCAGCTTCTTGAGCTGATTAATAAAAAAGATAAGAACAAGGAGATCAATTTGCTGTTTTATCACAACAGGGCACTATGGGAGTGTTTTAGTTGAGTTCAGGTTTCAGTTTGTTGAAGCACGGGCGTCAACCATCGTCAGCAATACGAATTTGAATGCTTTGGCTTCAAACCGACCCTTTTATTACTGAGTTACTACAGTAGAAATTATTAGAATAGGTAATCATACGGTTTTGAGTTCAATTTGGAATTAATTTGCCCGAGTGAGTTTTTCAAAAAGCAGAAATTGCACGAGCCGCTTCGGCGAGTGTAATTTCAGCTTTTTGAAAAACTCACAAGTGCAAATTAACTCCAAATTGAACGAGAAAAACCGTATGATTACTTATTGATAATATAAACATGAAAAAATTCGCGCGGAGGAAGTGCCGGAACATCTTTCTTGAAGCCATTTTTGTCATTTGAGAAAACTTTTTTCAAAGTTTCAGCACAAAATTTTCGTCATCATTTTACGTGATGTCGTTTTGTTAGAAAAGTTCCCATTGTCTTTCAGCCAATCATACTCCAGAATTTCGATGTGTAATTTGCACTGGTGTCACACTTTTTGCACTGATCTTACACTTTTTTCACTGGTGTTACACTTGAACTGCACTGCTCTTAGCCAATCAGAATCGAGTAATTTTTTCATGTGTATTATTGTATACTATATAAAAACCCTCTGAAACCCTAGCAAAACCATGTTGCTCTTCACGTTCTCAACTTTCCCGCGCTTGGTACTCCCTCTGGAGTCTGAGCCAATCAGAAGCAAGGCGCGAACTTTTCCCGCGCTTGGCAGCCGCGCTGTAGGAGATCACCTCGACTTTGTATCGCATTCTCGCCCGACGTTTGGCAGATCAAGAAAAATGTTCTCGAGTTTGCTCTTAAGTTTCATGGATAGGTAAGTTTTGAAAAGCATGAATTACCTCTTCTGCTTTCTCCCTCATTTCTTCGTCAGCACGGGCAATGTTCAGAAGAGGTTTGACCTTGGAAAACAAACAGCACAAGTTATATAGTAAAGCAAAGTGTATAAACCGCGTTTCTTTCTAGTATAAATTGGCCATTTTTTCGTAAATCCGCGTCACTCTTTCAAAGTCTTCCTCACTCGCAAACACATTTGTTTGTTTTCTGTTTATTAATACTTCATTTGTATCTTTCTATATAGGCTAGCTCTTATTTCGAGTTTACAAACTGCTTTACCTTTGTGTAAAGTCTCCACCAAGACCAGTTTCTCAGGAACAGATACTTCCTGACGTTGCGCTGGATGACAGCAATTCCAATTCTATAAGGAAATTGGTAAAGTACATGTATTAACTCTTCAAAACGGATACCTTTCAGGCTATGCTATCTAGAGATGGTAACGGTATGAAGTAAGTCGTAACTACAGGACATTTTTCAATATTTAACCGTATCATAAAATAATTCATGTAAGCTTAATGGCCATACCTCTGGTCACACATCTTGCGATACTCTTTACGCATGAGATAGCCTTTGCAGTAGGCTTGGAACATCGAGATGATTTTGGCCAGCCTCTCATCTCTCATGTCTTCCAGTTCTCCCAAGATACCAGCCCGGAAGAATACCTAAATGTGTCATATAATACACGATGTTCACTCGAACTCACAATGAAACTGAGTACTGCACTTCTATCAGGCAATTAAGTATTCACTTTTTTTCAGCACTAAAATTCAAGGACCTATTAATATATCACTTATCAGGACACTTGTAAATCCAAATTGTGAACGACACATCACAGAACAACTGCAGTGCTTCAGTAGATAGCAACAATTAGAGTAGGGTTGAATCTATTCACCATTTGAGTCACTTTGTTGTTAATATTAGGTGGCTTTCAGGGTTGTACAAACTATTTTCTATTGATTGCAGCTAAAAGTATGGTTTACAATATGAAATCTAACAGTATTTTTGCAAAAGTATAGTGTTTGTTTTTTTGTAATGCTAGAGATCAGTGTGCATTACCTTGCTTGTTCCAACCCTGTACGATGCTTTCTCTAGTTGCATGGCATCCAGAAGCTTCTCACAAGCCTTCTTGCCATCCATGAATCCCCCAGCCACTGCTGTTGGTGCCAGGATCTGATACCTAAAAAAGGAAATATTTAGACATTTGACTACTACAAAAACAACAAAAATCAAAACCAAAGAGAGTGACCTCCCACGAGCTATCCATAACTACACTGGCCTGGCCATCACTAGACTGTCAAACTCTCAATTCTATGTCTAAGACGATAACCTTTAAGCCATGATTGCTCCCTTGCATGTACATACCCAATCTTATCCTTTGAGTCGGTAGAAATTTATTTTGTTTGTTTATATACATGTACATTTATATGGTATTATGTGCTTTGTTACTCACCTCTGTCGGAATTCATTGAATGGTACTCTGTTGGGGAATCCCTTTCGGCAGATACGAATACCTTCAAGCACACCATTACATCTCAGCTGATGTAACACTAGTTGAGACTCAATCACTCCAGCCTTCTTGTGCTCATTAGGGACAATGCAGCGCACAAAATGAGGGCATGTGCTGTACAGAGTATCCATCAGACGACCCAGTTGTTCCTAAATGGAGAGTCACATGTATGTAAATGGGAACAATTCAATTCCTTGCAACTTTTATCATAAATTACATTAAAGTTCTAGAGTAGTTTACTTTAGAAAAGAACAAATTAAGATTAGCTACCCATGTAAAAGGGTTAGCTGGAGAATAGAACCTTTTCATAAATGGCTGCCAATTTAAATTCTTTTGTATGCATTCAAATTAGCCTCATTAAACTCGTTTGGGAGAAAAATTCTTTTGAATTATCTACTCAAAAACGAGGTTAGTCAGGCTAATTTTAATACTTACAAAAGAATTTATAATTGGCAGCCATTTATGAAAAGGGTCTATAGAAGAACTCCAATTCTGTTAACAAGAATTTATTGCATACCTTGTGTTTGTTACTGACAGTCATAAAACTGCCTCCCTTGCCTCTTGCATGAGCTGTAAGAAAATACTGAAAATCAGTACACACCAACAAATACAACTGTTTGTAACTCCATTTCCTCAAAGAGTGTCAAAGTACAACTATGACAATTCTTTTTACATGTAGAAACAGCCTTACATTAAAACAAAACAAGGCCTAGACTGATTAAGCTCTCACATTCACTGGCATAATCCTTGAAGAGATGGGCAATAAATGGGTCTGTGGACTTTGCAAACAGTCCTGCAACAGCTTCATTGATGGGATCCTTGTTCTTATCCAACCAACCCTCTACATTGTAGCCTACTGTGCCAGCATAGTGAGCAATCTCAAAGTGATGGTTGGAAGCACTTTTGCCAGAGATTTTGGGCTTGGAATACTTTGGATGTTTCCCGTCATGGTTGTTGTGCATTTTCTGTAAGAAGGTCATGTCTGTGGCCTTAGGCACAATGCATTCTTCCTCTAGAATGGCAAACACTCCCATGGGCTGAAATTGCAACATAAAAAGGGTGTCATAATTACTGTCCTGAATGTAATACAGGTATATAATGAACGACTGACTTTACCTTCTCAATAAGTTCAATGGTTGGAAGCAAGTCCAGACCAAAGTTAATGAAGTCCCACTCAATGCCTTCACGTTTGTATTCTTCTTGCTCAAGGATAAACATGTGGTGATTAAAGAACTGCTGAAGTTTCTCATTTGTCAAATTAATGCACAGCTGCTCAAATGTGTTGAACTGCAGGAAGAACCAAATAAATACGCGAAACCATTAGAATCCGTTGATTAGAAGAAATTTCAGGTGCAGCAGGATAAAGTATGTGAAATATAGTAAAAATGTCAAAATCTCTGGTTGGTCTTGTGATTAAAACCTATTTTTTACATTTAGCTCACCTTAAAGATCTCAAAGCCAGCAATGTCAAGCACACCAATGAAGAAGGCACGTCTGTCCTGAAAGTATTATCAGAGACTACATATAAAATCTGGAGTTTGACTAACTTGAGCTGAAACATTACATGTTAAGAAAATCTGATTGAGAAAATGAGTCCCACAGCCTTGAAATGTATGCATGTGTGTAGGTCTTCAACAGCCTGTTGCAATACTAATTAATCAATATTACTATGACCGTGCACAATTGGTGCTCTACAACATGGTATTTTGTTGATGATGATGACAATGATGATGATGATGATGATGCCCTGCATTTAAGGATATAATTCCTACCTTGGTTTCTAGTGTTTTGTTTATTCTTTCAACAAGCCACAGAAACATCCTCTCATAGATGGCCTTGCTGAGGGCGCCGATGGAGTATTGAACCTAAATTGTACAAGAATATCGCTGTAAGTTATTTTTAAATTTAAAAAATGGTATACACTCGCTAAAAGACACCTGTTTCATTGATATGGGTAGTATTTGAATCTGCATATAAAGTGGTTTTGCTCTCAAGCTGAAACATTTCAGTAATAGGCATGTTACCTGTTGAAGGTTTCGCCCCTGGTTCACAAACTCACGGCCAACTTTGATTCTTGGTTTCACAAGGGACTTTCCAAAGTCTGTTTGTGAAATTGCCATCAGGAATGACACTTTGTCCAAATCTAGATGTACAGAAGGAAAACAAAAATACAGTGAGAAGACTACAGAGAAGAAGGGGTCCACTTTGAGGGGACGGTCATTTTGCACTGCAGTCAGGAATGTTTAATGGTATTCAAACAAGCTGACTTTAACTTTAATTTCCACAACACCTAACACTCAACTTTACATAATCTAATTTAGTGCACTGCAACCCACAATAGGCTTTGATCTAGCTATGATGGTGTACCATTTTTAAGCTTTCTCTAATTTAATGGATACTTTTCGCAAACATTTGACACAGACCTTTTGGATCAGCCACCTCTGCTTGCTCTTCTCTGGGCCTTTGTTTGAACTTGGCATTACCCCAGTGCAGACATGCAGCACATACTTTGTACATGCCCATCTTCTCATTTTCTGCAAAACCCAGTGTCTTGGCAGCTTGCTGATGTAAAAGAAACACAAATGGCTGTATAGTGTACCCATATTGAACATTTTCTAACGGCAAGGGAGGTTAGATGATGATGTCAAGTGTAAACTGGCTATTTGCACACCATTAGTCTCTAGTTCTCTCTGCAGAGCATGCAGTGAATGAAATTTTGTCTTCCGTTAATTCTAACAATGGAATGTATCACCCTTCAGTCACAAAGAACAAGCATCCCTATTAGACTATCTCACTTTAAATGTTTCTCTTTTTATACATGTATGCAGAGCAGAGTTTAACCAATCGTAAAGTTTGTCTTATCATGCTATGAGTTCAAGTACCAGGCTCAACTTCTTACTAACCTCAGTAATACCAAACTCTTCAACATCATTGATTCCATCAGCTCTTTCAGAACCTTTCTTGAGGAACTCATAATCCACTGATTTCTTTGACTCGATGAGAAGTTTCTCTGGATAGAAAACAATGTTTATAATTATTTTGTATATTTCCTGGACTGTTCAGGCCCAAACTGAATAGCACCAAGATATGCATCGTTAAGTTCTTATATTACTACTTGTTACTTTTTGCGGGTCTTGACTTACAAAGGAGGTGAGTTCATTACTTTCCAATAGCTAAACCATGTACCATAACTGTACATGTTAACTAATCCATGTCGAATAAATGAATAAATATTACTGCAGTTAACTATGTTTTTGAACATACAAAGAAATGCAAGGATGAAATCTTGATGAAAAGATTTCATATTAAAGGAGAACAGAGAAATTTATCACATACTTAATGCCACTGGAGTAACAATCATTAAATATAAACAGCAGAACACTTTCCTGCAGCTGTTATTTGCATTTGTTTCATAATAACAATGAAGTTAAATTTATGGCTCCTTAACTTTTGGAGCATTGTTGCTTTTAGAGAATCTCTTCTTTTGAAATTTGTTAACTACTAGTGGTAAGACATTTGCAGACTGCTGACTACTTTACCCGTAATTAGTGCACTGGTTAGCCTGAATATTGCTCAGGTTAGCCTGTTTGCAGTTTGCTCTTAATAATGGAACTGGGAATACAATACATGTATAAGTTAAAAAAATCATCAGTTTATAGTCTGCAGTGTACAAATTCTACCATAGTCTTAATTGAGCAGGCACAAAAAAAATTGTTTAACAATTAAATCAAGCAACAAACCATGCATTTCCTTTGAAGCACCATACAGCAACTGATAGAAGATGTGATAGTTTCTTTCGCCTTCCAGTTGGTGTACTACACGAGACTTCTCAAGCAAGTCTGTTTAAAGACATTAATGTAAATAGGCTATTAGGAGGTATATACCTAGAGAGCAACCATCTTCTGGACAGTTTTCAAAAGAGAAACTGAGAAATGTTTATACTCTCAGGCTTGTTCTGGTTACATTGTATAAAGGTGTAAGACATTTTTGTTTTGGGTTCATGATCTTTCAAAAACAGCATAACAAATGTTTTCCTTATGTAGTGCAAATCAAAGCATGGGGACTTTGGAGATGGAACTGTGTGAAATTTTCACTACAAGTTGAGTGAAAGAAAACTGCCCAAGCACATACTGGCCAATTTATCCAGTTATTATCAGTAGACAGAGTTTACATCCATAACAAGGGATTTTTCTAAGTGTTGTTTTCATGAACTGTATTCTCCACTTGAAAGGGACACTTAATAATTTTGTTCACTTGACCTAAAATTTGGATAAACGTTTAATATTTGAACATCAAAACCATGTCAGTGATTTTTTTTAATTTCTGAAAACTTTTTCACTCTAAGCATTTCGACACAATCACTCTACTATTTTAGATTACATGTATGTCAAAAATGTTCTGTCATTTTTCACTGAAATTGGACATGGGAAAACCCTGCCACAAATTTATAGTATGAGATGCCCACATAAAGCTGCCGTAAAAAAAAATTGACAAATCATTTGATTTCAAAATGGTTGGTACAAATATATATTTAGATAGTCAGCTCTATAAGCTCTAATCAAATTAAATTTGATCACTGGGGCTTCAGGTATCTGAAGTTTAATCCAAGCATGCTACATTGGTTGGATGTGAGACACCCCAGCTGGTGTAGACCTACAGGTTATTGTAAAATTTGAAGTTTGAAAGAGCCATCTGGCTCACGAGTGTTGTTGTTAACTTTGTTTCTGTAGCATGGGCCGACTTTAAGGTCAATACTCAGTAAGTATTGCTACACCTACCAGGTGGATTGTTAGACCATCACATGTAAATTAACAAAGATCTAATGACCCTAGGTAATAAATGGCACTTTTTAGAGTTGCTTTATTCATTTTTTTCTATCTGGCATAATTATAGCCAGTGAATCTTCCAACTAATGATCAGGCTAAATCAATTAAAATGAGATGTTAACCATATGTTAACCATGCCACAAAAGGAACAGAATATCTTACAAGACTCAATATCAGCTCCTGCAAGTTTTCCTTGGGGTCCAAAGTGGCAACGAATGAATTTTCCCTATACGTGGAGAAAGGAATCATGTTTTTTAAGTACATGTATACACAATTAATGAGTTTCAGAATGCTATTTAGAGGGAGCATCATGCATGGAATTCAGGTTGAAATTATCACTAATATCAGAAAAATAAGATTAACGTAGAAGTGAACATTCGAAAGCAATGACAGACTTGAGCCTATTTGAGAAAGCTGCAAGTTTTCTCTCCTGAAGCAACATTGATCCCCCCTCCCCTCCTGTAGTAACATTAATTCCTCCCCTCCAATGAAATAGAAGTGAGCAGTGGAAAGCAATGACTGACTTAAGCCTATTTGAGAAAGCTAAAAGTTCTCTTTCCTGTAGTGACACTAATCCCTCCCTCCCCTAAGTTAAGGTTTTTTACCGGTTACAGTAATGTTACTGTTCTCTTGATTAAGATTGCAACCTACCGTAGACTTTCACAAATCAAGGGGAAATATTATCCCTCTGAACTGTGTTCACCTGTTCCAAAACATTTTACCAGCAGCTTTGCCCACTCAGTATAAGCATGAGGTACACCCCTTAGTATTGAACACGGGGCTTTCCTATCCAGTGGATCTCACTGGTTGGTGGGTTTGTTTAGCCCTGGCAGTACATTCCATAACCAAACATGTGCCTCAAATTTATGACTTGGTGACATTTTATCAGCACGAATCTCATTCTTGTGAGAGTTGAGAGCTCTAAAGAGACCTGGCAACCCTCCTTTTTTTAAGAGGAATTATAATATTTTTACACGTATAATTTGTCAAATGACACAGACATGTAGTTACATGTGTATCAACAGTACATTAAGCATTTAGCACTCACAAATCTAGAGGAGTTGTTGTTTCTGATGGTCTTGGCATTACCATAAGCCTCAAGAATTGGATTTGCTTCAACAACCTGGTCTTCAAGAGTACCTTTCTAAAGTTAGACACAAAAAGTATGCTATGTCATCTCCGAATAATGATCCCAAAAATCATGTAAAATCACTTGTCTGTAGGTACATGTACTTCACACAGTAGCAACACAATTACATGACTTTTTCATGTCTGTCTTATAATTTAGTACTTTATATCACCAACAGAGAAACAGTTTCGCGTGTCATGGTAGCACATTAATGAAAATCCCTTATTGTTTTTGCTTATTACCAGTTAATTAAATGGACAAAATTTAAAAGGACAAAATGTTAAACATTAAACTAGAACTAAGAGCTTGACTAATCAATGTCCATGCAGGCATAACATCTTGTAACTTCTGAATTATAAAATGTTAGAAACTTACATCCGATTTTTGATCTCCAGGTTTTGTTTGTCCAGACACATGGGCCAGGTACTGGATAACTTTCTTGGTGTTCTCAGTCTTTCCAGCACCAGACTCACCGCTGACAATTTGAACACACCAGATTATTAACAGATCCATTATTGAATGAAGCTTGATTCACCGACTCACTCTACCCCTCAAGGTAGATAATTTACCTGCAATTTGATCTTTCTCTGCCAAATAATAATGATAATAGTACATGCACATATAATAGGCAGCATTTATAAAACCCTAATTCCATATAGTCAATTATAACTTGAAAATCATCACTTAAAATTTTTTACAACTTTAAAAAATATATACATTGAAGAAAAATACTCATTTACATCAAGATAACAGTGGCATATCCAGACTTTCAGCTAAGGGGAGGGCCCAGTTGAGTTTTACTTGCCCTGCCAGCTTTTTTTCTTTCAGTCATTTCTTCTTTTTTCATCCAAAATAGGGGGCCCCAGGCCCCCAGGGTCCCTCCCCTAAATCTGCCACTGGATAAATTATTTATGAAATAGAAGCTTTTCTGAAGAAGTGTCTTTTTTACAAGAATAGGTAGAAATTTCCACTCTTACATGTACAACTAACTCCTACAGTTGTAACTTCCAAACCATGTTCTAAAACTGTTCACGACAAAGTAGCGTGTCATTGAGCTGTGTTAATCTCAATATTTCCACCCTCAGAATGTCTTTTGCTGGAAAAGTTGTCACTAAATCTCCTTTGTAAATCCCCATTAAATTACAGCTTGAAAGATCTTGGGCAAATAATCTTTTTAATTGTCACTATAACTACAAGTCCTTGTAAAACCCCACTGCAATCACAACTTATTAATCCAAATATATATCACAGTTGTTACATGTATGCTTCCTCTGTCAGTAACAGGTTTAAGTAACAAGTATTCCATTATTAATTTAACTAAATAAATGTATGATCATCTTGTGTTATACTCACGTAATCAACATAGACTGATTTTCACGATCTTGTAACATATCATGATAGGCATTATCACAAATAGAGAAGATGTGAGGAGGCATCTCAGGACGGCGTTTCCCCCTATATGCAAAGACAATCTTCTCTGTGTAAATGGGGAGTCTTCGGTAAGGATTGATGGCTACACAGAAAAGACCCGAGTATGTCTGCAATAGAATGACAAAAAAATCGGTCAACGTATAAATTCTCCTTTCTTGAAGCATCACATTTCTTACACAACAAGTTTGGAAATTTTGTGTAAATATAATTATTTGGCAATTACAAAACAAATAATAAATAATGTTTCCATGAAAATAAAAACTGGATGACACAAAAATATTTTGCAAACAATTGATACAATTTTCACAGTATTAGTCAAACCTATGATAGAATGATTGGCTGGTCTTAAATAATCCTTTACTACAGCAAAGAATAATCAATCAGGATTAAAACAAACAGGAAACAAACTAGGAGATTTTTTGATGTTTGAAAAATTTTCTTATATTCTTTATCTTTAATTAGTTAGAGATTTTTCAAAAGAACTTTGTGTTCACAGGATTGGAATGTTAGGTATACTATTTCAATAATTTTTAATTTTATTATCCCAGGCTTCATAAATATTCATATGCCCACTGAACTACTGTATATATGTGTGTTAACAATTGCAAGTTCATTGTTAAGAAAAATGATCCTATCCTTAGTAAATCAATTAAATGGTCAACAACAGCAATAACAAAAGAAAGGAAATTATTACTATACTGGATTAAAATATGATATATTATAATAATTGACTTTAAAGGAAGTCTGGAGTTACACTGATAAGGGGTTTTATTCTCAAACTTAAGAGGTACTTACTTAAAGAGGTGTGTTCCAATTTTGGCAACAATCAGCAATAGAGGACATGTTCAGCTTACAATGTACAAGGTCACCCATCAAATTTTAACCTTCAATTTCCCTCAGCTTTGAAGAAATTGTTAACAACTATTCTTTTGATATTGATTTCATTGTGTTTTGCATTTCCTATCTAATCAAATGGCTGACATGACTTCGTTGACACTCTTTAGACATCTTTCAAGACAGCAAGATATCTGCTGAAAGTTTACCAAAGAGCTTGGAGAAATTAAAGAACAAGACATTCTCAAGAATATTTGTATCTAATGATATCCACAAAGGTATTAAAATGAAGTTGCCAAAGAGAGTTATTTAGCTGATAGTTTCAACAGCTACTAAAATTTTCACCACTCAAACCTTTGAGGTTTGTGTTTAGGGCCTACGCCTTTGAAGTCACATACCATGGGTTACCATATATGGTAAAAATATTCACACCCCAGCTTCAACGAAGAAAGCCTTGGGTGAACAGGTCAATTTCTTAATTAGCTGTTGGAATAGTTTCATGATCTTTACTTTTCATTGTTCATCGAAGGAAATTTATGTTTTCGATTCCCCTAATAAGAATGCGAGAAAAACCGGCAAAATCTAAACAGCTGAACTTATATCCCATTTGTAAAATGATATCCGCTACTGCAGAGTCAAGGAAGATTACGGATTTTAAGTACTTTTCTTTCACAGGGTCGTCCCTGCGTTAATAACTGGTTAACCACAGGGAACTGAGTGAGAACCAGTAAGCATGCCGTCTTCCGTTTACAATCACAAATCCCTGTGCTTGATCCATATTATTTGAATACACGATCACGACCCCCTTACTGTTTACAACAATTTAAAAGCTCTTTCTTCCATTGATCACGAACACTCGCCGCTGTCTTAAAACATGAATTTGATGCATCAGTCAAGGAGCACTTAATTCATGAACTAATCAGAATAATTTACAAATCTGTTCAATTATTTCTCGAGTTGACGATTGAAAAGTTTGGTGGTAGAGAAGACTGCACGACAGACAAATGGCAACTGAGGTACGTTACATAAACACACCTAACTCGCGAGAGAACAAAACACCGGCAAGAAACATATTTTTTTGTTTTAACTCTCTCGGCTGCCAACCCAATATGACATTTTTATTGTTCCAAACAAAGCCCTTTAGAACACGAATCGTTTGTTATTAAGCCAAAAAATCAACTGCGGAGAAATACGTCAATTACAAGGGCTGATTTTCATGTAAGTTGCAACTGTTGTCGGTTTCGAAACGATGTCTATTTCTTTGATTGCTTGAAAACTGCAAACAGTTTCACGCTGGCTGGTTTGCATGTTATAAACAACTGGCTCGACCCTAGATATTCGCGCAAATTGTTAGCCGGATTCTTGAAGATATAATTTCCACACCATTTGAACATCTGTTGACATAGCGACTGTACACAACCATCTTTCACGCCAGGGAGGACGAGTAGCACACGAAAACGCGAAATCAAATCTGTTAAAAGTCCTAATGGTATCCCAGAGAAAACCCCTCCACAGATGACAAAGGAATGCACGAAAATAAATATTCATGATTCTGGGATTTCATATGAACAGTGCTCGGATGTTCATAACTACGTGACAATCAGAGCAGATAATCCAAACGTAAGTGTTCGCTTCAAATGTAATCTTCTCAACCCAGGTTAAAAAACTAATTTCAATGTTTTGAATTCAAGTAGCAGTAAGCACTTACGTATATGAGCCCTGCAAAGTAGCGCTGTTTGAGATTGTGCAAAACGCTTGCTTCATTCAAGTATGTCAAGTTGGCCATATCCTCTGCCTTTTCGAATTTCGGCGGGTTCATTTGCTCGGTGTCATTCTTGTTGACTTCCAGTTCCTAGAGGAAAAGAGCATTCGTAAGCTTCGGAGAGAGAAACAGAGCAGACGACGTCCATTACAGTATTAAAGTGCACAGTGTAATAACATTCAGTAACGTCACAAACTAGCGACATTTCTGTTCGTTTGATCTGCATAATGATAAAACACATACAACGGAAACTTCAATGCGGAATAAAAGATATGACGGTACAACTATACCTGGCCGTCGTTCGTTTCCACAACGTAAATGTCTCCTTTAGAGCTTTTCACTTCTGCGGCCTTGAAGCATTCTTTCTTGTCTTGAATCCAGATCCATTTCTTGCTCTCGAACGATTTACTCTCTTCCAACCTGGCGAGTTTGTCGGAAACTCGCAAAAATGCCACAGGATCTTCAACTTCCATGTTGCTCGTGTGGCTGTTCAGTCCGTAAAGAACACAGCCAGACAATACTACTAGAGGCACTCCACAGATGCACTATCAAACTGCCCAGTAGCCCGCTCACGCTAGTAGCTCAGCCAGAGTGCGCCCGCAACAATCAGGAGCCGCTTACTCAAAGCCGGACTAATCACGGAGTCACCGAATTATAAATTGTTAACCGGTGGGCCAACTCCCAACACTGAATGACGCGCTGGTATCCTATTTGAAGACCTTAACGCTCCGTGATTGGTGCGTTGCTCACTTAGTGCATTGTCTCTCAAAAGAATAATGAACCTTATAGCTTTGTTTTGTCACGGTTTAATGACCTTTCTTGTCGCTTTTAGCGTTGAATTCCAAACATCATTGTGGGCCTTTTAAAAATACCACACCTAATTACACGCTCGACCAATCAGCCAGTGGCTTCTAGTGATTTTCATTTTACATGACCTCGAAGACTGTTGGACAGCTCAGGAAGTTGTTCTATGTACGGAATGTATGTTGTTCACGTCATACCCTGTCACGTTGTTAAGCTTTCCTTCTTAAAATATCCGTAAAATTCTTCCATCCACGAGATAGTTGATTTTCTTTGCATCACACTACAAATCAAATACAGCCATTTACCTATTTGTACCGTCGCAGTCGAGTCTTTTATTAATGAACAGACACGCTACAAGTGGTTGCCGCCGCGTTACTGCTAGCGATCGTGTGTTCTACCGTTCTCTAAAGTTATGTGAAAAATAGTGAATTCGACCATTGTTTAACATAGATGTTGATTTCAAGATGCTATCCCTTCTTCAAGAATGCAATCCACAGGCCCCTGAATAATCTGCCACAGAACAGAAGTACAATCCAATCTTACGGACTCAGTCATCAAATGTAGTCAGACATTTCATGTATGTTATGTTAAAATTTCCCTGGGGAGCCCTCTCTACTTTAGAAACACAGAGAAGCTTAAAGCTGTTAATGGTAATTGTGCCGTTATTTTCTTGTTTACGTCTATTTGGCAACACAGGGTCTTTGTTTTAACTGCTGAAGTTCAGCAAAAATTAACACAAGTTGAAATGCGGGTTTGCTGTCTGAAAAACCATGCACAGCTTTGTAAGACAGAAGTCTACAGTGTAGGGGTAGGTAGGGAGTAACACAGTGTGCGGCTCGGTGAACTTGTTTTGGTTTAATTATTTCATCACCCAGATTGATATCGGAGTGAAAACTGAAAAGACAAGGCCTGTACGTTGTTGATCATCTAATTGTTGAATGTTTTTCTTTTCGGAGTTTTATGAAGTAGCAATAAAAATTCCGTACGTCGATTTCAGGCCTCTGTAGCAAACAGTTTGCCATTGAAGTGCCTCTTCCGGTTCGTTGCTGGTCGATCGAGCGTGCAAGTAATGACAACTGTTTATTACACTTTAAGAGCTGTAAACTCAAACAAGGTATTCCACATTTTACAACGCAACAACCAAGGAACAATATCACTGCTAAGGACTTAAGAAATAGCAAACAGGTCCTGAAAGCGTATAAATTTCAATGCAGATAGGATTGAACGTAATAGTCGTAATACAGTGAATTATTTAACTGATAATATCTCCGATTCATGACTTTAATGGCTGCAATTTGCCGGGATCAAAACGATATCATTTTTCTGTTATTTTCTGTTCCACAGCCTTTTTAATCACGGAAATTAAAATACCTCGTGGATCAGGTACATAAATGACCTTTTTACGACGACAACAGTGCTAAGAATGAAAGACAAGTGGTACCATAAAACAGTCCCACGTATTTTCTTTTCGCTGTGGAAGAGAGAGTTGATTAACCAAACCAATTCAGGCCGGCCTTGTTAGAGGATTCTCTCTGTTGTTTTCATTTCATACAAAAACGGAATCTAAAAATGTATTAAAGCCTTCACGGTCAAGATAACAAGATATAAACGAAACTGTAAGTGTTACAAAATGTCTGAAAAGGACAGCTTGTGAGGACCTGTGATCATTTACAGCTAATCATGTTAAAGTTATATCCAGAAGACTCACATAGCGACTAGAGATATTGCTAGAGTTAACTTTAATTCATCGTAAGCTACCGCAGCCAGTCGGTAAGATATCCAGAATACTATTGAAAACCACATGATTCTGTGCAGCTGGTATAGGGGGCACGTGCGTTTCTAAAACAGGGGATTCAGCAACAATCAAATCAAGCAGCCCATAATTCGGCGTCATGCGGTTCTCTGCATTAAAATTAAAATTTCAATTCCTGGGTGGAGAGAGAAAGTCTCTATGTTTTTTTTTGTGTGTGTGAACTGACCAAGAACTTGGAGAACGAGAAAGAAAAAACTCGATTCTTTCCGAACGTTCCACGACCAAAGAAAAAAGCAAAGAATTCGAGAGGGCTGTGTACAGTTGACAAAGTCATAGCCCTTGCATAAAAGCAGAACATTGGCAACGAAGTATTCCTTCCTCTTCGGTGCACTTTCCTCCCACATGGCGCGAAAGCGGGTCTTGTTAAATGTCTGTTTGAGGTTTTGCGGTTTGCACATTTCTTCAGAAAAGGCACTTAAGATTATTTTCCTTTTGTAGCTCGTTTATTGTGTATTTTTAGGTTTTGTTTCAACGAACGGAAGGAGATGATATATTTATTTTAAGGTGGGGTAAACTTTACGGAAAACATTTTTGCGGGAAATCACTTCATTTTACGGAACGCAGAAATGTCAAACAAAATTGATCGTAAGACCTAAAAAAATTGTGGTATAACAATTTAAACAGTTTGTTTCCTAGTAAGTCAGTGGTGGGTGATCGAGTAATTAAACTAGCAGGATAGCTCAGGCAAGACAAAATGTGCCATTGGAATGTTCTAAGGAAGTTACGGGCAGTCTCATATCAGCATCAGATGTCGGTGGACATTACATGTTTTTCAGTTCCGGTAATACGCGAGGGAGTCAGACAAAAATTTTCTCTCAAGTTCGTTGAAATCATTGTCTTTGACACTTGTCCTGTTGAACTGACAGTCAATAGAATAGTTTGTCGAAAATCGAATAGACTGGACACTTACCATGTGTACAGTTTAGCAGAACAAAATTTCCAAGTCGCTTTACTTGAACATGCAAACTCGTTGCCCCTTAGTCCGTGGCGTTACCTAAAAGACCTAATTCTCTCACAAGGTCAAGCTTTTTCTTTAATTGTCAATAAAATGTCAACTTAAATTCGGACAAGCCAGGAGGGTTTGGATTTTTCTTTTTCTGTTTTTAAGTTGAATAATCAGGTTGAATCGTGGGCCAGACACATTTGTCAGCTTTTTGAGCTTTTTTTGCCACTGAAAAATGGATGTTTTTCTAGTATCAGTAACCAGTGGGCATTTCAAAAACAATATTCTTAGCTGAACCTGCCTGTACAGATCACGCATAGAGCCGGCCGAAATTGTGAACAGCTTACCTCACGAAACGGCAAAAGAGAGGTCTTGCAGATTTTTTAAAATGGAATACGTACCTTCCCAAACTCCGAATAGTCGCACTATCCATGTAGCCTGCATTACTAACAGGGCTGATCATCGGACATCGAAGTGTGTTTGTCTCATGACTGCGACGGATCTCTTAGAGTGCACACGGTTTATAATCGTCTCATGCTGATTCACTTCCAAAGAACTAAAGCCAAATTAACTGATATTTTCATGAGGACATCATCATTTTTAAATTGCTGAGAGAGATACAATTGAAACCAATGTTTACTGGAAACAAACAGTTTAAATATGTTCGGTAACTGACTGTAGAACGGCATAAAGAGAGCCTCATTTCGAGGCTGGCCAATGTTCGCCGGGCATTCGCCAATCGAAAAGGCGGGAAAGGCCGAGCAACCGCTGGAGTTTGCGACTTTGCAGCTGTGGACACGTATTGTTTGTGAAAGTAAGTTGTAAAGGTTGTTATAGTCAAAAAGGTTTTCCCAGGTTGCCTGCAGGAAATTAGTAATGGTAAGTCAATTCTGACTTTCTGTGAAGGTTTGAAAAGCCCATTTGTTTTCATCCTTTCAATCCAAGTACGCTTTTCAAGAGGTTTAGTTATTTTTCTTGACTCAAGAAAAATTGATTTCGAACGGAAAAGAGCGAGCACAATTTCCAGTACTCCAGGTCTTGCTTAATGGTTGAATTGCGCTGGGATTAAACAAGAAAAAAAAGACAAAAATGTCTCCATGACTAGGATACCTGTCAATTTTCAGTCACGTCTATGCTTTTTCACATTATCACCACTGTACACTTCACTAACTTCAGTGGTACAACTCTAATATACATATGTTTTATTTGGTATGCTAATTGTGTAGTTGGACTTAAAGTTGTACCATGTATTTACATTTCATCAAAAATTGTTTTACTTGTGCAGATCATAATTATGGGATACATCGAGCATACAGCATTCACGCATTTTGTTACATCTTGTCAAAAGGTACTATGTGCGTCATGGATGGTGAAATTAACTACATATTGAAAAGTCTTTATTTGGTCCGCCAATCCGTCTTCGGTTTTCTTCAATATGAAGATACTTATGTGCATAGAAACGTAAGTCGTAGCAGATCTCTCTTTACAAAGTGAATGGATAGTAGCATTTTAGACGCCCCTTCTTAGCACAATAATGGTAGAAAGCAATATAATCACGACAAAAATCCAGAAAAATAGTCTGTCCAAGACCATAGCAAGATGCCTCCATTCTTCTTGGTTCTTCTCTATTTGCCGACGGCGTTTTATACTGTCTACCATTACCATGACTCCTTGCGCAGTCTTAGCACTGTTGCTGTCACCGTTCCTGTGATCATTTCTGCCTTGGGGCGTGTCCATCTTTTGAAACGTGCTCACAACAGAGTTAGTGGAAGAGCTCATGCAGAACTCTTCGGGAGAACTTAAGGTTGATCTTGTTCCGATTTGCAGTTTATCGGGTAGGAGCTTGGTTCTAATGTGGTTACTGCCATTGTCACATTTATTCAGTTCTCTTTTCATCATAGAAATCTTTTTGAAATCCATCTCCGCTGATAAGTCGTACTTGTCCTCTGTAACAGGTTTCTTCACTCCCAAGCATTTTCCCAGCTTGTTGAGCATGTACACCTTAACCCATCCAGGAACTGGCACTAAGGCTGTCCCAGAATTCCGATGATGAATATGCAAGATGTAACAAGTGGCTACGAGAGAGCTGGCGACCTCTATCATGACTGTTATGTAAAATATTCCCATTACGGGAACATTTTCAGAATTGCGTGGCAAATTCTCTGCCGCTAGTTGTAGAAACACCGCCATAGCTAGCAGCACAGTTATGCTCAGTGTTATGCGCTCACCAGACTCTGGAGGCAGAAAAAAGCCTAACAAGACCATGGACATAATTATCATGCACGGTACTATCAAGTTGAAGATATAAAACAAAGGCTTTCGTTTGAACACGAACTCGATAGTAACATCAGAGAATGGATAATCGCAACATGCGTAGCGCTGAACGTTGCGCTTCTTAGAAGCTGCCAGTAAATCCCATTCTGCACTCTTTACGTACTGGGTTGAGTGAAGAGGCGACACGTCAGCATGAATGTCAAGGTCAACAACTTCAAACGTCCATGAACCAAATTTCATTGTGCATGTCTGTTTGTCGAATGGAAAATGTGTGACGTCGATTGGACATGTGCTTCGAAACGAGGCTGGACTGTACCAGGCATTAATGCCATCGTAATCAATGATGACTCTGGTCTTGTACTTTTCAAGTCCACCACTAAACTCACTGTCAGCACTGTAAAGGTGAGAAATTGTGTTAAATACCATAAAATTCCTAAAATATACCTCTTTCAGACACCCCTCCACCCAATAAGCCCATTAGCTTATATCCAGCTTTAGCTCTGAAGGGAAGATCTAGAGCGTTTGGACTCACATGGTCAGCAGCCATGTAGATTTATTGGAACAAAAGATTGTTTTACAGTTAAGAAAAGATTTCAGATCCCAAAGCATTGGCTTCATAAACCAACATGGCTCCCGTTACATTGTTTGAAAACACCAATATGGTTGTCATGACGTCAAGTGAAAACGTTTCATAACATCTTCGTTACAACATGTTCTACAATACGCTTAGAGCGTGACTTGTGATGTTTATTCAAGCACCGCAGGTCTTCTGTTGTTTTTCGTACCATACTGCTTAAAGAGCCTTACTTGTTGCGGTAATCTTGAAACGCCCCCAGAGCTTATATCATCCGCATTTGATTAAGTAGGAACTATTTCTCCTGAAGTACAGTCCGGCTTAACTCTCTTATATGGGTTTCAAAAGAGCCAAGTTAAGTATCCGGTCACAGAGGTGTCTATATGTCCGTGTTAGAGACCGAATTCTGATTTTTCAGGGACTAATTGACCTGTTCGTACTACACGGCTGCCCATATTATAGCGCTGCCCGTAAAGAGAGGTTCGAATGCGCCTTAACTATTATAATCCACTGGCCGTAATCATACAGTCTCCTTCTGATCTCTCAAAACAAAAGAAAAAAGCCCGTAGTCCCGGCGGGAGTCCCTCAGATTTTTATGTCTACATTAAGCGAAAAGAAACATTTAAACTGTCATGATCATTCTAATCTGCGATCAGGCGCTCGTTTGTCATTTTATTTTTTGGCCCTGCTGTTAAGGTGGGAATCTACCTGAATTTAAGTGAAATTTTAGGAAGTTTAAAGAGGGATTAAAAGGAAAGAAAGGGTTTGGAACACCACCAGACAGTTGAACGCCCCCGAAAGGGCACCCCAGGTTGGCGGACAACTGTTTGGTGTACGTCTACCAATTTTTAACTTCAAATTCTAATTTTAAAACAACACCAAATCTTCAAAATTTCCTGTTTCCATAAATTTTGTTAATCCTTTGAGAAAAACTACATATCTCAAAATATACCCAAAAATCACCAAAAAATTACAAAACAGCCCAAAACATAGATATGTGGGATGAGCAGAGAGATGCTTGACTGCTTGAAACGTGAACGAGATCTTTGCGTTGAAATCATACTACCCAGCCAAAAGACGGCCTTCATGTAGACCCCCGCCTTAAAAAGGAACGCCTAATTGCAGGTTATGATTATTCATGTCTTTACATCTTTCTCCGCAATTCAAATATATGATCTACTGTCCACTTGCAAGAAGAATTTTATTCAGTTCGCTATTTTTTTTACAACAAGAGTGGTAAACAGTGAACAGGGTAAACAATTTATACATCTCCCATGCATGTCCAGTAAGGTAAGGTTTATAAACATCAACCGAAACATGTTTTAAGCCCGTTTTGATTGTTTACAAATTTGCCTTTTCTGGTAACGCCTAGACTGCGAAATCCAGACGGATTTCCGGCTCCCAGCCTTTTGTTTTACGCCGCGAAACAAAAGCCGGCGATCCTTCTGTGTTAGCAGGCTAGGATTCGTGATCAGAAAAAACCCGCATCAGTACCATAGCTTGTCTTTCCTTCTTCGAGCTTTATTTTACGACACACGTGTAGAGCACGCTTAACGGATAATAATCACAATTGCTATACATGTACCGTAAATCCTCAAACATGTCAAACAAGCGCCCCTCGTATCGGCCAAAATTTAAAATAAGCGCCTCCCCTCGAATGAGCGCCCCCTCCCCTCCCCCTGTTTTTTGGAAGAGTGCTGAGACAACAAAGGATTTTTAATTTTTGGTTAGAATTTAGCTAGTGTGTCAGGATAATATACCGTAAATCCTCGAATTAGCACCCGCGTCTTCAAAATTTGAAATAAGCGCCCCGGGGAGCTTATTCGAGGGAGGCGCTTTCGCAAGGGGGCGCTTATTTAATTATTCCCAAATCGTAGTCAGATATGATCGGTTTCTTTGCAATATGTGTCAGTCCCTCAGACGTCTCGGAAGGATCCTGTCTCTCTTGAAGAACGTTAACTAAGTAATATAACCTCTTTAGCCGGTCTAGGCCTGCTACACAAGGTTGGTTGGGCTTCAAGCAATGATCTTCACTAACATCCGTTGTGACGATCAGTGTCCAGTGCTTGAATGAGTCGATAATCACTTGCTTGTGATTGAACACGACTAAAACTATACTTAGTGACACCGTGAACTGACCTGTTATAGAGAACAATATCAGGAATCCAGATCAGGCTTGGATTAATACGAACACGTTTGATTCCTCCGTACTTTTCTGGATCCCAGGTTAAAAGAAGATTCCTCCATTTCTGAAAACAACACCAACCATGAATTTCACCAACACTATGCCGGAGGAATTTGAAAACGGCTCAGGCTTCACTCTGAAAAAGCATCCAATGTTTTCCGTCCACACTACATGCACGAGAAGAAATTTAAAAACGCAACAATCACCGGTAATTTTGGATTTGTCATTGAGGAAAATTCGGTCATGGAAATTACATGATTATCGTGGTTATATCGTTTTCGGAAAGCTCCGTTTTCAAAATGTTTTCCGTCCAAAAAATAACGAAAACCCGGCGTTTTCAAATTCTTCCGTTTTAAAGGGCGTTTTATGTCGATACAACTGGTTGATCAAGAAAGTGACTTATATGCAGTAACATTCGACTTAAAGATGAATCAAATTTGTGCTTACCTGCCTTACCCATACATTTGTCGTAATGATCTGATTTTTGTCATCCTGAATTGAAAAAGAAAAAATAAGTAAAATAAAACAACAAAAATTAGATATGATATCGTTGGGAAATGTCGGTAATCTTGATTCAAGGGTAACAACTTAGGGTTTTATATATTTTGCTCAAAGTTTTCCCTATTATGCTGATGCTCGATGCTAAAAAAAAAAATCGGTGTTATACTCAAAAGGCGTCACTATTATGCTCCAATATGCTTACATGAAAAAACTTGATCTCTACTCTACCCTTCACGCTTGGTATGCTGAAGTACGAGCGACGCCTCAATGTAATCCTCCATTGCTCTAACTTGGTTTTTGCGATATGAGTTTTCTAGTAATGAAAAGCCTCGCTCTCATGCAACCGAAGAGTGTTGAATTTATAGCAAAACCTCTTGGTATGTGCTGTGTGTACTGTGTAATCAAGGGACTGGTGCCCAGTTTTGTTATGGCCCTTCCAAAGCCCTCAAGCGTAAGCCAGTTTTTGTCATTATCATTCCCGCTTAATGCTTGATTCTTTTGCCTCACTATTAAGCTCAAAAATTGTCAACATAATGTGTAAGATCCTATAACAGATTACAATTCAAACGGTCGAAAACATAATAAGGAAGGAGTGGGATAGTGTAGTAAGAACAAAATCAAGATTTCCCAATTGAAAAAAGTCATAACGGTGAGAGAAACCTCCCTAAAAAAAAACTAAAGGTAGTAGTATACTTACAACGTTGACGAGCTGAACCAATTCCAAACCAAACGTAACCATATACTGACTTTTATTCTGTTCTGGTATGGGGTGAGCATCTTTATTATATCCCTTCAGTAAGTCATTGATTAAACTCTGCTCTATAGATTCCTTTGAACCTGTTCAGGGTTAAATGACGAATATTACTCTATGCAAGCAAGATAAGAACATTTAGTTTTTATATAGCTTGGTTTTGGATTGCAGCTATCGTTATTCTTTCATTTAGTTTGTCGGTTTTATTGATATTTTGTTTGGCATTTCTGAACTTTATCTGCATGTTGAATTGGCTGTAAACATGTGGAATTTTTTGATTTTTTTGCGAAGTGGATTAGTTGCTACTAGCCATCTTCACTCGGTATCACTCAGAAAACTTTTTACAGTTGGTGAAATATACGAGAATAGTCCTCCTAAAGTCTTAATATTACCATAATTTATGGAATTATGGACAATTAGTATTCATAAATCACTGAAGAATGACGGCAAGTAAGTGAAATAATAGAAACTATATATATCCAGCTGCGCAATAATCAGAACCAACGATGTTCTCGTAACAAAGCTCTCAGTAGGAAATGTTATAGCTTATTAGCTGCCACTGGTATTAGCCCCCCTTGACGACTTGTTAAGGAGTTTAATTTTCCTTAGTTATCAAGCAGTTTTCTGTTGTTATTCGTGTGTTTTGACCGTTCGTCACTGAGGGGAGTGCTATTTCAGGTATTCAGGCTGCAGGCTACTTCAGTAAAACTAATAGCGGTGGACATTAACGAAGCATACAGCTCGCAGGCTGCTTGTGAGCACTGAATCGTTGATTCTACTACGTAAAAAGACACTTAAAAGACATCTTAGGTTTTTATTCAAGACATAATTGAAAGTATCTAGCACAGAAATAAATTCTTTCGTGATTAATTCCTGACGGTTACGATCGGTCTTATTTGGGCTGCTGAATGTTTACTTTTACGTAATAGGTTAATATATAGTTTAAAACTATTAAGACTTGTTATTGCTTATCACGTTGTGAATTTATACATGGTGTGAAACTTTAAACAAACAAATGCCGAAATGAATTTGTAAACTGGGCTCATGCATTGTGGACGATTCAACACCTGCAACCCAGTTTAAATTAAGTGCCAGTACCTTTTAGAATTGTTTTCATGTGTGGAGTGTGGTAAAATCATATTACAATACAATAATACAATGCAAAAATCACTTTTACAAAGCATATGACAAGAAACGGACTGTGTTCCATCGAATATTTTAAATTCCGGCCGCAACCCTGATCAATCAGTTTGACTTGATAATTAGAACACAATTCTACTCTCTGTTTGAATAATACCTGGCACGAAAGGGAACTATACTCGCTGTGGTCGCTCCTTCATTTCCCATTATCTGTGTTCGCAGTTACACCTTTCGTGCTAATTATATCAATGAGCTTTAAATGACTCTTTAGCCGTATAAATCGTTTCTCAGCTCCGCCGGAGAATCGCGACGCCAGCTAAATTGTTAAACACTAAAAATACCACCGACTCTGAGAATCGATCCATGAATCATCATGTTCTTTGAATATCTGTTGCATGATCCCAGTACCAACAGGCTTAGTACGTAATGTGTGCTTGACTTCCCACCCAAAACATATATTTTTAGCAGGTAAAATTTTACAGACGATAAGAACAAAAAGTCAGTGCAAATTCCAAAACTTCATTGCCTTGCTACAACCTGCGAGGCCCCGTCCTTTTACCCTCTGCCCGAAATGGACTGGTTGATAGAAAAGTTTTCATACATTTCGCAAGATGACGAAGGGCTAATCAAGTGTAAATGCGATGGCACCTAGATCAAGAAGGACCAATCATTAAACTGACAGTACTGTTTTGTTACCGTTCTTTGGAATGACTGCAAAATAGTCCGAAACATTCAGCCTATAATAATAGTATTTGTTAAAAGCGATTGATTAATTGTAGGATCACTGAGCTGATTAGCTGCTGTCGGTGGTTATACAAAAAAGGGACCTGCTTGTTCATGAGTGAAGTAGATCTGTTTTAGCTAGCACCACGCTCGCTCGAACTGTCTTACTGAAAGTGAAGGCAGATTTTCAGTGCCAATGAGCCGACACTGTGCCAACAAGACATAATGCAAGGCAAATAAATTAAGTGTCCTGTTTACCAACCTTCAGTGCCATATCCACTCAATGTGATCCATATAAAGACGATGCTGCTGATTAAAAGCGCCATGTAGTATCCTGATGCCACAGAGGTGTGATTCCAAGCAGTTGAAGGCGTTCTGAAGTTTTGTTAAGTACAATCTGTTGATGAGAGGTGCAAAAAGACGATGGTAGATCTTGAGGATTAACCTTTTGATCAGCACAATTATGTATTATCTACCACTTGCTGCGCAAGCTTCTTGTGCAAATGGAACCAGCAATCACTGAATATTCATCAGCAGGTAATTGTATAGATAGTCATGATAATGAATTTTCTCTTTTTTATATAGAAAAGAAAAAAAAAATACCGATTCACTTTTCAAAACAGAGTTCTGTAGGCATTTGAAACAAGGCGAGCACAATCCACTTCTTAGTTTTCGCTTGCAGGCAATTTTATAACCCATGCTTAGGAAAGAGACATGAATAATGTAGGCTTACCATCATAATATAGTTAGAAAACCCAGAGTATAGAAGCCCTTTAATAATTTAGATATCATAGGCAACGAAACGTGAAGTATCCTCGATTTACAGTTTCAGTTGGTGTAAAGAGTTTTCCGCATCACATACAGCGTCACACCCTTCAGTGTACCCCGATCCTGCGAATATAAACTTGATCATGTGTTGACGGGCTAATTTCCTAAAATAATAATTTAATTTAACCTTAGCCTTTGATTGAAAAATAGTTGCTGGCAGATTTAAGGTACATGTATAGATGATGAACTGGGGGTAAAGTATTATTAAAAACAAATTCCGGCTTAATCCAGTTTTGTGTTTCAGCGAATAGTAGCACTTGTCATCTTATGAATATTTAGGACCCCCTGTGCGACTGAATCTTTCATATTTAAACTTTAGTCCGGAGTTGGGATAGATTCAGATAAAGTCCCTCTTGTATTTTCAATTAACTTGTTTGTCCACATGGACGATTCCAGAGGAAAATGTAAATCTTTGGATAAACAGTGATCTAATTTTTGATAACAATTTGTCCCACCCGAGAAGCAGGTGAACAAATCTTTGCGGGACGCGGTTTATTCTGGCGGGTCCAAGGTCGTCTAAGGTATATTTCGTGCGCATATTTTATTATTTTATTATATTTGGTAGCCTCCCACGCAGACGCTCCTACATATTTGGCAGCCGGTCAATTTTGAAAGTCATGTACACCATAAGTGTCGGCTACACGTATGTTATCTTTTATAGCAACAACATGAACTATTCTACTTTATAAAATATTTGAAATAGTAAGCGCGCTGTTATAGTCGATTGGTGTGTTTTTATGAGAATATGTAAACATGGTTGTCACAAGAAATGTTTTATAAAATCAATGGAGGGCTTTTTTCCGTAGTTTACATAGCTTCATCTAAACACTCGAGGGGTTGGAAGAAAGTTATGCAAACCCTCGAGTGCGTCTCGAGTTTGCATAACTGTCTCAGCTCTCGCAACACCCATTGCGTCTAGATGAGGCTATGCAAAAACGGAAAAAGGTCCTCTCTTGGTTAAATCATACATTGTTGTATTAACAAACACTTCAAGAGTGCATGAAGAAAAAATAAAAATTAGAAAAGGTTGAGTTTGAACACACAGCTAGGAATTGACGAAACCGTATAATTTGTGTGCATTAGGCAGTAAAGAAATATGAAGGAGTTAAGATTACTACCGTTTTGTTTGCGGTTGCCATTAGTGATGGTCTCCCTGATTACAACGAAGTTTTATAAGAATGCCACAAAACGTCTCTCACTTGACACTCAACTTGTCGATTTACTCTAGCAGATGTTTTCGTAAGCAACACGTACACTGCCGCCAATCTTGGGTGAGGTGAGGCTATGCTCCCAAAATAACTGCTAATGGGGTCTGAGATATACCATAAAAACTCTAGCCCTATACCCGAAATACGAAACGCTAACTAATCTACATTTCTTGGGCGATATATTCTTTATTAAATACCATTTAATGAACACACAATATATGACTCAAAGTCGGTATCAAAAATGATTAAAAGCAATTTCCTTTTTATTTGATCGTGAGAGAGAGCTTTCGTTCGTTATTGTTATGTAAATGTCCACCCTTTCCTAGACTATGAGTCGGCGATCGCCGTGTTTCTATCTGAACACCTAACACCCGGTTTGAGTCAAATATTGAAGGGTGCCTCTCGTCATTTCCTGTTCCAGACCAAAATGCTAAGATACAGATCCTGTCCAGTGGCACGGACCTATTAACCCTACTGTATAAAAATACAGGAAGTACCACTGGGATCCTATCCTCAACTTGGCATCTTCTGCGTTGCCAAGAAAAAAGTCTGGTCAGGGTCAACATAGAGAGAATTTTCTCGGTCATTCGAGCATTATAATGCGATTGGCAATTGCATGGCCCTGTATAACACCAATCAATAACTGATTGATCTGGCAATATTGCCCTCGACAAGTTCACCATGGCGGGCAGAGATAATCGGGGTCAGTTAAAGAGATAGAACTACCATTAATCTTTTCAAATGTCACCAAATCTTGTAAGTATGGGCCGAGGTTATTCATTCAGTAGATTTCATTAAACCGTACCGGGTTTTTATAAAAGCAAAACGAAAAATCAGTTGGAATTTTACCCTGCTCTATGAATGAACCAAATCAGTGGTCGCATGAAGAATTTACTGCTATTCAAAATTACGTTTGGCTAACTGTGAAAATGCAATCAGTGCCCTAATTCGAGTCTTGGGCAATATTCCTTTTGGGTGGAATCTTTCAGCATCCCTGCCGGGTTATAGTTATATATGGCTACAATTAACTCACCTTGAGTAGAGACTGTTATGAGAGACTTATTTAAACCGGATCGCCCCTTAAGTTTGACTATTTGACTTTAACACAGTTCTGTATTTTTCTTATTTTGTTAAATTATTAATTAAAATCAATTGGGGCATTAAAATTAATTAGTTGTTTTCACACTTGAAGAAACTAAAATTCACACCTAAAGCTCCTCTGATATAAAGCAAGCCTAGGACTTTCATCGGCCAAGATATGCCTTTAAAATGAATAGGTGTTGCTTGCGTTACTGTTTGTACAGTGTTCTAAGAACGTTGAAAGAAAAGTCTTTTATCATCCAGTTAACCCCTTATCCGCTAAAATTAGATCACTGTTTACCTAAGAGGTCACTAGTTGTCGATTTCCCTAGTTGTCCGTTGGTAAAACTTAGTTTTATGTCTTTCGAATTATTCGTCTTTCCATCGGCCGTTCTGACATTTCGTTACGCACACTGAAACCGTAGTGTGGGAATTAATCAACACTGTTAACAGTATTCAACACTGTCATCAGAGGGGTCCTGTAAAACAAACTATGGTGAAAATAAGATTGAGAAAAAAATTATTTCATCTTATTTCTGTTCAGGTCAGCCAAACCTGTTTAACCCATGTCAGTCCATGCCATTACATGTATTCATAATTCAGACAGCTGCTAGGACCTGCTTGGGAGGTACCGTAAACGAAGAATTGTTAAGTGAAGAATAGTGCGCGCACGTGCAAAAGCGTCCCACACCGGCTGGTTCAGGTGTCTGTAGCATGAAGCAACAAGAGAATTAAAAGCCTTCCCGGATGGAAGCTGGTCTATCGAAAGGTATCCGTTATACCTATACCTGTTACATGTAAAATCGATACATCGGTCGGGATAGAGTTAAACTTTTCCATCGGATTATCCAATTTCACAACCAAACACAGATTGAAAATTTTATCACGAACAAATTTTCAATTCAGCAAAGGTGAAAAGAATGTCCACTTGAAATTCAAGGTTTGAGAAAATTTCGCGCAAGCGAAGCTTTAATTAATTGGGGTGAATTTTGAACATGTTACGTAATCATGCAGAAGACGTTTCGGCAGCCAGTAAAAATTTTAAGTAGAGAGAGAGAGAGAAACGCAATAACTCTTGAGACAGGTGGGGTATCCTTGTTAGCTGACTCAACATACTCTCCGTATGACTCGTTGAATATTCCATTTGACAGAATAAGAATCGGAGATACTGTAATAAATATATTACAGAATAATAATCGGAGATCTTTGAGTGCTAACCCAAATAAACAAACAAACAAATGGATAAATAAAGATGATTCAACAAATAAAATAAGAGATACAAAATACACAATTGAACCACTAGGGCGTTAAACTAAATTAAATACTCTAAAATTAAGTGCTTCTTCTTTTGAAAAATAAAATAATAAAAAAAAAAACAGAAAACGAACTATCAAAAATCGATTGTATGGTGACAAGGCAAAGGAACAAACGAAAAGCAGCGTGCTTGTAAGTGAAATTACAGCGCCTAACTCGGTTACGATTGGAGACTTTTCTTCAATAAGGAGACATTTTATCCTCAACCAAGAAGACACAGTCAGAAAAAAAAATCTATAAATCCGTTGCCATATCGTAAGCTATTTGTAACCTGAAAAATGGCGATGTGTGATTAACGATATCGTCTCTTTCAGGAACAGCTATCATGTTAAACTCGGTGATAAGAATTTAGTTATTGCGGGGCTATACGCGAGTTTTACGACACAAAACGCAAAATTTTCAGCACTCTGCAAAGTGTTCGCCATGTCCAAATTTCCCCGTTTCCAAAAACTCAACTTGCACGTCATAAAATTAATCACTATTTTACTTCGAAAGGGAATTGAACACTTGAATACTGTCAACAGACAGCACCATGTCAAATTAGAAGAACAAATTTTAGTGTGAATCCTGACTTCATACAACATTCTGTGATCGATTTTGGTACGTGTGTTAAGTGAATAGTCCTTTATTTATTACAATTTCTTACGTCTGGGAACTCAGTTATCTAATATCCGTATTAGAAATTCCCAGTTTCACCATGTTCTTTCGACATGTTCGGCGTTATCTGGATGTACGGTGTTTCAGCGTTTATCGGTAAAGTCAAGTTTTTAAGTCATTTCGCTAATTAAGAATTTAACGACTAGATTTGACATAATAAATACGTGAAGCGAAATTCAGAAAATTAAAATACTGACTTACCAGAGGGTTATTCAGTTGTTAGTATACGTACAGAACTCCTGCCGATTTCTTCTCAATTCCTCCACCAATTCTCTTTAGTTTCTTTTTATTTTTCCGGTATTAAACTGATAATCTGGTCGAGAAAGGCAACGTGGTACAGTCGTTTGATTTGTCGTGGCTGTTCTTCGAATAAACCCTCTCTAATACATGGCTAGACAGTGTTAACATTTTCTCAGCCGTCAATTTGAATTAAGTCATGTTTTACGCAAAAATTAATGAGTGGTATTGTGGTTAAAATTCGGCGTCTTTTCGCCGCCCAAAGTTCCCTTTCCAGGCTTCCTTTGTACCAGTATTAATGTAAGAAAGGCTTAGTTTGAGAGCTAATATTTGATTTTATTGTGTTTTCTTTTTATCATCCTGTATTGTTAGGTAAAGATTGAGTGGAAACTACTTAAATTATTTCTTGGCTCCTGAACAAAATTAAAAGTGTTTCTACAACCGCAATGTTTTGACATAAACCTCAGGGGTGTTTGATGTTTATCACTTGCAAAAATTGGAACTATTAGTTTTCCAAATCGATACGCATTGATTAACATAGCCTCTGTTTAAATCAAGGAATTAACGCACACGTTATGGTGGTATTACGTATTAGAATTGTTTTCAATATTTTGGCAACTTTTTCCAATATTCTTGGGACTAAAGCTTTTCTTTTTTCCCAAAAAAATATTCATAAATCATTAGCCTTCAGCTCTTCAGTCGTATCCTACATATTAATGCTGGCCCCGCTTAAAACAATGACAGGTGCTTTTATAGATAAGATACAGCGCAGGACTGTTTCATGAGTTCTTGAGGGTAGGTGCGTTAGCAAAGCACTCCCTTTTAACGAAGGAATTATTGAAGACCAGTTTTGTCTAGCTACACGTCCATATTACTTTTAGATTTGAACTTAAATTATGCATTTGTCCAAACGTAATACTACGTTGTCCCGCAGGATTAAAACTAACCTTGATGTGTCCATATACGGGGCTTAGAATCGTACATGTTGAATAATTTAACACGAAAATAAACGTTTTCCATCTTTGAAGAAAGAAACGGTGTTCCTCCAATCTGTGCAAGACGTTTCACCCAGGTGTATGTAACTTACAAGCCTGAGGAGATCAATTCAAAATCGATTATACAGTAATATTATCCAATTGTATTTGCTTATTTCCAATTATTTTTAAGCGCTGTGTGAGAAACTTTCTTTATTTCACGCAATTGTTAAAGTTCCCAATTAGAGAAAATAATATGATACCGTTACAACACAACCCGGCTGGTACACCAAGACTGTACTTGTTTAAATTTCAGTGTAGGGAATAACTTGCTAGCATGAGGCAACATGTACTGAGGTATTGTTTGGGCCACACACTAACTTCACGGGGGCCTGTCCACATAGTCAGGCTTGTCCACTGGTTTCTTCAAATTTCTTGTAAAGTTGCTTATTTCTCGGAAGAAAAAAATGTACACAGATTAATCGCAAACACCTGACTCCAAATGTATATTTGTATCCTTTCAGTCTTTGTGGTGCTAAAATCTCGCAAACAAAATGGGTGCAGTTTGCAGAGGCTTTAAAGTGTACTAGTTTTCTGGCGATAAATTTAACATGAATTCCAGACTAAATTTTTATCTAATGATATACAGCTGATAACACCTATTCTCAATCTGAATTTTCCATCAAGAATTGTGACATTTGGTCCGCCTTATTGACAGCAGCTATCAGGGTGAATTGCTACGAAATTACTAAAGATTACTCAGCTGTCAGACTTTGGCCTCAATAGACTGTTTTCGATATATATTAAAATTCAGCTTGACAGCGAGGCCTAGAGGACACAAACAAAGGAAATTGACTGAACATGTTTTGTTCATTTGTCTTGTTTGTGTCCGTAAGCCTTGCTATGAAGCTGAATTTTAATATATCGAAAGAAGACTATGGAGCCTATGCTCAAAAGTTGAGAACAGGCCTGTGTTCATGGACGTGTCTGAGCCATCATTCCAGCCGTTTGACATAAGCATTGTTGTTACCAAACTGCCACTCTTGTACATGCCTTTATCACATCAAAACTCGACCATTGCAACTCCCTGGTCTACAATCTTCCAAAATATGCTGTCAAAAAACTACAACATGTACAGAACGCTGCTGCCCAGTTTAATAACACTTTCCTCCAAATATAACCATATTACTCCCATTTTAAAGGACCTACACTGGCTACCAATAACTTAACGTATATAGTTTAAGATCTTAATCCTTACTTTTAAAGCTTTACATAATTTGTCTCCTTGGTATTTACAAGAATTGATAAGCCTCTACCGTCCTTCAAGAACTCTCCGTTCATCTACATCCCTCCGTCTTAACTGTCCCAGCTATAACTGGAAGTCTTAATATGGACCTAGCGCTTTTGCTGTCCAATACCAATATATATCAGAAAATCAGACAATCTTCATATTTTAAAAACTCGGCTTTAAACTCATTTATTTAAGGAAGTCTTTTTGGAATAATTTTATTGATTCTTGTTTTATTTTATTTTTTAATATTATTATATTTTAATCATATTTTATAACTTGTAAAGCGCCTAGATCACGCTTGGATAGGCGATATAAAAATACTATTTATTCATTTATTTATTTATTTATTTATTTACCGAATCGTAGCCATAGCAAAAAAGTATAGTCTGCATACGAGCCAAGTAACCTATCAGGCCGGCGCTTGTCCCCGGTTTCTGTAGCAGGAAGCGACTGGGAGTATTTCTGCTCCCCGCTGGGGGGGATACTAGTCTACCCCAGCATTTAATTCGCCGTTACTCATTTATACACGTGGGTGGAAAGAGGCACTATGAGAGTTAAGTGCATTGGCCAAGAACGCAACACAATGTCGAACCCGTACCGCTCGATCTAGAGGCCAACGCACTAATCATGAGGCCACCGCGCTTCGCCTGGTCCATTCTATCGTTATGTTAAAAGTGAAACCTCATAGCTGTAACTGAAAATTGACCATGTTCCCCACCGAATTATTGCTTCCATTTAGTTGTGGTCCAGGTGGAGGTCTGCATGCCAAAACCTGACATTGATTTGTCTTATCACTGAACTAACAAACTAATAACTTACCACTGTGTAATTTAACCACCTTTATTTTCTCTAGAGTTTTACATCTTCAAACGTAATCATTAATTTTCGTATGTGTATTGCATATATGCTCACTAATGGAAACTTATTCATAATTCAACATCATTAACAATTTATAATCAAAATTACTGAACATGGACAAAAGTCTTTGGACAAATTTGCACTTTTGGTGCACACCCTAGACGCGAATAAAACTTCACCTGCCTGGCCTATTCTCCCACCCCACATACAATGTTAAAAACTAGAACATGTACCTGCAATTTCTCCTGAGTTTCAACATTGTATTGGGTGAGGAAGGGGCAACAGCAACGCATTTTGAAGGGATAGCACTGCTTCTTCAAACTTCAGTTGTACAACACAGATATTTCGTTGCACTATATCAGTGTCCCAGGGACTTTTGTCCATGATATAAGTCACGAATCAAATAGCTATAACGAGAATATACTAGTGAGAGTTTCTGGGGTCCATGTTTGAAGGGCTATCAATAGATCAGCTTAAACAATACATTTTTAATACACAAGTAAAATTATTGACAATGAAATGACAGCGTAAGGCATGAGCGAATTAGTTGACCAAAGTTCGAAGATTAGAATTGACGCGGACTGAGTTTTGTTTTCAAGGACCACTCGCACACGTTCAATTAAAGAGCACAAAATTACCTTTAAATTGAAGGAAACCCGAAAATAGTAGTTTACTAAGATAGAAAAACACCAAAGAGATAATGAAGCTTAAATGAACAAGGATGGTTAAGGATGAAGAAGATTAAAACGGATTAAAAATGACGAACTTGAAAAATCTAGGCTAAACTTTTCAAGATGCGCAAACCGTGTCGTAGCTCCTTTAAGTACTATATTCATTCTTGAGATCAGTAATGTTCAAATCAATGGAGCGGAAGAGATGCCCCTCAGGAGGCACTCAAAAGGGGGGGAGGGGCAGTGGAATGTGGCAAAATCGCGGTGGGGTCAAGGAGACGGCGTCGTGATCCAGCGATGTAAGAATTAGAGCCAGGAGCCCATTACCATTAGAGCCTTTATCGCGGGACGGTTACCGCGCGCGATGGCCTTTACACTTAGAGTACAGATAACTATCCACAATTTCATAAACAGTTGCTTGGAGAAAGGTTGTTTTATTAGAAGCGTACGCAGCAATGCCGAAAAGTAGTATGAGTTTAGGTAATATTGGTTGTTCACTGTTCTTTGATCGTGCGTTCAAATGGTTTCATCAGCAATGCATCCTAAAGTCTCCTTTATCCACATTTCTCTTCACGCAGGCATTTACTGTAGCATCGACCCATCGCATGTACCGGGCAGTTATTTAAAGAGGTTTACAATTTATTTATCATAACTTAGATGACCTTTCGGCATTATTGCGGGCGATATTTTCGCTTCCTTCGGACAACCTTTTCCGAAATAGCGGTCTCTTGCAACAATTAAACGTCTTAAAACTTCGAATAAGGTTAGTTAAGTATGTGATGCGAAGATGTGAGTTACACTGCAAACTCTCAGTGAATTCAGTTTCGGTGACGAGAGGCCACTGAGATTATTGCTACTCCCTGGATGAGTATTCATTGCAGGTTACCCACCCAGCGTTATATCAGTTTGCTCAACAATTCATAATCGTGGATAGGCAGAGAAACTGCGAACGTAGCTGCCTTTAACGAGAATGTAACACAAGACTCTGCTGGACAGACTTGAGTCCCCCCACCCCGCTGCTCTAGTTCGCACTGATCATTTAACGGACTTAACCTGGTGGAGCATTTAACTTACTAGCTTAAGTACCTACTTTCTCTTAAACATTTTTGGGGTTTTACCTGAAAGCCATACCCAGTGCCCCATCCCATTTCATGTAACGTTTAAATATAACAAATGGGCCGCCCTAATTATATAAGCCAATAAAATGTTATAATATACTTATATGTGTAGCTATATAGAATGCAAATGTAGACGCTTTTTCCCCCAACCAAAAATTGCCGATCTAGCAGGCACTACTGCTTATGAAAAAGTTGAAACTCATCTGACACAAAGAATGTTTTGGCATCAAATCAAATCTATAGATGTTCTCAACTGTCGCCCCAGGGGAAGAAAAGAAACCCTACATTTATAGATTTGTATCTGAGAGTTTTTAACCCGTTCGCTACCTTCATTATGTATCTTTGTCACAAATAACGCCGGGCTGCAGTGAATTAAGTATACCAGTGTGCTTATAAACTGACTTGTATAGTACTTTTAAACCCCTTTTGCGGCAATGCGCAATTCAGGAATGTTTGAAATAATTACTTGTAAGAATTATACGAAACTTCCAAGCATACCTTCTGCCCTAAAATGGTTAAATTTCAAATACGTTTGTCGATGCAAAGTTAAGGGTTGTTTAGACAAAACCATTTATACCTGCCGCGAGTAACTTACACGTGAAACTGTGTCGGATAAAAGTCGTCAGTTTTTATGGAGTACAAATTCCATACTTCACACAATCCAACGTTTCCACAGGAGGTTTAATATCTGCCGTAGATTGCCTGATAAAGGGAAATATGTTCCTAACTAAAACAGGCCATGGTCTCCATTGCTTTCATGTTTTGTCATGTTTCATGTTTCATGGGTTCGGCTTAGGAAGATGGTCAACGTCGAGATAACGATGGTCATGGAGTAAAACCAGAAGAAGAACCGGTCCATTACCATGGCGAAGTATTTCCAGTCTTCTTGATTTTTCTCAACCTTCTCACGCTCCCGAATGCTATTTGCAAGCACGCTTATTTCCTCGGAAAGTTTAGGATCCTTCGCTTTTTCTCGCCGTGGCTCGGCGGGAAAATCAATTGGAGACGATTCTCCGGTGTATCGCACCTCTATCAGTCTGGATTCGTCCGGGCTTCTTTCTCCATTGAAGTGCAGAGCACCTCTTGCGTTTATACACCTCGTACAGTGACAGTTAGCGGCTGGCGCAAAGGTAGTTTCCCAGTCGAGTGCAAACGGTGCTCCTTTCCTCCTGCCGTCGTCCTGGTGGTATCTGAGATCAGTATTGGGTATTTCAGGGGAGCTGCCGTCGGGCTTTCCAACACAGAGCAAATACCCCAGCCATTGTAGCACAACGATGCGGGCCCAGAGCGGAACTGCCTTGGCCGAATTTCCGGATCCATGATAGTGAATGTTCAGAACCCAGCAGGTAAGCATCAGCGAGATGGAAATTTCCGCCATGATGGTGATGTAGAACTTGCCTAGTAAAGGAACCTTCTCGGAGTTCCGAGGCAGGCTCTCTCCAACCAGCTGAAGGAACACAGCCATAGCTAAAAGGACAGTTATACTGAGCGTGATCCTCTCACCCGACTCTGGGGGTAGGAAGAAACCCAAGAGGATCATAGACAGGATTATTAGGCAAGGGATAACAAGGTTGAAGAGATAGAAGAGAGGTTTTCTATCCATCACAATAGTTATACTGATATCAGCTAACTTGTTTTCGCAGCATGTATACTTTTTGGCGTTTCTTTGTTTCTTGACATCATTAAGATTCCACTCTGCACTTTCTATGTATTGGGATTTGGAGGAGCCGTTTTCTTCTCTCATGTCGAGGTCTGTTACCTGTAACGGACAAAATTTTGTTAAGAACTTATTGTGCAGACTTATTTTATGGCTGAAAGATTTTTGGAAAGACAAAAATAATAATCCAGTGTTCTCAAGAGTTTTGGAACACTCCCCACTTTTCAGTTTGCCTAAAGTTTAAGTTTGTGATCGTTGCTCGACAAAAAAGGAAAACTGGACGAAAAACCTGGAATTTTAGTTTTGTATGAAGGTTTTGCAGACAAAAAGAGGACTTTTGACTTACTCTCTGGGCCATTGCACATCCTTGCGCCTAGTTTCAACCTCTTTATTCAGCGTAGTTGAAATCTAGTTTATTTTCGTTGTACGAAAGCTATCCCGTTGTGTTGACAGAGCCGGATAAATATTTTCCAAAGATGGTGCGCAGGGTCTAACGATTTCGCCTCATCCGCACCTTCCCGTCATTAAAATACCTCAGTACCCACGGCACTTGTAGGAGCAAGAGCATATCCTGTTAGGTGTAGAGGTCACTCTTGCGATAAACCTTTGAAATGCATATTATTATTGCAGTAATATATTATCTTTATCTTGATTGTAATTGGCCATTTCCGAGTTACCTTGTGCCTCTGTTTCAAACCAAGTCCTCGTGCAAAACCTTAAACCTGTAGGTGGAACACAGTTCCATATGAATGGTTTAGCACGAAGACTCGTCTTGACACAGAGACGAAAGACACCTCGGAAATGGCGTATTAAGGCGGCTATTTACCTCGTATGTCCACGAGCCAAACTTCAGAATACATTTCTGTCGATCAAATGGAAAATACTGCACATCTATCGGGCAAGTGCTGGTAAAGGACGCCGGGCAAAACCAACTACATCTCCCGGAGCTCGACAAAATCACAGGAGTCTTGTACTTATCAGTACCACCACTAAATTCACTATCGGCGCTGCAAGTGGCAATAAAAACATTAAGAATGATGGGCCGTTTTCTAGGTGGAAAACGTAATTTCAACTCAGGGCGTCTCCATCATCATCATCATCATCATCATCATCATCATCATCATCAACAACAACAACAACTTTATTTACCCTCGAATTTACTGAGTAGCATTACTGCTAATGAAATGGCGATAAAATTGAAATTTAGAATGAAGTGTTAGGTTTTTTTTTTTTTTTTAAAAAATAGACAGGTAAGGTAACAAACAGACATTATCCGCATAAAATAAATACTATCGGTCTTTCATGAACCCACTGTTGATACCAATGCTGAGCAAGTGCTCGAATCTGCCATTCCTGTTTCCCAGTAATCCCCTTCACAAGTACTTCATTTTTAGCCCTAAATTATGGCTATTCGTTAAATGACCTCACTTGTTCAATAGGTTGGTTTCTATAGCATTGAGTGGCTAAAAGTAATTCTCGCTTCCCAAAACTATGGCCCGGGTTCGATTCCGGCCCGGTGTCATATGTGGGTTGAGTTTGGTGTTGGTTCTCGCCTTGCACCGAGGGTTTTTCTCAGGGTGCTCCGGTTTTACTCTCTTCTGAAAAACCAACATTTCCGAATTCCAATTCGACCAGGATAGAGCACTCGTATGAAAACCAGCCAAGGCTGATGTGGCTTCCTGTGAAAATATTGTAACTTATTTTCTTATGATTAGGATGCTAGTCCACATTTCCGAGTCGCTTATGGCCTGTATCACAGCGAGTCTTCGTGCAAGTCTGCGTGTAATGGGAGAGTAAAGAACCTTGCCCAACCAAAAATCGATTCGTCCAGCGCTCGCAGGATTCAGTACTGACCTGTTATAGAGTACAATATCCGGGATCCAGACCAGGGATGCATCGAGTCTGACCGTCTTAATGCCGCTGTATTTATCCGGGTCCCATGTTAGTAACTTATTATCCCAAATCTGCGGAAGATAGCCGTCAGGGTCATTAGGTTACAAATTCGGAACATTATTGATCGTGACACACAGTATGAACGTTCGTTTTGTATGTGTATTTACAATGGTGGATTGCGCCCTTCTGGTCAGAATTGTGGACAGTGTTGGAACCGTCTTCAGACTCTAGTGAACACACAAACCTCTCTCATTTATACTTTTAGCAGTCAAAATAAAATAAGTATTAGTATTTTCCATTTGATATATCAAACTAAAAGGGGCTCTAAGAGGGTTATTTTGTACATATTGATTGTAATGGTGCAAAACAAAATCATTAGGACTAGGTACCTTTGCTCGTACACGAAATGAGCTTAGAACACTAAGATGAAATTTACGTTTTAGTTAATCTTAGATACATTTTCGACTTTTATTTACCGGTAGGTTTTAAATAATTTTACATAGGTTTTAATAGATTTTTAATTATTGTATATTTTAGAGGGCCACAAGTTTATTAGTTCTATAACTATTACTTGTTTAGCCCTCTATGAAAAAGATTGATTGACCTTTAAAGGGAGAGGGAAATTCCAGTAAATTTTTCGGTGACTTTCCTAAGACAAAAGCAGAACACGAAGTCCATAAAAGTCTTTCAAACTTGTTCAAATTGAGGTTCAAATCAAAAAATCTTACATGACTAGCGTAACTCCTAATTTAGAGCTTCAGTGCTCTAGGATAGTAATTTTTAACAAACCTAGAAATTTGCTTGAGTTTTCCATTGGTGAATTGAAATATGTTTTTGTTCCCGAAGGTGCCCCTTTTAAGACTAACATTATCAATGACTTACCTGGCGAACCCAAACATTGGTAGTGATCATTTGATTTCGGTCATCCTGAAACAGTCCAAAGAAAACAGTCGAAATTTAAAATTAACAAATAAAACATGCAGTGAAACTGTCAAAATGGCAGTTTAAAGTTGCAAATTATCTTTACTTACGTATACTGTATGCACAGAGTTCTCTTGGTAGTTATTGGGATAATTTGGTGATTGGGTATGCATGTATTCTTTCAAATGGCCTTATAAAGAAAAATCAGCGGCCACCCTCGGCGAAATGGATAGTGGCCGCTTAAAGGGGGCTGGGCACTGAATAGAGGTAACAACAATAGGAAAGCCCTCATCGGGACTTTGATTACTGGCTGCCTAATAGGGAATGGCCGTTTAATTGGTGGCCGCTTAATTAATAGGGATTCGACTGTAGCTCCTTCTGAAGTATAGGTTTGGACATTTGCATGTTGGGTTATTTGTTATTTGGGTTATTATCATTGGAGACCTTTCTATTTGAACTTACTAAACCCACATTTAAGTCACATCGATCACCTCATGGTTTTTGGAGAGTCTTACTTACCACATTTACCAACTGGACAAGTTCAAATCCAAATATAACTTCAATTTTGTCTGTGGGGTTCACCACTGGTCTTGCGGACTTTGTGTAGTTTGCAAACAGATCTTTGATCAGTCGCTCTTCATCTGTAAGGTTCTTTGCTACTATTCTTACAACTGAGAAATAAATTACAAACAGTGACTGGCAACATTTTTCTAAACACAAACAAGATTCTATGGTAGGCTCGCTGCAAATGAAGACAAAATAACAAGCAACGGTAGCGGCAATTGGCAAGTAAAGATGAGTAGGATAATTATACCAAAGGCTGACAAATTTATCGTATTGTGCGTCAGTAGCTTCTTAAATAAGGGTTTTTAGGTTCTTGAGAAGCATGCACAAGCAAGGTGCCGTACATTTCAGATACCGTTTAAAGAAAAGTACATTTCTTTTGAGTTTGAACATGTAAAACAGAAAAGTGTTCCGTGACGAAAATGGTCCACATTTCAGTATAATTAACAGTTTTGAAATAGCTTTTATTGCAGTTATCAGCGGTTTGATATACAAACTGGGCAAAAAGTTCTGCTTTATATTGACCTTACCTTTAAAAGAAAGGAGTACAGCGAGAACCAAACTTCTAAATGACAACATATTCATTCTTCTTGGCTCCTGGAAAATCAATCATTATTATCAAGTTCATAGTCTTAACAGATGCTTTTACTTATCAAGTAATAAACAGAATATGACACAGGCTCAAAATAGCCCAAAAAGTGATTCAACATAATTGCCCGTGAAACAAGTCTCGAGGGCAGTGATGAAATTATGAGCCCAACTAGTTTTAGCCTTGGGTTTTATCGACGGTGGAACAGTATTCCAGAAGTCCGTTTGTACTGTTGCTGTAGCTCTTTACTGAGAATTTTATTCAGTCTGCAGTCATGTTGCAACAAAATCTCTGTTTGAAAAGGTCAGCTGCGAGTAATAGGAAACTTTGACCACGAACATGGAGCTTTTAGTATAGTTCTCATTCATCTCATGGATAAAGTTTTTGATGAATTTCATTTTTCCGAAGCACTTGAATAGAAAACGCTACGCACGCGTTTATCACTGGCAAGTCACTGGGAATTATTGCGCGATAACTTTCCTTTAGAACTTTACCACGTGATCAGTTTGTATAAACGAAGTTACTGAAAAACTATCGGCAGGCATACGTGAAGAATGTATGTATCGAAGTTGCATTGTACTTGGGTAACCTACTCAGCTGAAGAAAGATCATGAAAGATATCCACAGGTTTTCACAACATTGGAGTGGTACTTAGTACTTTAATAAGGATGAGCTTACTTTCCATCAGCCCACCCAGTATTCTAATGCACTGAAACCTCAAAAACGTCAATTTTAGTTGACCGATAGCCAGATGGAAAAAAATAAGGGCTAATTATGCGAAAAACATTATCGCATCACCTTGAAATCGAGTCAAAACCTCAACTGATTAGCGAAAAATCAGATCCTTGTCCTATAAACAAGCTGGCATGTAATTCCTCGAAATCTCATTGGTTGACAATTAAAAAAGTCGGTAGCTTGATTTATGATCCAATTCTCCGACGAACTTACTCTTGACCAATATGTTATCGCGGTCTCGTAGCGCCTGACCATGCTATAAGTCAGTAGATACGGATGGATTTATCTTGAAGGTGACGGAATAAAAGGAGTGAAACAGTACATGAATCAAGCATCAGTTATGAAGTGAATGATGAACAGTGCGTAATGGCAACAGCAGAACTGAACTGAATTATCAGCTATTAAAAGAAGGGAAGATTGAGAGGAATGAAATATATCATATCAATTTAAAAAAAAAAAACTATAATAATAATCATAATGGCATGTATTATTTCGCGGGCACAGAAATGGTAACCTAAACTTCATTCTTCCTCCAAAACATGAAAGCGTATTCAAATTAGGTGTGTGTTGTATGGAGGCTAAAGGGTAAGTCTTAAGTAACGCGGCTTACTCTTCACACCTGCGTGTGAGTGTTAAAAACCTCCAATATCAAAGCATACATTACTGTTTACGATAGACGACAAAATTTTAAACTGTAGCACTGGTAATATGTTTCATGATACTTGCCTCTGGATGCTTGCTCTGGAGTAGCGATTAATGTCGATCTTTGATTCAAGTAGATGGTTTGATTTCAGTCTAATCGCTGCAAACACTTTTGATGATGACATGAAAGAGTATAAATTTTAAAACAACGCGAGGTCGGAGTAGTAAAACATAAATTGATTTTCCTGGGAGCGACAGGAAAAAAGCACTCTTAATCCAACCAAGATTTCGCTGTTTGAAAGCTGATGTAGGAAGAATTCGCATCGACGGAAATTGGCCACTTTGTTGACGTCGATGTAATAAACACTGACAAACGAAAGTGAAACTACTAAAAGGTAAGAGACGTTCTTCTCAAAGGCTCAGCAGCAGTGAGTATATAGTTGGAGCAAAATGAATTTTGCAGCGTGGTCTTGATAAAGTGGTTTCGAAGTAATTTTTTTATCCTTTAGTCTTTGATCGAGTTTGTAGCCACCTGCCGGGTGAGTTTCTTTGTCACTGGTTGAAACTGATCAAATCGGATTTGATTATAGGCAGACCTCATATTCCCACGAATTGATGAAAAATCTCCTAAACTCTTTAATTATTGATTTACGAAAATGCAAAAGTTGTCATGGATGTAAATGGAAAAGAACAAACCAGTAAGAAAAAGCTGATAGGTTTACAAATATACACAAAAGTATTACTTTTCTTTCGTTTCTCTTGCTCTTTTTCTCTTTTCGAAAACTTCTAAGTTTTCGTGGTTCATCTAATAATCGTACAGGAATTAATTTCAAGTACAATCTCGCACTTTCTCCAGGTTCCTAACCCTGATCACCATAACTAAAAGGTTGTTGTAGTTATAACATAAAGCCAGCTAGATTTTAATAAGAATTCAATTTGTTTCTAATTTAAGAAACGTGACGTGTACCAAATTATTTTCGTGTCATTATAACGCCATAATCTAACGCTAAACGAAAACACTGTCACCCCTTTTTTCTTCATACTTAATTTGCTGGATTTGTACTGCACAATATTATAACTTGGTTCGCTTTCAGCGACATTGTAAAATCGGCAAGTCAGTTAACGATGTGCCACAACTACTGTTCAGTTGAAATATTTGCCACCGCGCTGATTTGGAAAACAATTTCCTGAGCTGTAAAACAATGAAAAATTTTGTCAGCAAGCTTATAAAGAATAGTGATTTTCCCTTTTTCAACATATTAACTATTATATGCCGCAACTACTGTTCAGTTGAAATGTTTGCCATTGAATTGACAAACTATTGTTTGAGCTGTGAAACATTGAAAAATTGTGACAGTGAGCATGTAACAAATATTTGTAAAAATAAAATTGGTTTGGAATTATTTGATCAAAATTCTGCCGGAATAAATTAATCGTTCTCGGAATAAAACAATTTTTCAAGATATAAAACTTTGCACAAGGAAAGTAACCGAAAATTATACTGAAAACAGTTCAGAAGTGCATCTACTAATTTTATGTCGCTCTGCGTGTGCCTGTGTAAAAAAGCATTATTAAATATTTTAAGGTACCTTAGTCATTCACCATTAAGGAGCTTCTATTTGCAGAACGAGATCTATGAAGAAACTTCGGTCAAAATGGGCAATCAGTGTTCGAACAAAACTTTTTAAATCTTAGGACTTTGAATTACGGTATATTGAATCCACTAATAGACAGGGATTTTCTACACTTAGGAATCTTTCGCCCCAACTAAAATTTGGACTCAGTGAGTTTCTTCTAGGAGCAAAAGACGGCCTCTTTTGCTCCTAAAAGAAACTCACTGAATCCAAATTTGAACACGACTAGAAATCATGCCTAAATTTCCTACAATAGATCATGTTCGTATTCTCGGTCTTGGACTTGACCTAGTAGCTTGCAACTGAGGCTAATGCGAGAAGTCCTTTCAAATGCAAATAGCATTTATCCTGTTTTAATGCATGAGCCTCAACTGCAAGCAAGTTCCAGTCTAATAACGAGGATTCAGTTAGAAGAACTTCATTTCTTAACATTAACCATTTTTCCTCTTTTGCACTGATGAATTGTTTTAACGTGTCAAAGATCAATTACAGAGTATGCTGAAAATGTCAGTCTATTGTTTCGACTGAGGCGCCGCACGTTATTATTTTTTTTTTAACCCTGTATAGATCATACTCTTACTTGCATATAAGCTATCGCGTCAGATGATTCAAAAGAAATCTTCTCCCGGTCATTAAACAAAATTGTCTCGATTTTAGTGAACTCAACATGATATACGTTCTTTTTCTGTGGTTTAGTTGCCAAAGCGTTTAGCTCTGCAAGGCTGCAGACTAGCCGCCATTCGCGTTTTAGGGGAAGGTTACCTGTGTCTCGGACTATTTTTCCAAAGCAACTTTCAATGGTTCGTTGTTTATGTGGGCGTGGAGCCTTCAGTGGGATGTTGCTGTTATGAGCATTTGTTTTTCTTAGTCACCTCTCGCCACTTTTCTAGTGGTGCAATAAAGGCAGTTGTTTAAAATTAATCATAGAGGCAGTTAATGAAAATGAAATATACAGAGCTAAGTGTAAAGAACTTGTAACGGCCTTTCTCATGACACTTTTAGTTATTTAGGTACTGATCTTTTTAAGAAAACTGATCTTAATCGTACAGGTATTTCTTCACTCGCAACTAGTGCAGAACTAGTGTCCCACAATTGTTCCCGCAATTGAGTCTACAGACAGCCAGATTGACTGTATTTTTTTTGTTCTCCAAACCTGCTTCTACCCTGATTAGAAACATAGTCACGCGGTGCGAGGGTTCTATCAGCCATTCGAAGGAGCTAAGTGATATGCTATTAATACCGAGGTTTTAAATTCCTTTAATGAAATTGGGACACTATTGGTATTTAGGAGAAGTTTGACGAGTACAATTAATTTACTTCATAGCTATGTTTCTACTCTAATAAGGAATTAATAAGTTTTTACGTTTTTCTATGAATCCGAGAAATCTTTGCGATCCCTTAAATAGAGACAAACTTCTTGTTCTGACACTGCATGGTAATCGGTTGCGAACATGTACAAGAGCACCGTGGGTTGCGAGTCAGGGAACTGGCTACAGTCAGAAGAAAATAATATCAGGCTTGTTTATTTAAAGACAAAGGCTCTAACTCATTTCAGCTTCAAAGGATTAATAAGAAGTATACGCAATTCTCAACTTTTTCGCCTTGGTGCTATGGGTACATTGCGGACCTATGTTTTAATTGTGGACATTTTTCCAACATAACACTGTGTTAGTAAAAGTATTCAATAGGTTTGATATCATGTAACGATTCATTACAAGAAAATTAAAGGTTTCATGTCTCTTGCCCGTTCTGTCCGCTGTACTAAGACAAAGGGGAGATCTTTTAGGAACATGAAGTGACTGTTAGTCATAAACCTCTGCTAACGTGAAGGTGATCTGTGAATCTCCTGAGGAAGCACCGCATCATGTTGGCTGTTGAAATACACTCCAACAAGCCCACGTAAAATGTACATTTTATGAAAGAAAAAAATGATGGTGCATGTTGAAGTTGGCCTAAAAGAAAAAAAAAAATGAGGAAGACACAAGGTTTTAAAAAAAGAATTCCGAGTTTATCGGAGTAATACGTAAAGTAAGGGTGGAAGATATCGTTTCGTTTAAGGGAAAAAACCAAACAGTACAATGCAGAGGTGTTCCTTCCTCCAAGCTGAAAGATTTCGTATCATTGCGTTGGGAACCCAATTTTTTAAGTGCAGCGAGTCTTTTACTTTGAAACTGCAAGTCCAGTTTTAAGTAAGATAAACCCTGAGCTTATGACGAAAAAAACCCATGAATTTTATACATAAACACTACATGGAGGATTAAAGTGCCGAAACCATAAACTGAAGCCAGCTCTATAACAGTTGAAACTAGTCCTTCGTTGCACAGTGTAATTTTGGCATTACCAACTTAGCAACGAACGTGCATCGGCTTTGCTCGTCCAATAAGATAATCGAAGAGCACACCTCAAAAAATTCAATGTCGACTTGATCGGAGACTGACCCAATTTTGTGTACGAACACTTTACATACACGAATTTGTTGTATACAATATTACTATACATACAGCTAATACGTGGGCGGGCATGGACTTGTTAGATGTACATCAAGTTTGTATTGTACAACTCTTCATATGTTACCTCACAGAGCACCTATCTCTGGAATATTTTTCTCGATATTAGTCTCATGTTATTTCCAGAGAACACAGTTACAGAACACAGTAAACGTTTGACACTGAGGAAACACTGCGCTGACTAATTTACAACCACACATAAATTTGGTATTAACGGTAAAACAAAGTTGTGTTGGCTTTTCAAAAGTGTTTTTACATGTGAAAATAAAATTTTAGAGATCCAAAGCAGTTTCGGTTTCATATCTGGAGTTTTAAAGTATGAAAAGCTTACCTTAATATTGCTACACAGTGAGCACTGACGCGCCATGCAAACTCTATTTTAGGACACTAGGTTGTTCCCTGTGTTTCAACAGCGTCGCTGCAAAACACTTGACCATCAAATATGACAACTGAAACCCTGGTGTTTTTCTTTGGTTGTCGGCTTCGATTCAGTTCCGACTTGTTTTAATTAGCCGACTCGTTGTCAATTATTTTGGTACAAGGAATCCGGAAAATATATTTTGAAAATGTAAATATATCCTTAAACTTTTAATCAAATCCCCAACATGACTTCTAAGACAAACAAAAATCGAGCCGCGTCAAATAAATAGATTTCATCGGGTCAATTTCGAAGTTAGGAAGCGCTATAAATAAAACATTAATGAATGGTTGAAGGTCGCTTAAAACTAGAATTTTATTGATGGACTAAGTTTAATTTTGTTCACTTTTACAAAGGAAGTTTAGGCAAACTCTTTTTCAAAGCAGCACACTTCACGCGGGGCGGTAGATAGTTCATTCAAAACAGTGGGGCGTAACTGGAAATAACTTGCAGCAGTTACTATTTAAGAAGCTTTCTAATGATTATTTGATTTCGTGAATACAAAATTTAAGTTTCATAGCTTAGTTACACTTGGACGTGCATTTATATGCACACCACAAAAACCGAGATACGATGAATAAAGCCACTGCGTTATGTCAGAAAAGAACCCTACAACACCGCCAATGCCAAGAGGTCAAACCAAACTTGAACGTTACGTACAAAATCATTATTCTTGCTTCACTTGTGAATTCCATTTGTTTTTGACATCTTCAGCTGTTTCTACAATGAGAACTTGTTTCGCATCAAAACTGGAAGCATTTTCATAGCGGAGCTCCATACTCATAGGAATCCACGAATTGATATTCTCACGGTCATCATGGCTAGCGGTATCGCTCGTGGGCACGTACGCACGGCGGCGACGACGACAAAATGGCGCAACATGGCGGCCATACTCCAGCTAATAATATACATGAAAAAATTACTCGATTCTGATTGGCTGAAAGCAGTGCAGTTCAAGTGTAACACCAGTGCAAAAAGCGTAACACCAGTGCAGTTTACACATCGTAATTCTGGATTTTGACTGGCTGAAAGATAACAGGAAATTTTCTAAGCCAATGATATCACGTAAAATGGTGACGAGAATTTTGTGCGTAAACTTTGAAAAAAGTTTTCTCGAATGAGAAAAAATGGCTTCAAGAAATATCTTCCGGCACTTCCTCCACGCGAATTTTTTCGGGTTTATATTATTAATAAGTAATCATACGGTTTTTCTCGTTCAATTTGGAACTAATTTGCTCTTGTGAGTTTTTCAAAAAGCTGAAATTGCACTCGCCGAAGCGGCTCGTGCAATTTCAGCTTTTTGAAAAAAACACTCGTGCAAATTAATTCCGACTGGAACTCGAAATCGTACGATTACCTATACTAATATGATATGGCCAATTGACAACTGCCAAAATATGGCATCCACTGACCAGTATCAGGTGACGATATCTCGGGTTTAAGTCAAGAGCTCATCGAGTTCACGTGTTTTTTGAATTTGACCGCTGCCCAGGGGCTGATTTTTTATTGGATTGCAAGCTCAAGCCAGGTTAAGGGGGTATGGTACCCTAAAATATGGCGATGTTCATGAAAAATTCAATTTCTTGGAAATACAAGACTTAAGACCCTTGAGGACTTGTTAAAAACATTTTGAAACGATCTTGCCGAATTTCCTTCCAGATGAGTGTGAAATTTAAGGAAAGTACACAGTGGTATAAGTTTTTTCACGTGGCAACGGCCATAGCAACGACTGTTTACTATAAGATCGTGACCAAAAATAGATTATTTTTAACTTATATGAACGAAACTATTTAGAAAAAACTTTTAAGACATGCACAACTCGATTGGTCTAATTATTTGTGAAAAGCTTTGCCTCAAATTGCCATCACAGGCTCATTCATTTCCCTTCTGACAAGGAATATTTCCCACAACTGCGGTAACTTTTTACAAAATAGAACAACCATTGCACCCCCTCCCCCGAGATCCAATCTGCACCCCCCCTCTATTTGTGGCTCGTTAAATGCTTAATACTTCGTGTAAGAAACTTAAAGTGCATTTTTCTCAAAAGTTTACTTTTGTACCGACTGACTTCGCGCCAACATTTCTACTTTGCAAGGCTTTTAAGTAGAATTTCTGAAACTTGGGCTCATCAAAGACCGATAGTGTCGTGATGATATAAACCAAAAAAATCGTAACATTTTAAGGTCTGTCACGTGACATGAGATGATTTGTCCACTGGGTGTGGTAAAAAATAAGGTTATTTCCAAATAAAGCTGTAAAAAGCACTGAAAATAAGAGTAAACTGTCAAAACTTAGGTTCATTGCACAGAACAAAACAGAAACTTACATGATATGCTTATTTGACAGTCAATTCTTGTTTTGTAAAAGAGCAGGAAGTGTTGGCGTCAATACTATAAAACACTACTTCAAAAGGCCGTGGCTGGTTTCCATAGCAACCATTTTGAGTAAAACTCTATGAATTTAATTTCTCTTCTTGAGTGCAATAGCACACAATTGATCTTTCTTCACCATATTTAAACAAACTTTTTGGTCCATATTGAGGGTACCATACCACCTTAACTTATTGTAGTCAGGAGCTCCAGTTTTAGGCTTGGCTAAATCTAGGTATTACCGGTATAATAAAACTTGTGTTTGAGCTGTCTCGTTGACTTCGTGTAGCTCGGCAGCATTGCAACCACTTTTCTTAAAATCTTATTTTTCCAGGTTTACTTTACAACTGTAGGCGTATCCTGCTGGGGAGAGAGAGCAAACTTAAGGCCTGAGGGAAGAAAAATGTTCGCCATTCCTTTCGCCCATTTTGACTACCCTTCTTTCTGTTTCCTTTACTGGCTACATAATAGCGATGGCGGTCAGGTTCTCTTCCAGCAGTTTTCTCCTCAGGAAACTCAAATATGCAAAGGGTTTGCTCTTATGGAATCTAGTTAAAGAGGTCATTGACAAAGGTTTTAATGAGCAAAACGATGTACGTTGGAATGGTCACGTGGGTTTGATACGGTTAAAGCATCCTGAGAACACTAAAACAAATTGAGTGATTTTATATTCAAAACTTTGACTCTGTCTTTAACTCTAGGTCTTAACTTGACTGTTCAGACGACAACCCATACTTCGACTGTGCTCTCACCCATGAGAAAAGGGCGGGAAACTTAATGTTCTAACGGCAACTGTCTGTTAATGTGAGAAAAATTTTAAACTTTTAATGAATGAAGAAATCTCAGGTTAAGGAAGGTTTTTGGGAGCGAAACGTCCTTTTATTTCTTGGTTAAAACATCCATTTCTTAAACTCGGCTTAAACCTGGAATTATCTCCCTCCATGACTTTGATCAATATTCCGTCGTTGTTTATCAACAATAAATTCATACCTGAGTAAGAAAAATGTCGCGAAAGCTCGGCTGAGCATCGGAAATTTCTCGGACAAATACGCTGAAAAGATAAAAAAGGGGAAAAAAAAACATTCAAGCGATCCTGTAGGGTCGCGAGATTTCTTGCCGAATTGAAAAGGAAGAATAACCAGAGCTTCAAAAAAAGAAGTGACGTCGAGTTAACTCGTGAACATTGCTGCGAATTTAACGGCGAACGTGAAATGGACCACTTCGGCGACGCCTCGCTTTATGGATTTTTTTCATTCAAGCAAAAAATAACCTTATAAATTTGCCAAATAATCCCTTGGTATACATTTCTTTTAAAAAATTGCCAAGTTTGTGGTCCCATAACCATGCTTTTGTAACTGTTTCATATGAAACTTCGCATATTTCCTAAACTTTGCATGGTAACTTGACCTAACAAGGGGTGTTTTCCAGCCTTCCTGGTTTCCGCTGAAAAATTGCTGGGAACGATGTCGAATATTCCTCGAAATATCCCCTACCTATTCTGTCGACCTACGAGGTAACTGGTGAAATGTTTGGTGATTCGGAAGGTCAGTTGAGTTTTACAATGTATTAACGCATTTAACCGTCTGAGAGTTTTACTGTTCCTTTTTATCGCCTTAGGAAACCTTTTTAAAGTAATAATATTAATAATGTTCAAAGTATTCTTCTTGGAGAACAGTTAATTGAGGTCGAGTAACACGGATAATATTTTTTTGCAACTTGTCGTGTATTACCACCGCGCCGGCGTTCCCCGTGGGATGGGAACTCCCATATAAAAAAAACGGGGGTGCTGGTCGTACCTTTTAGGGGTTAAAAAAGCGGCTGATGTGTCTCTTAAGTCCCACAGTAGGAGCTGTAAAAGAGTAAAAGTGTCAGTAAATGTGTTTTTGTTTTAGCATTGGTGACTCTTGGGGGTGAAAAAATATTCCATCCGCGCTCACAAAACAAGATCTTGGTACCTCTTACGGGTTCTTTTTAAAATTTCCAATGAGCACCGCCCCCCCCGTCCTTTTTATATGGGAGGTTCGACTTTTTGCAACCCGTTGTCGGAACTTGCCACACGATTGGTTTAAATAACTTGCAAGGTAACAATGTAGGGCGACAAGTTACAAGAAAATGTTGCCTGAACTTGGCCTTTAGACAGTGGGGTTCCTATTTTCTACAAAAACCAGTGGGCACCGAGACTTCAGCTTCACTTGAACATATCATGTTGTTGGCATGTCCCGTTCTGCTGCCTTGAATCGAGTAAAATTGTTAAATGTGGATCACAGGGATATTCTTGGAATTGAAAGTTGTTGCTTTTGTATCTGTGGTTATAATTGCACTGGTGATCATGCACGAGCTGTGAGCTCTAGACGCCCAGGTTTCGTTTTACAAGTTTTAAAAGCTGGGACTAGCTTAATCATTCAACCATTCCTTCCTTGTCGTATTTTCTCCTTGAATATCAGTAACGTGGAGATCAGAACAGTGATAATGAAAAACCAGAAAAAGAACCGGTCCATCACCATAGCAACGTGCTTCCATTTCTTCTGATTTTGCTCGATTTCTCGGTTCAATTTCGTGTGTTCAGCCAGGACTGCCAAGTCCTGTGCGAAGCTATTTTCTGTTCCTTTCTCTTTGTCACCCGATATTTTTGTTACACCATTTTGTTGTGAAAGCCTTTTCTGAATCTGTGTGATCGATCGACACTTTGGAGTCTTCTTATGATTCATGGATAGCAGCGCATGCGCCTCACCGTTCATAGAAGTATTCCTTCCATTAAGTTCTTGCGATGCAACCCTCACTTGAACTTCACTGTTATCATCATCATCACAGTTGCCGCCATCATTTTCCTGTTTTTCGACAAGGGAACTTTCGTCGTTTTGGGCGCCTGGTTTCCTCACGCACAGTATATTCGCCAGCCATCCAAGGACGAAGATTTCGACCCATACAGGAATTTTCACGATAGAGCGACCGGAATTTCTGTGATGAATGTTCAATACCCAGCAAGTTGACATTAGTGACACCGAGATTTCCACCATGATCGTGATGTAAAACTTACCGAGTAGAGGAATTGTTTCTGAATTGCGCGGCAAAGTCTCCGCTACGAGCTGCAGAAAGACAGCCATGGCCAAGAGGACCGTGATGCTTAGCGTGATTCGTTCGCCTGACTCAGGCGGAAGGAAAAACCCGAGGAGGATCATGGACAGCATAATCATACACGGAGTGATCAAGTTGAACGCGTAAAACAGCGGCTTACGGCGGATAACCATCTCGATTGTGACATCGGCAAGTGGAATTTTGCAGCACTCGTAGAACTCGACATTTCGCTTCTTGGAGGCTTTAATGAGGTCCCACTCGGCGCTTTTTACGTACTTATCGGAGAATGTGGGTGACGTTTCGGCTTCAATATCCAGGTCCGTCACAACGAAGGTCCACGAGCCAAATTTCATCGTGCATGTCTGCTCGTCAAAAGGGAAATACGTCACGTCTATGTTGCAAGTGCTTCGGAACGAGGCTGGACTGTACCAAGCGTTACGTCCATCGTTTTCAATGATGACGCGTGTCTTATACTTATCAAGGCCACCGCTGAACACACTGTCTGCACTGAAAGAAAAAAAAATCTCTTGATAAACTTCCCCTTGACGTCAAGTTGGATAGGGGGTTATTTTATAGGAGAAGGGTTTGTGCAGTTTTGTACGGGGTCGCAATACTATGTTGGGGACTGGTACATTTCAGCACCCATGATTTTTAGCGCACGAAAACTTATATAACGCTCACAAAAACGTACAGAAAAGTTCTAAAAACTTCAAACCTATGGCATACACTAAGTCGCTAGCACGGGGACAACATTGCAAAAATATGGCTTTTCTTGTAGTTTCTGGGTTGTGTAAGGTTCGCGTGATATTGTGGTAAAATGTACAGCCGCCATCTTTTTTCCTACGGTGGACTGGCTCCAATATGGCTAAGGGTCGATCACTGCCGGGAGTCATAAGTAGGTTTGTTTGTTTGTTTTTTATTCTCCGGGGTCACTGGTTTTTCTCCTGTCCTAAGATTAAACGTGCACTTTTAAATTAAAACTCGCTCAGAGATTGACAGCCTCAGGTTTTGTTACAAACTGGCAGTCACTCAGCTCGTTTGACGATGTTGACATGTTTTGTCTTAAAACAGATACGTACCTGTTGTATAACACAACATCTGGTATCCACACTAAGTTTGGATCCATTCTTATTGTTTTCACTCCATTGTACTTGTCCACTTTCCAGGTTAACAGCTCGTTTCTCCACCTCTAAAATGAATCATACCGTTTATGTCAAACAATTGGGCACGTTCCAAGTTGCAGCATAAAAATGCCAGTCGTCCTCCGGCATCAGCTCAAAGTCCCTGGTGGTCAGGATGCGGGCAGGAGGGCGGGGGAAGAGGGGGGTGGGGACGACTGACATTTCAGGATGTCTTGGGTACAAGTAATATTTCGTAGCTGAAAATGTACGCACGGGTGATGGAAAAATTACTTACTTGTCTTACCCATACGTTTGTCGTCAGCATCTGATTACGATCATCCTAAAAAGGAATACAAACCTGGTTAATTCAAATGGCAATCCAACATAGCAATCTGAAGTCTTAACGGGCGGGCCCGGACCCGAAGATTGCCCGGATCTAAACTAACGCCTTCCATAAAATGGACACTTAACAAAACTGTGGGATGTCCGATCTTGTTAAACTCATGACCTGAGTACAAATTTAGCTGCAGTCTGCTGTTTTAGTCTGTACACACACTTTTTGTTTTCCTTCAGAGTGCGTGAGAGTGATCTCTAAGTGGACAAAAAATAGTGCTATTTGGGCAGTCTTTCAGTCGTTATCCTTGTCATTCTACTTAATTATTCATTATACGATTAACTGGCAAATGAATAAGTTACTTTTGAAACAAGAAGAAAACTGGGGAAGTCTCGTCTCTCAGTCTCTTTTTTCTGTTACTGGGACGGTATGACTTCTCACGTTATAGTTTGTTTTGTCCATAGTAACGATTCCACAAGAGACTGCGAGGTGAGACTCGCCCCAGACTTTTCTTGTTTCTGAAGTGGCAAATGAACATTGAAACAAATTTAAGTCTGGGGCCAGCTCTCAAGGTTTTACTACTCCAGTGATCCGTCACGCTTTCCTTGTAGGCTATGGATTTCTTTGTTCAACTTGGAGATTTTTAGTCTTACCACGTTCACTAACTGAACAACCTCAAGTCCAAACGTGACATTTGTGGCCCTTTTTCTGTCAAATACTGGACGAGCGTTTCTGTTATAAGTACGCATAAGCGTTGAAATCAGAACTTGTTCGGCTGACGGATTTGCCGCTCGCGCTGAAAAAGAAAGGTAAGATCGAAACATCTGTCATTTTATGGATCAACTTTTGCTTTTATTCAGTTAATATTGTACCTGGAAATTACTCTTAAATGTATGACGAACCTGTTTATCTTCGTGATTTTCTATAATTTACCATGTAAACATATCTGTAACTATTCAGTTATTTCTACTTAATCAATACTTCGCCAAGATGACTGACTGTTACCTGAGGTCAATAGAGAGAAGGTAACCATAGTGATAAGCAAACTACGACTTCTGTGTAAAGGTGCCATTGCCGTACTGTCGAATTTGTATCGTCTTTATCTATGATCAGAAAGTCAGAAAATTCCATTATCCAATCTGTATTGGATGTAATTTATGAAAGTTTAGTGTTAACAGTCCGTCGACGGTTTCTCATCATTGACCAATAGACCCAATTCGTATTGTCGGTAGTGGACTGGAACTAGCTTGCAAGAGAGGCTCATGCGGTGAATTATCATTGAAAAGAGATAAATGTCATTTGCATTTGAAGAGACTCCCCACATTAGCCTCAGTTGCAAGCTAGTTCCAGTCCAATACCGGGAATACGAATATGGCTTATTCCGTTGTTTAGCAACTATTTTATGTTGCAGCAAGTTAAATCTTTGCACTCTTTTCTGATTGGTCAGAAACGTTAACGTTAGCATCGTGTGTAATGTTAGTAGTGTAAATAGCCTTAGAATTGTAAGCAATGTTGCTAATTACTGTAAATTGCAATTACTACTAGTGAAGTAAGTTCAGCATTGCAAAGCTGTAAATAGGTAGTACGGCGTCATTCAATAAGACTCCAGATCATAGTTAATAGAGGGAAATGGTTAAGAAGCTCAGTAAACATCAAAGAAACAAACAAACAAACAGGCATAGATTTATGTAGGTCCTTTTCCCTGCGCATCTTTTGTTTTATGCTCATTGACTATGCATAAATTACATAATCGCAATGCTTCTTTTGGTTAGTTGTATGAGCACACGCATAACCATCTTTTGTATTTCGCCGGGTTTTGTACAGGGTCAAAATATCCAAAAAACATACAGCAAAGAACTTTGCCAGGTTTCTTAACCATTCCCTCTAATAATTGTGTCTAGATTGAAGAACTATCATTGTTTCAGAAACACGAACATTGCGCATAAGAACCAAGAGGATTCGAATGAAAACTAATAACGGATGATGTGGCTTTCCCCTCTTTAGCTAAAGACAGTATTATTCATTTTATGATACCGACTCATCCTCTCGGTAATACAACTTTTGTGATGTTTCCAAAAGGTCTAGATAGCAGCAGACATGTAAAGATTTTAAGGAAAACGACCAATTTTTTAAGTTTAAAAGACATGTTTCGACAGAACTTCTGTCATCTTCAGTTGAATGAATGATTATAAAGCAAGTTGAATAATAAGTAGGCAAAAATGCTAATTAAGACAAATAGTAACAACAGAACGTGAAAAGGTGTAAATTAAAAGGATAATTTTAGATTTACATGGTGTAATTGCTGATTGAGGCAAGGTAGTTCTTTTTGAATATGGATAGCCTCCTTTATCTTGAGTTGAAAGCTGATAGTGGCGTGATCTAAAATATGAAAGCAGTCTATTGAACACAATGAGCGACAACATTCAGAATTCTGAAGATGTTTGAAGATGTGAGAGGCCCTATCAACGGCTAAGTGCTCACGTACGCGTGTGGAAAAATGTCGGGAGGTTTCGCCGACATAACAGGCATTACAGCCCGCACATGTAAACTTATAAACCACACGTGAACGAAGCCCGCCGGGGATAGGGTCTTTCACACCAAAAAGGTTACCTATCTTAAAGGAAGAAAAAACTAATTTGATTCAAAAAGAACTACCTTGCCTCAATCAGCAATTACACCATGTAAATCTAAAATTATCCTTTTAATTTACACCTTTTCACGTTCTGTTGTTACTATTTGTCTTAATTAGCATTTTTGCCTACTTATTATTCAACTTGCGTTGTAATCATTCATTCAACTGAAGATGACAGAAGTTCTGTCGAAACATGTCTTTTAAACTTAAAAAATTGGTCGTTTTCCTTAAAAACTTTTGTGATACTGTGGAGAACCTTTGGGTGCTACTTTTGCATCCCAAAACACGATAACTACCACGGGGATATCGCTATACAATGGCTCTACACGTCTTGTGCAAAACGACGACGTGAAATGACCAAATTTTACAGACTTTACAGCACGTACGGAAATCCGATCGTGAACCGCAAAGGTGAATTTTCCAAGTTTCTATTTAGAGTAATTCCGATATATAAAAACTTGAAGAAAATTCGCCTTTAAAATTGGAAGCTGTTGTAATATTGAAAGAAAGGTTAGTTCCAACACCGATAGGCAACTGAATAGAATTTACTGCAATAAAACCCTGACCTGTCACATGAATAAACCAGATGGGAACCTGGGATTCGCTTAATAAAAACCTGTCGGTGTTACGTTGATTAAATATGTGTACATACTTGATAATTAACACAGTGGGTTACAAGTCCAACGTTTCTTTGTTTTATCATTGCATGAAGTTGGCTAGTACTCGTGTTTCCGCCGAATGGTGTTGAATCTCTGTCAGTCTTTATACTCAGTCTTTACATATTCTGACAGTTACCTTGTGTTTCTTACTGTTTAACCAACTCCTGAGGATAACACCCATTGCGGTATCTTTTGTTCATTTATAAAAGATAATCAAAGTATAAAGGACATAAAGAGAGACTGTTGCTTACTTAAGGTTTTATCAATCGAGGTAAATAAAATCCTTTTTAAGTCGCCGAACGACGCATTAAATTGCCTAAAGTTACATCGACTAAACCTTGCAGATCTCAGTAGAGTAGGCTTTGTGAAAAAGACACCGGGCGTGTATACTTATGTAGTTTAATATTTGGTTAGCATTATACGTACATTCGATTTTGTACAGCGCATCTCCCGTTTCGCGCGCGATCCAATAGCCTAGCCGCAAACTAGACAATTATACCCTTGACATGCTACCAGCGCTTAATAATGAAAACTATCTCTTATTTGTTTCTTACTTGGTCATTACCAGCTCAGTATGCTCTCAGAAAATTTGTCATGTTGAAATAACTCGAACGAGCACCATAAAAATCAAATAGCACAAAGCCGCTGTCGACCTCTTTGTTTACAAAGATTCAGAGTCAGGATCACGTGCTAAAAATGTCGAGGTGTCAAGACTAAACGAGTCCGCATAGTATTTCTTAAGCTGACCAAACAAATCAGTGATACTCTAGTTTAAATAAACTACAATTCTTGTAGTTCATCAAACTAGCTAGTTAGAAAAACCAACCAGCCGTAGCATTCCTTTGAAATTGATCTATTTGTAGAAAAAAATACCAAAGCTTACCTTAGCTCACCTTGCCAAGAATTGATTTTTGTTGACCGGTTTATGACGCAAAACTAGAAGTGTGGTCTGACGCTTTCAAAACATTACCAGTTTTATCTCTTTGAGTTTTTATATTGGCAGAGTATTACATGTTGTAGATTTTCGTCTCCGAAGCATACATCGGATGAAAGGTGATACTCTATCTTCTCTTGCAGCGCAACAATCCACATCACATTCTCTTCGCTTCCTTTGTTTAAAAGAAAGTTGTTTAATTTTTGCCTTTAAGAGCCTTGAATTAAAATTTCATAGTGTGCTTTCTTTTAAAGTTCTATAGGCATCTATTATTAGACTGTGAGAGATAAATTGGTTGGTGCAAACTTTGGCTGTCACAGCCAAACACATATTAATTTTAATTAGTATTTCTAGATTAGTTTTGCAATCCCGAACTCGGGCGCTCTTATCAACTCCAACGCATAGTTAGAGTTATAGCTGGAATAAGTCTCATTTAACACTTGCCAAAAAGTGAAAACCGAAATTTATTAACAATATCAAATTCATCACTGGTATAAGAATGAAACCATGGGTGGTGTAAACAACCACTGAAAAATTTTGAAAATTTTCTTAAATATTTCGAAGGAGAAGGAGTTATTCTTGAGCCTTCTCTAAGACCTAAATTTTACAATCTCGAGTTCTTTTCTTTCGTGTGGCGATCTTACAATGCACATCAGAGTCCTTTTCTTTCACAGCGTGTTTTGCGTGAATTATTTTGTAACTCAGTTGTAATAGCCGTCGTTGTCTCCTCGCTCGTCTGGTAAGATCTGGGATCTTCCGAGGCAAACTAGAATAACTTAGCATCTTATTTTTTACTCTGTGAAATCAAACTATCATATATTCGAATATTTTTTTCGACATAAATAGACCAGGTTTAATGGCAGGTGGGATTACCGATTACAATCAAATATTTATGAACAAATACACACACTTTGTCAAATTTTCCTCGGGCTTGCGTTTTTTGTAGTGGAAGTATACCATGCAGCACCTTCAGTTATTAGCTTTTCTTGTCCGTTGGTTTAGATTAGTGAACTTTCGTGTTAATTTAATTATTTTTTTCTTTCAGACTACAACCTCTTTATTTTGTTTTCAAGCTCAGGGCTTTTAGAAGTGAAACTTCTCACCAATGACGCCCGCAAAGCATTGGTCATTACTCGAGAAAACATCCCTCATTTTGTTTTGACCAAACTTGTCCAAACTTGGGTGCTCGCGTTGTTCCCAGATCTCTTGTGGGTGAAGAAATCTAGGAAGGAGTTTTAGGTCCCCGTTATAACTGTTGTGACATTTTTTTTTGCCCAATAACAAAGGTGATTAAAGTCGTGCTTGCGTTATGGCCAAAAGTATTCAATTCATAATTGAGGCGAACTATTATGTCACTAATTATATACATGAAAAAATTACTCGATTCTGATTGACTGAGAGCAGTGCACTTCAAGTGTATAAAAACCAGTGCAAAAAGTGTAACACCGGTGCAAAGAGTGTAACACCAGTGCAAATTAAACATCGTAATTCTGGATCATGATTGGATGAAAGAAAATAGGAAATTTTGAAGCCAATGATATTACGTAAAATGATGAGGAAAATTTTGTGCGGAAACGTTGAAAAAAGTTTTCTCAAATGAGAAAATATGGCTTCAAGAAAGGTCTTCCGGCATTTCCTTCACGCAAATTATTTCATGTTTATATTATTAATAAGTAATCATACGGTTTCGAGTTCAGTTTGGAACTAATTTGCACGAGTGAGTTTTTCAAAAAGTTGAAATTGCACGAGCTGCTTCGGCGAGTGCAGTTTCAGCTTTTCGAAAAACTCACATGTGCAAATTAATTCCAAATTGAACGAGAAAAACCGTATGATTACTTAAAATACCGTATGATTACTGAAATACATCAAATGCTTCCCAATCAATCATTATTTAGCTAAATCCTTCAGACCAAAACGTTGATCACCAGCATATTGTTTGGTATCGAGTGAGCAAACTGCCTCAATGACTCTCTACTATTCGGTACAGGTAAGAGTAAAGGAGACAATATGTTTGTATTGGTAATCGTATGAATGCGAGTGCAATTAAGTGTTTACACTATCGGTGATATCTAAAAAGTATTTAGAAGTGCAATCTGAAAATAAATTTAAAAATATCACGAATTCTTAATTGCTCGAGCTTTCATACCATTACTCATTCATTATATGACTGACAAAATTGTGACTGGAATAAAAAATTAACGATAAATTGCCTGCTCTCGGCCAATCACAATGAAATAATTTCTTTGTAATATAATAAACAGGGCAATACGGAGCTTTTTATTCTGTTTTTCATCTTCGCTGGTGAGTTACACCAACGTACGAGTCCATCGCGTTTGTCATTTTGTAATAATGAGTGATCAAGAACGAATTTCTCCAAACAATGACAATAGGCATAATCGGCCTTATCACGGTTTTCGACGCCATCTAGCGGGGTAGACAAAGCGGTCAGAACTTATAGTGTTTTTATGAGAGTCCGATGGCAAATAACTTTTTCAAAAATTGAATTTTACACAATCTGTGAATCGCAGCGTTAAAATACAGTGCTAGGTAGAAGAGTGTTTTTACCAAGTTTGAATTATGTAGCTTGGCTAGAAGACGCTCAGTTAACTGAAAATTGTAGACAAACATATGGGAAATTAAAAATTAACTGAGCCCAGCTACTTCCTTCAAATTTGGTGAATACAATCTGCTACCTAGTATGGTAAAGTTGCGATTCATAAGTTGTGCAAAATTCAATACTGATTTAAAAAAAAGGTATTTGCCATCCGATTCCCGTACAAACCACTGTAATTTCTGACCGCTTTACCTACCCGGCAAGACGACGTCGAAAACCGTGATTAGGCGGCCCATTACTGCCTTTTGCTGAGAATTCAGTCCCATTCTCAGCTTCGGACTCAAGTTATGGTTATATTCAATGGAGGGCATCTTTTATCACGTCTCATAATGTGTTTTCGCATGTAAAGTTTATACTACTGAATTGGTTGCGTAACCGCTCCCTTGACTCTCTTGTTATTTATATAGATACGTTTTTCAAACTGATTCGTTTAGCTGCATGAGCAATAGCTTACGTGAAGTGACCAAAAGAACCCCAAAAAGAAAAGAATTGTTGTAGTATACCTGATCTTGGTAGCCACAACTGTTCTAAGTTTCAACGTAACTTGAAGTAGAATGGTTTTCACGAGTCGATTAACAAATATAATCGTTGTAATAAGTTATTAGCTTCTGAAACTCTTGGTTGAATTACTTCAATAGGTAACTAGGCGTAAAACAGTTGGATTTCTTGTCTACACAGTCGTAGCAACAATACATACTCCGTTGAAAATGCTAGGAGGCCTCTGTTGTCAAAAGAGTCGTATATCGCTTTATCGGGGCACAAAAACATTTCTTTTATAACTAACTGAACAAAATCTCAAAGTTATAACGTATCAACGAGGCAATCAGCGTAGACAAGGAACAAGGTTGAGATTCTAGAAGTGTGTCAGACAAACTTGAAAAATTTAGGCTTACGCTTTCAAGAATTACTTACGATAAGCAGAGTTGTTGGTCACATGCCCACTGAATTGCTTTCAAGAATAATTGAAATTAAACAGTGTACAAATTTATAATCATAATTCACAAACGAGTCATGGTCACATACCATCTAAATGCCGTGACTGTAATAGATTGATGCCTTCACTAAGCAGGCAGTGGGGAGAAGAGACGTCTTGGTTCAGCTCCGCAGAACCTCAATCACAGCGAGTCAATCATGTGATAATGAAATTCTTTTGCATGTTCGGTACGTATATACGGTTTGGGTCGCTTTTTGTCGCTCATTGTAGCTAGGTTCATGACTTCTAGCATGATAACACAATGACGTTTTCCACTAAAAGCCATAGTCTTGTATTGCCATGGTTTACATTGGTTAAACCTTGCTTGGTGCGCCTTCGGCTCGCCGTGTAATTTGTTTGCTTGTTGTGTTTATGTTGATATATTCAGCACATGACATGTCATAACATATCGAAACTCAAAATGAGGAAGAGATTGCAGAGAGCTTGCTGTGCTGAATGATAAATAGAACTGAATAGAAGTTTTTATTGCTCAAGCCGTTAAGCAAACAGCAGGTGAAGAGTCTGCAATGCCTCTTGCGGTTTAGTTTATTATTGTGTTATTCCAGGAGATTTTATCTTAAAAGCAGTTTACGTCAAAGACAGACGAAACCTGTGTCATCTAGGGAAAAATGATTTCATGTTTTAAACCTCTTTCTGCTCGACTGTACTTCAACGTAAACTGATAAGAAATAAGAAATTTGATATGAAATGACTCCATTATTATGTTCTACTTTTGAAATGATCAGTTTCTCCAGGCCATTTTGTTAATTTCTGAAACTCACCTCTACCCAGCTTATCGGCTCTGTCGTTGAACTTCCTGTACAATACGTATCTCTCGATCCGACAAATCATTCATTGCGTCGTTATTGCTGATTTAGATAAGTAAACACGCGCAATAGAAGTATTAACAAATTCTGACTTAGAAATACAAATTACAATTGAGAACTGGTACAAATATGCTATCCACATACCCTTCACTTGCTTTCACTTTCTTGTCACTCGCTACTGCAATGAGATCGCAAATCAAACTTATTTTCTTTCTTGCTTGCCATTTCAATAAAAACTTGGGATGGACTTTCTCCTTCGCCCGGTTAATTTCTCACCATCACCAGGACAGCTTTAGCTTCAAACAGGCTATAGATGTCGTATATATCAAACTGGTGAAAGCTACACATTGAGGAAAATTAATGTTTTAAATGAAAACACTAAATGACACGATTTTTCTTTGTTCGGTACTGATACTTTCTGTCGATCAATCGGGAACTACTTCTATATTTCATGATTCAATGAGTTGACAGAAAAACATGAATTAATTACGATACAAGTAAAATAATATATGTTTTGAAAAAGCCAAAATTCTAATAAAACTAATAACGTCCTCCATTCCCCCAACCACTGAGGAAAACAAACAAACGAACCAACCAACCATGGGCTTAGAGGGACTGAGCTAAAGTTTTCAAGCTATGTTAATTATAAAAGCCCCTATCGTAGAAGTTGTCTTGTGTTTTGTTTCGTAAGAGTACGTTGGCCAGAGAAGCTCAGAGACTTGCGATGTTCATTTAATGACTGTGGGACTTGTTTTGTGCTTTTTACTAGGGAGTTTTACCACTCGCGATACTTTTATTCACGTAAAACTATCCATACCTATCATCGCATGAAAATTTAAATTCAAATCAGTCTTCAGGATGCGCAAAAATTCTTCCGTATATGTAACTGCTTCCACCCCGCGCCTCCATTCCTCCTCCTGATAATAAAGCCAGTTCAACACTTCATTTATTCACACGACTGTTAATAAACGAAAAATAACTCCTGCACACCTTGCGTGCCTATGTTTTATTTCTGAAAATCAGCCAGCGAAAAAGCTTTTTTAGCAACTATGAGTTCAGGGCTTATCATCAGAATTTTACGGTAGATTTCTTAATACCAAGAAAAACAGTCTTTGGATAATACGATTATCTCGATATAACGAAAAAATTCTGATACAACCGGGCGTTTGTAGGCATTCCAATTTCTCGCCTGCGTGTCACAGGGCACCTCCACTGGCCAATTTCCAGTGTGGGTTTACTGGCTGTAACGTATCGGTAACATGACAGTCAAAGCAGTCCAAAGGAGATAAACTTACCGCAAATACTAGCCTGCGAACGCAGACGTATTTCCGGCTGTCGCTTGTCTCCGCCGAAAAGAACCTCTGCGAACCCGAGCCAGGAAACGATTTCTGTGACGTAATGACTTTTGTTTCTCTTTGATCAATCAGATTCCATGGTAGAATGAAACTCGAGTGCTCCTCGCAGTGAATACCTCGCGCAGTAGCTCTGGGGCTACTTGAGCTAAACTGTGATTGGCTTAAAATTCCTACGTCACAGAAATCGTTTCCTGGCTCGGGTTCGCAGTCGTGCGACAGAAGCGACAGCCGGAAATACGTCTGCGTTCGTAGGCTACGCAAATACAAGAAATGATTTATTAATCGACAACATGAATTATTGGTGATAAATAATCCTTTGCATAATCATTAATAATGGTAATTGAACTGAGTGGAGTGCAATTTGGTCTGAAATCATACGCGTGATTTCAAAATCGAACGAGCGCGTAGCGCGAGTTCGATTTGAAATCACAAGTATGATTTCAGACCAAAATTGCACGACATGAAGTTCAATTGCCACTTTATTAGATCCATTTTGAAATCGCACAATTTTATCGCCTTAATTTTTAGACTTTTGGTGTATTGTTCCAGTAGCCGGTTTGTTAAAAAAAAAAGCGGAACCGGAAACGGCTTTACGTCTCATTTGGTATGCAAAACGATGTCATGTGACGAAAACTCATCCGAGCATGACAAAGAAACAAGCGGTTTTGAAGTCAGAAGGAAAATAGTCTGCTTCAGGTATAAAAGTTCAATTCTCGTCGCTTGAATCAATGATGGAAGGTCTTTCTTTCTTCTGTGGTTGAGGCTGAGACTTTTCATTGTCTTTGGAGAAGGAATTTGAGGGTGCATCCTGCGTAATTCTGCGATGGATTTCTTTTGAGTTGTGAAACTCCCTCGAGTGCACGATGCCCAGTGGATGGTACGTTTTTTTCTTTCATACCGTTTAATGGCATGATTTTAAGGGATTCCAGCTCGTTATCATCTCCGTTTCTTTTTGTAACCTCGGCGAAGGACTCAATACTCAGGACCTTGTCAAGTTCTTGCGGCGCCATTTGTTTCAAGATATTTCCAAGATGGCGGGACTAACACCAGCTTCGTAAGACGTTCAATCATTCACTGTTTTGTGGAGCGGAGTGTATTTTGACTATGTTTATTCACAGCGACAGAGTCGAGCTCTTTTGTTGCTTCGTTTGAAACTACCAGAAACCTGGAAACATCTATCTTCTTGAGATGGCCCTGAATTTGTTGTTGTGTGGTTTTCGTTTGTTTATGTTTTACTGGACTCGGTATCATACGGATTTTGAGCAGAGGTTGAAGAAAAATCGCCAAAATATTCATCTAAATGGACACTGAAAGTTGGAAACTTCCATTAAAGTAGGTGTTCAGCCTGAAGGAGCTGATAATCGTCATTTAGAAACTGTAATTAATTACATTCGTCAAGTTTTTTGGAAAAAAAAAAACACAATAACAACAAAGTTTTGGCAATAGTAGTTGCTAAATTCTCCACACAATGGCTTTTTGCCTTTCATTTTCCTGAAATTTTATTGTTTACTTTAAACTAATATTGAAATCTGATTTGTTGTTTTATTTTACTGTCCCATTCTCAATGGCTGAGAAAAAGATGCGATTTAGAGCAAAAAATAGTGCGATTCGTGAATAAATCGCACCATTGAGAGCCAATCAGATTGCAAGGATAGCCAGTGATTTCAAAATGGATTTAATAAAGTGCTAAATAATTTGAAACCTCACTATTTTAAGAATATCAATTTTAAAAATATCCAAGATAAAAATAATCTGTGATCTTCTGGGTAAGGTTTCTTTTACTTTCTTTACTAGTTCAGCGTTGCTTCGTGGTTAACTTATTGTAAAGAAGAGACTTGACGTCTCCTTCGTATGACAAGTCTTTATAATTAATATGTCTAAGATATTTCCTCTCTCAAGATTATAGTGGGATGGGTTTATGTTAATTTGAAGGATGGTTATACCTTAGTTATAAATGATATGTCTTAGTTTTTTTTAAGCTAAAAGTTTTGTTTAAGCTAAAAAATGCGTCGGTTAGTTTCATTCCTGAACAAAAACTGATCGCGAATTCGTATGTCGTAAGCCAACTGATTTTTATTTACAGCTATTCATGAGGTTTCAGTTTTAACATAAGGCTTAAATGGACTGATATTGAAACAATTCTGACTTTATTTGGCATTCATGTATGCTCGTTGTTCTTTTCATTACATTGTTTCATGCGCCATATCACTACGTGAGTAATTCAAGAGACAGCTCAATGATATTTTGTTGTTTTTGCGGCATATCGTCGAATAAGCCCCATGTAAAAATGAGCAAACACGCTATATGCGGTTATCGATCCAGGGATTACTGTTCAGTGGTCGAATTCAGATAAAAAGAGCTAATCCATCTAACCCGCTGAATTTATTTGTAACTGGAATAAATCGACGTCGGTTATAAAGCGAGTCACAGCAAGATGGAGTCTTATCTCTCTCAGAATCACCAGCCGGAATCCCCGATCTGTTTGCTCTTGTGAATGTGTGCTTTTCCTTTCTAAAAACTAATTTGAAAATAACGGTCTAACAGCAGAATTCAGTTTCTAAAGTTTTATTCTTGGCGTCAATCGAGTTTCTGCCGTTTTAGGACTGGTTAATTCCTGGACAGATTTTTAGACGGAAGTCTTGGCTTCCTCCACTGAGATTTTATCGCCAAGTGATACAAATTTTCCGATAAATCAGTTGTTGACGGAAAGCTGTCTTCGTGTCTTTTATCGGATTTATGTTTGGCGTCCGTCGTATACGAATTTTCCTTCTAAACTTCTCTTGTATCTCAGAATTAATTAATCCTTTCTTCTCTAGACAAAACCATAGTTCCGGCGTCTTTCGTTCGTTGCCAACCGCTGCTTTAAAAGACATCGACCTTTGAGCAAGAGTGCTTACAATTACTCGATGGGTGAGCAAAATTTGCACTTAAAGTTTACCGAAGTCGACAAATCCTTTATGATACACAGTTTGATGTACAGCATCCTCACAAAGAAAACAAGTCACCAGCCGTCTTCGTGTCAAAAAAATGGAAACCGAGGTCAGAATAATAACTCCAGTTAACCGTGGATCGGGCTCCTGCTGGTTTCCTTTTTGTTCTTTTGACAAAGACACGCTTAATTCAAAAGCTCTTTTGAACGGTTTCCGCGCAACATTATTTTCTCAGGAGCTTTATTTCTGACATGAGTATTTCGATGAATTTTACTTAAAAAATCCGAGAAAACCAAAACCATAAACCCAAAACGGAGGGGGTTTGACTAGTATGCGAATTAGGAAGAACTCATCTAATTCAGAGTGTAACCTTTGTTGTTTTTTTGTTCTGATTCAGTGATTTTTAATTAACTGCAAGAACGGTTTGCACCTAGCTTATTGCTATTTATCGTTTTAATTTGTTCAGTTTAGTTTCACAAGTTTTGTATTAAGTTGTTCTACCTCATTTTAAGTTCGATGGAAAATGTCCCGCGCGTGCCTGCCGCACACTCCGCAGTGCGACTTGGGGCCCTTCTGGCTTAATTCAAATGCACAAACACAGAGGGACAAATTTAAGCCTTTGTGGAGTTTTCACTCATGATCACCCCTGGCCAGAGAATTCATGCTGACTGTGGCTTAGACATGACAAAATTTGCAGCATTTATTGACTTTTAGCTCATATATATCCGCCCTAAATGCGAGTATAGCACGCTTTTAGTAGCAAACCACAAACATACCCTGTAAAAGATACGCCACAGAGCCTAGTTCCTTGTCGAATAGTGCTCTCGTATCAAAGGCTAAATTTTAAAACTGGACTGTCGCATGCACATTGAAAGGAATTGCTCCCACTATTCCGCCCTATCATGGTCAGTCGACCTTTCAACATGAACCCCGCCCGGGAAAGTAAAGATTCTTTCAACAACTTTGAGAGTGATCACAAATTTCTCAAGCGACAAATAAATGAGGCGCGAACTCATTTTTTTGTGAAACTCATAGCATTGTCAACGTAAAACAGCTGTGAGCCAGTTACAGCTAATATAGAAAACAATGTTTTTTTGAACCCCCACCCCTCCCCCCTTTATAGATTGTCACTTTTGAACGTTATGAGACGGACTGAAGGAACTCTTGAAAGTAAATGTGCACCGTTTGACTCCTGCTGTAGTAGAACGTGATGTTTGCAAACACTGAGTATCCGTCAGTTCTAGTCTGTAGGTTATTAAATTTCTATCTGGTATGCAGCTGATCCAGACGTCGTGTCTAATCAGTCCCACCAATCAACATACGGTATTGTTGTCATGATTGCAACAACTTTCTATCAATCTCGCAAATTATCATTTATCTTGCAAATTAACTTTTGAGTGGCACTGCGCAGTGCCAAGAGAACGTTGGCTGACACACTTATGAGCTGCAAGCAAAGCGTGCGTCGTGTTGAGTGGATAATCAAATCCATCAGGCCTTTCTTTGAGCAAATCCATAGCTAGTGGCTAAGCATTAGTTGCACTGCTTCTTTCAAAAGACCAAATCAATTTGCTTTGCATTGTTTTTGTGTAATTCCGCGGCAAAACACCCCTGCGTGTGTGATTTGCCACTTGGTAATTAGTTCTTTATAATAGCCGCTTGTACATGATTTTAACTCTGCAAGTTTTTTTCTTGACGAGACATCGTCAACCTCGTATTGGCTTTCCGAGAAAGAATATTCTTAATGACAAATAATCCAGGTATTCTTATGGCAACGGTCCAGTGGCTTTTAGAAACAGAATTTGCAGCCTGTAGTATCTGTGGGAACCATATTATGAGGTCGATAGAATATTGATAAAAGTTGCTCCAAGCAGTCAAGGTTCAACTGGCTCAGCATGGTGCTTTATGTAATACGTTGTCTCCAGTGTTGCAATGTAAACTGAATTTTACTGAAGTCCGAAGTTTGAGCTCGAGTGGGTGCTGAGTAATAATCAGTACGCCCACATGAAAACAGCAAGCGAATGTAATTATCGGCTTGCTTTATTCGCGTGCGCAACAATTTAGCGACTGACCCACCAAGAAATAAGGCTCACTTATCTCACGAAGAAAAGTGCTATGATACTCAGAAAAAACATAGACTTCTTCGAAACTGAGCAACTTTCCGCTGAAAATTCCAAAACTTTGCCACAAATTACTTGAAATAGTTTTTCTAATGAGTTTTTCAGACGAGTCACTTAATGCTTTAATGTGTCATATATTGGATGTGCAGTTTTATTCTTTTGAAATGCAAATATTTTGTTTTTTCAAAGGACAAAGAATTTGATTGTCACATAATCCTTTCTTTGTTCTTAGGTTCCGAAGCGTGAGGTAATATTTTTTAATTATTAACCAATCCTATCACTCTGCACAATACACGTGACCTATAGCTTTTGTTGTGCTTTGTGTAGAGTGGTCATCGACAATGTTGTGTTTCCGTTCGAAAGTTTGAATCATCCGAAGAATTGTTCTCGTCGAGGAAATCCAGAAATGCGCAGACCACTTTAGTTTAAGTGTATTGACGAGAATGCGAGTGCCTCGCGAGCGGAAGGGTTTGAAAGAAATAGGAGTGAAATCTTGGATGATCGGAGGGATTTGATTTCCTTCGCGACGATCGATCGACTGCCAAGGCTGTGTTGACTTGCCGTGAGCAACAATAATTATTAATCTGGGACAAGTCAAAGCTCCTTTGCTGAGCTGCGTAAATAGACGACAACTATTTTAGTCCACGCGACATAGTGCATAACATTCTCACAGAAGAAGGGACTTCGCACGTTTCGCGAGAGCGCGGGGAGGAAACCTAATATTTGGAGTCAACCTCTGTTTTGTGTATTTCGTTGATGGAAAATACAGACTTCGCCGCTGGCACAGTTTAACCGCTTCACTAATCCACGTTTACTATGGTTCATCAACAAAGTGGACTTTTGTTTCTTCTCTTTTGTTGGATCGCAGTAAAAGCAGGTATGTTTCAAATGTTTATGTAGTAGTATTGGTAGTAGTGGTGAGGCGTTGTGTAGTATTCTATCTTCAGCTGGAAAAATTTTCATGCAAGTGTACAGTCACTATCAGCCGTGACCAGTTAGCGTGAACATATAGCCTAGGCAGCGTCGAATTCGACTTTCATCTTCGTTACCTTACATTTATAATGATATTTTTGGTCTCTTATGTCGTAGAAACTGAAGACTGTTCAGTATTTGCATAATTTGTGTATTAGACTCGCGATGACCATGTCGAATGATATGTTCGGTTGACACCTGAAGTAAACATAGAAATTCACAAGTAAACTTTGTTGCCTTCCAGTAACAGCCTTCTTATTTAGCGTCGATTTTGGCGTGAGTTACTAGTGAATCACGCTACGCGTTCTAAATATAAATTTCATTATTTGCGTGATTCATTTATTAGGGCTGAAATCCACAGTTGCACTGCAATTAACAACTCGAAACTGGCGAATATTTATGCAGCATTTGGCATGCAGACCTTTGATCGCTTTACAGTTTCTGTCAGTTAGTCACATTTTAAAGCTCTCGATTTTTTTTTAATCCCAGCATGAAATTCGCTTAGTCTATTCTCTAGCTGTGGGTGATTATTAAAATGCGATTTATTCAAGAATCCTTCGTGTTGCGGCGAGAACATTGCAAATGTAAACATTACCTTATGTTATGGTCTTGCTTGCGAGCTTATTTTGTTTAATATTTTTCTAGGATTTCCTTTCACAATAATGAAATGTGTTTGTAGCAAATCGTTAAGTTTCATTTAAGGGTTTTAGTTCCGTGTATTTTTTGCTACGTAGTAAAATTAAACCATCTCTAGCGATTGCACATGAACGTACTTCCTTGAATAGTACATGTACATCGCATCGCGTGAGCTCTCATTTTTGCTACGTTTCGTATTTTGGGGAAAGAAAAACTCGTCGGTTTTGATTTCTTTCATAACAGAAAGCCTTAATTATAGAAAAAAATTCCTGTTGTTTTAAAACTAAAGTTAACACCTGCACACAATATGCAGATAGAAGAAGAAATTGCGACATTTTAATGTGTTGACGTTGTTGTTATATAATACATATGTATGAATTATCCAGCTTTTTTTCCGTGTTACGAAGTCTTAAAATGCTTTACTTTAGTGAAAAAAAGCAAGTATTATTGATGTTTGCATTGCTTCCTTGTACTTCAGAATCTAAGTGGCCAAAGTAACAAAAGAATTTATTGATCTTTGCCAGAGGTTTTTCTTTATCAATCAACAGTGCAGTCTGTGCCCCGAGGCTAATGTAGGAACCTTCAAAAGTTGATTCACTTTCACAACTTTAGGTCACTAATTAATTAATAAGTTCGTCAAAGTTAGCATTTCTTAATTTCTATATTTGATCTTGATGTAAATTTGTATTATTTTGCATATGTTTGGCTGCATGTAAAAATATATGTGAGGCATGCATATAACAAGCTACATGTATGCATGTGTCAAAGGAAGATAATTAAGAGTGTCTTCTGTTTCACAATGCTACATGTATCTCTTTTCTTTGGTTTTCAATTCAAGATAATGGGTCAAACCTTTTATAGCTGTATTTTCACTAGAACAGGGACCTAATTAGACGAATGCAGTGAACAATTGTCATTATCTGGTTGTACTACTGGACATGGATGGTAAATTTGCTGAAATCAATGGCCAATCGTCACCCTCAGATGATCTAAAAGTCTGGTCAACTTGTGGCTATTCTAGTCTGTCCATATTCTGTAATCATGGTGTACATCTTCATGTACATGTACCTTATGTGTATCCAAAATTTTTAGTCAAAGATTATGCCCATAATTATGTGAATTGTCCCAACTTAAAGCGTCAAAACAGTTTCACCTTTTAAACAATATGCATAAGTCAATGGGCATTTCAAATATTTAAACATAGTTCAATTTCCTGGTTGAAAAAGTTAGATTAAAATATCAGCCTGTTCAAATCCTGCCTTGCAATATTATACAGTACTGGCACAATGTAAAATTATGTCCATGTGACACATACACAATCAGTATTTTACTTGTCTTGTTATGACCTCTATAAAACATTTAAGGGATACACCATATTTGATCATTTATTGCCCCATTTTGAATTAAGTTTCATATCTTATTGTGAATCTCTTCTTGGCAAAAGAGCCATTTAGTTAACTTCCTCTTGAGTGACATTATATTGTGATGTACACCAAAAAGGTATGAAAAATATTTCTATGATGGTAGATTAAAGGGTCAGATTGATGTAAACTTTTGGATAATTCCTTTAGAAATGTGATTGATGTTTACATTGTATCTGTAGACAATAACCACATAATCTTGTCTGGCTCGAAAATAAGTGCAGACATAAAGTTTGCTAAAGAATTTGTCAGTGCTTCTTAGCATAAGTACATGGAGCATCCATGCATATTTTGAAAGCTTTTGCAAGTGGCATGCCTAATTGTTTTTATTACCCTCCTTGTATTGGTAAGAAAAAACATTATTTTTCAAGCAAAAAAGGTCATTGCTTACAATAGATGGCTTGCAAGCACACTACAGAGATCAATCACCATTCATACGATGTATATCATGTTTCAATCACAACATACATCTATGTCTTTCATCTATTCACTATGTCACCTTCATATATTGTTATTCAAGGCCTCTCTCTTTGGAAGGCAAGTTAATAAGAACTTTTAAATTCAAGGACACAGTACATTTGTATTTTGTGGTATGTGTAATTATATTCAAAGACATGTTAAGCATTTAACTAAACCTGGTCAAGCTAGTAAAAGATATCTGCAGAACAATAATTGTATTATTGTCTTGGTTTTAATGTCAGCTTTGGCCAGGGTCATTTTAATTTAAGACACGTTTCTCTTGTCTTGTATGGTAGGGGGTGGACGGGGGGGGGGGGAAGAGGAGGAGAGGGTAACTTGCAGTGCACTAGCTACCCTATAAATTTGAGTGACAATGAAGTTATGTATGTATGTATGTTAGGTATGTATGTACGACTACATGTACATGTGGCTTTGTGCACGGTGAGAAAGCTTCATGTGGGAACATTTTTGAATTTTTGAATTCTTATCTTTGACACACAAGCAAGCATAGAATTCACTATAAAAGTCCGTGATTTTAAATGTGTGTTATTTTAAGGTTGTAATAGCTCAAATCAGCTAGGTTTGAGAATTTTTTCCTTAGGCATGAGATCAAAGTTTTCGGCCTAAGGGTGTGAGACTTATGCCCAAGGTGTGTGACTTGTCATGTAATCCATGACTGTATGTTTCTATGTTCGTCAAATTGACTTGTGGATGTGCTTTTTTTCACTCTAGACAGCCCTCCATCGATCTCATCAGTTGACAAAACTCCTGCAAACTTTAGACAGGGAGGTACCCTAGACCTTCACTGCCAAGCCACAGCCACGGGCAGCTCACTGATCACTTATGAATGGTTTGCAACAGATTTTGAGGGCAACAGTAAGGACATGTTGTTAAGTAGATATACACTCCAGTCAAATACTGGCAAACTTACAATCAGCAATCTCAACCATACTCAGGATGACGGCTACTTCTACTGTGTTGCAGCGAATGCTGCTGGAAAAGTGAGGTCCAAACGACTGGTGATTCAAGTGGCATGTGAGTGATCTAGTATTTTATTTGACTGTGCATGCATACAGTCATGTAAAGTATGTCATTTGTTTTTTCTAAGGCAGCATAATTTCTTACAGTCACATACTGTACAGGCAGCTAAAAGAATGAAATACCCATGGATGTTTTTCATGGAAGGCTTTGTTTAGTGAAATGTCTGGACGAGCAGCTGCTGTTAACTCTTCTTCTACTTTTTTTTTTAAAGCAAACATTTCGAATATCTTAAGAAATTTGAACTGACACATGTCCCAAATCATTTGATCAGAGGGTATGAATCCTGTTATTTCTCTCTGCCCTACAGGATGTCTATGGTAATACATGTATATGTACGTGTTCATGCAGAACTGAGGGTTGTGCTTTGCTTCTTACTTCTCAGATCTTGAAGCCTTTCCAAATGCTGGTGTATCTGTGAGTGCAAGTGCACTGCAAGGCGGCAAATTTAGTTATGATTATCCTGTTGTTAAAAGCTTCCCCAAGCCCACAATAACCTGGACAAAATCTGGTAGTGCACTTTCTGAGAGTCAACGTATTAGTTTCTCTGCCACTGGAAACCTCTACATCGGAAATGTTGATGTGAACGACGCTGGTAACTACGAGTCTAAAGTAGAGAACACTGTGACTGGCCAATCATTTAACAGAGGAACAATTGCATTAGGTGTAACAGGTAAGATACATGTACATCCAGCTGGTAGCTTAATTGTGTTTCTGAAGTAAATGTACATTTTACAATGTGTATACTAATGAAAATGGATAAAACAGTTAAAAGTCATTCATGTAAATTTCATGTGTAATTCACAATTTTATCTTCTAAAGGCTTTGCCAAACAGAGGACTTTGCAAGTCTTTACATCTGTTTTCACCTTTTGTCTACTTGTCACTCTGTTAAGTAGGCTTCCTGTAGGGACAGCCAGGTAGTAGTTTGACAAAAAAGATGTTGATTTAATTTGGTCAGGACTTTCATGCATGAGTGCTGACATGAGATGACTTGTGTTCACTTTAGGGAAGTCTCACAAAATTTGCCTCTTTTATTTTCATGAAGTTCTTCCAAACTAAGTACATGTACATGTAACTACATTAAGGTTGCAGTGATCCTAGTGACATACATTGTATAAAGGTAAAGATAAAGTCTGTATACGAGCTAAGTGGCCCATCAGGCTGGAGGTTATCACGGTTTCAGTAGCATGAAGTGACTAGGAGTATTTCTATTTCACCCTGGATGGGGTGTTCATCCATCGCAGGGTTACCCATAGCACCCATTTATACACCTGAGTGGAAAGAGGTGCTGTGAGAGTCTATTTAGTGTTTTGCCCAAGAACACAACACACTGTCCCCAGCCAGGGATCGAACCTGGACCCCTTGATCTGGAGACAAGCTCACTAACCATGAGGCCACTATGATTCCCACAAGTTACATACAGTACATACTGTTTCCATTCTTTGTAAACTGGTAATATACAGATTTAGGCCAGCCTAAAAGCATAGCTCTTGGGCCAGGGTGTTCAGAGCCGGATTAAGCTAACCCAGGAAACGGTAGAATTTTGATTTGAGTTTTGTAACTTTGCAGTGAAGTTTTCTGTATATTGTTTGGCCTTCTGTTTTAAGTTTTGATAATCACCATATACACAAAACAAAGTAGCAAAAAACATTTGTATGGAAGAAAAAGTTACAATTCGGTTAACTTTTAATCCTGGGTTAGTGTTAACCAGCTTCTGAATAATCCTGCCCTGTTTTCAACAAGTTAACCTGACATGAGCCTTTGATCCAATCGAAAAACCAGCCCTTGGTCAGCGGTCAACTTCAAAAAAACATGTGACCTCGATGAGCTGTAAACTTGAGCCAGTGATATGGTCACATGATACTGGTCAGCGGATTCCTTGTTTTGACAGGTGTCAATTGATCATAGCATGGATGTCCAATACCAAAGAAGTATACCGTAAATGAAGGCTGCATCTCTCTGTCAACCTATTATTTGTGACTCTGTCGCTGTCATGCGTACGCACCCACGAGCAATACTGCTAGCCATGATAACCATTAGAAAATCAACTCATCAGTTTCCTTTTCTTTCCTATATGAGTATGGGGCTCCGCTTGGTGGCCCTTTGGGCCGTAAAAGCTCCACTGTAATCTCTGACAGCATGGGGCAGTTGGGTCTGCAATTCTGAATTCAACTTAAGACATGTTTTCATTATTTTGCAGGACGAAGTCCAAGTTCGATACCTTCAACACCAAGTATAATTCTTGGCCCCACTAACCAGGTGGCTATAAAAGGAACAACATCTGGGGTTACATTTGAGTGCTTTGCAAGTGGAAGGTACTGACTGATAGTAATCAGTTTAGATGTGTACATCCATTCAAATGCTATCACATACACAAGGCTGTGCCTAAAAAAAATTGTAAGGAGCCCAAAGGTTCCTAACCAGGAAATCCTGGGTGCCCAGCCATTATGTTGCAAGCTTGTATGAAAAAAAGCAAGTTTTTCCAGTTGCCTGAAGGTATAAGTTAGTTGCCTATGCACCTGGGTGCTTCTAGGCACAGCCCTGCATACACGTAATTGAGGGGTTTATTCAAGAACAATCAGCCTTCGTGGGTTCACAAATTGGTGTTCCACAATATTGAATATGTGTGTACTGTAAAATACACTGTAGGCTTACTAGGGGGGTGTGCAATGTGTATTTCAGCGTATTTTCACAAATTATCCACATTCTGACTAAATCGTTTGTTCAATCTCTTAGATCATTGTTTGTGGCCACTGGATTCAGTTCCAGCCCAGTGCCATATATGGGTTGAGTTTTCCTCCCTTCACAAAAACCAATAGTAAATCCAAATTCCAATTCGACCAGGATTGAGGAGCTGCATGACAACCAGCTATGGCTGATGTGGCTTCCACTCTAAATACTGTAAAACATTTAATTATAATTATAATTTTATTATTTTAAGGGCAATCGTTATGACTTGTATTATGTCGGGTATACCTGCAGAGGGTCTCTAGCCAGCTCTAAAAGGAGGTGACAGAAGGATATTAAAAAATCAAACTTTACTGTGATGTGCTACAATGGGCGACAAAAGTAGTCGAGACACTTTTAGGAAATGACGTTTTTTGATATTTAAGCACTTGTTCCATTTTATTTGCGTGTAGTGCTAATTCTCTGATACCCCTGGCAGCCAAATTCAATGTTGTGTAGGCACTGTGGTCTGTGCAGTCTAAGAAATAGAAAAATCAACATTGTTTGGGAGGGAAGGGGGGAAAATGTGTCCAAGAAAATAGAAAATAGAAAATAGAATTTAACTGGCAAGTGTCTCAACACTTTTGTCGCCCATTGTAGGTTGACAAGATTATAAATTTGTGATAAATTATAAATTTGTGAGCCATTTACCGGTAGATGCAAATTATTATTTGTTTATGCTATAGACCCATGCCTACCATATCATGGTGGAAAGGTGGACAACAGATTTCTCAGAATGCCAAATTTTCCTTTGGGTCATACAAGAAGAGACTTACAGTGCTTAATCCTGGCAAATCTGATGAAGGATTCTACGAGTGCCGAGCTACCAACCCCAATGATGGCCAGCAAATAAGCCAAAGAGCAAACCTGACCATAATTGGTATTTATTGACAAGTATTATTTTGACGGTTACCGAATTATATTAGATGTGATGCCTACAAATGTTATTAATCAATCGCTTCTGGTGAAATCTGAAGACTAAGGATCTCAGCATTAACTTTATCTTAATAGTAAATATTGTTTTCTTCCAGTCGAGTTTATCGACCTCTGTTGATAAATATAAGGATTTTTGTGTCAGTTCTTGTAAAAAAATTGTACTTTAGTAACTGATTGTGGTATATACATCGGTGAGTTTCTTCTGGTGAGCCAAAGTTGCAGAAAAAAGGTGCCCCCAATGGAGAAGATGATTATTCTACACAGCTGGAAGACCTTTGGTAAAAAACGGGTGAAATTCTTGTTGCACATGTAGTCAACACTTCCTACCATATGTGCGTGTATAGAACTGTCCCCTGTTGTCCTTGACTGTTGAATACAGACAGGTGTTGCAATATTTTGTAATCAATGTCACAGTTATGCTTTTAACCGTATCAATATAATTACCTTGTTCTTTAGAGAAGCCCACCTTCACAGTACAACCGACCATGGCGGACAAGTACCCTCAGGAATCAGTTGTGTTTAAATGTAATGCCACCGGTTCTCCAAAACCCCAAATTACTTGGTTCCATAACGGGCAAAAAGTTGCCCCATCAAATGTAGGACGAATTCAAGTTAACAGTAAAAACGAACTCAAATTCACAAGTCTTCAATCTGGAGATAAAGGGACTGTGCAATGTGTGGCAACAAATGATGGTGGCGAGGCAATATCTAAAGCTACATTAAACGTAAAAAGTAAGTATCAAGTATATGCTGTGGTTCAATAGGTAGCTGGAGGTTTCGCACGCAAGGGAGTTCGCACTCACCGAGTTCGCACCTGGCGAGTTCGTGCCCACATCTTCTCAACTTGCGATCAAGTGCTTATAATTTATCTTCCTCTTACCGAGCAAAAAAGACAACATTGTGGGCATATTGAAACAAAATCACACAAAACATGTTTATTTCTCGTTCTTTAATCCATTGAGGGTGAAAGCAAACTCGAAATAGAAAGTTTATAATGAGTTCAGGGGTGCGAACTCGATTGGGTACGAAACAGGTAGCATTCGTTCAATATTGCCCACTGGGCGAGAACTGTAATTATTCGCAGTTACAATTAATCGTGCTATGCCATTCCAATATTCAGAACTGATATTTTTGCAACTTGTTCAGAAACTGGGGGCGCTTTCCATTCAACAAAAAATTCAGAAAAGTTCGAAACGGGGACAAATGGTATGGAAATTTCCGTGGAAAGTTTCCAGAAAATCCAGAAATTGCTGAATGCCCGAAAAGCGAACCATTCAACCAAAAATTGAATGGAAATTCCTGAAAATTTCCGTATACCTCATAAGGTTCCGGAAATTCTGGAAAATGCTTTTCCATTCGTCACCTAAAAAATGTCTGAAAATTCAAACTGAAATTTTTCTTCCAGTGGGAAACACCCTGAATTATGCTGATGAGGCAAATATTGTAAACAAAGATTCCTGTATTGTGAACTCCCATACTTGTCTGGCTTGGGCTTAATGAAACATAGTTGCGAGGAGGACCAACCAGAAACCAGACTTTCGTGATTAATATGTGTTATTGACAATGCTACTTTTGGTGGTTTGTAGCTTTACCAGTATGGATAGATGTGCCGCCAAAGAACACAGATGCGATCGTGAATGAAACTGTGGAGCTGCAGTGTCAAGGACGAGGGAGTCCTACGCCCACCATAACCTGGCAAAAGAATGATCAAAATATCAACTTCGCCAGTAACCCTCGCTTTTTCCAGAAGAACACTGGCTCATTGCAGATTAGTCGAAGTCAGAAAAGCGATAGTGGAAAGTACACGTGTGTAGCAACCAACAGCCTGGGCTCAAAACGAGCAAACGCCACGCTCAGAGTGTTAAGTAAGTTGTTCAAATATGACCACTCGCCCTTCTTTTAAAGTTACAGGTGTATTTTTGTAAGTGAAGCTACTTTTTAAAGCGGCAAGACGTTGTTTGTCTTTTTGCTGAATGCGCTATTTCGCTTTCTTGCGATTTTCGAAGGAGGCCAATTTTACAAGACCCTCGAACCAGTCCACACCATTCAAACCTGAAATATATTTTTTCAGGCCTTAATTGATCAATCAAGTCTCCCTTTCACATCGTCTTGCACACGATTTGTCTCTCATGAAGGTGTTAAGTGAAAAACATTTTTTTTGTTTTCTCTGTGTTTGGTGCAGTTAAAACTGTGATCACCACACCACTGCCAAGCCAGATTCAAGCCACTAAAGGTCTGCCAAAAACCCTTCAATGTGCAGTGCAAAAAGACCCGGGTATAACAGTGAAATGGACCTGGACTAAAGATGGCTCTCCAGTCGACACGGCCCGGATGACGGTACAAGCTGATGGATCACTGCGTATAACCACAGTACAAGAGATAGATGCCGGGACGTATAAGTGCCGCGTGGAGTCTGTGGCGGGAAATGCTGCCACAAGTGGCACAATGAGTGTTCAAGGTAAACGCTCGCATTCATTACAATCTGTTGGTGAGGGGAGGCGGCCTGGCCCAGTGATCAGGGCGCTGGAGGTCGCGGGTTCAAGTTCCGCTCTGACCACTAAGCTGGAGTTGTTTCTCGGTAGATGCTAATTCAGCTCCTCGGTCATGTACGGTCATGTTTGTAATTAAGCCTATTTTGTTTATTTAAGTGGCATGCTTGAGAACTAGCTAGTTGTAGCTAAGCGCATCGACCGCTACTGATAAACATTAACATGTCCCCGTTTGGTCGTCATCGAAACGTTTTTTTTTTTTTGGCTCCGTGCGCTGTCCGAATGACTGAGAACTGGGTGCGTCAAAATCTTTTGTATTATTATTTTAATAAGGGAGCTACTAAAAAAAGCCTTTGAGAGACGCGTAAGAGCATAAAAGCGGGGATGTTGCTAAGTTTTTATTAGCTGGCAGCAAACGAAATATTCTTCTCTTTGTTTGTTTGTTTGTTTTTTTCAAAGTTTAAGTTGCCAGTTATCACTCTTGTTACCAGTCACAATATCTCCAAATTTTGTGATGAATTTCCTTCAAGAATATCCCTGATGCTTTTAGCGAATGATTTGTAAATTAGCGCTGGAAAAAAGGAAAAAGTCTTATAAACATTTTTGTCTGATCAGAAACCCCCCTGGCCCCAAGCACTCCAGTGGTGAGTGACATACAAACCACTTCAGTCCGCCTGTCTTGGTTTCCACCCGGTTACGACGGAAACAGCCCCATCACATCCTACAACGTGTACACCAAGAAGGGCTCTAACAACTGGAACCTCCACAAAGATGACATCAATCCATCTGACAGACAGATGTCCGTCACCCTCCGCAATCTCTCTCCGCACACGCAATACCAGTTCCATGTACGTGCCGTCAATTCAGTTGGAGAAGGAACACCAAGTGGAGCATCAGGAGTGATTAGAACACTTATAGCAGGTAAGTGTTACTAACGACATACTCTCAGTATTCGTTGTAATTTATACCACCAAGAGGTTTGGCTCTCACCGGGCGAGTACAGTGATTAGTTATTTCCAGTTTACGCGACCGGGACACACAAAACAATGTCATCTCGTGGATGAAATGCGAGTCAAACTGGTTTGCGAAACGAATTTCGTCCGTTATGTTGTCATAATTGTGCTTTTAGCACGTGGTTTATTAACTCAGGCGTTTAGCATGACGTCCTTTATATGTACATCTAGCTGTTGTGGTCCAATATTACCCTTGGTACAATTTTGTATTTTCCGCTATTTCAAATACAACACACCAGGACAAAGGATAATACCTATTATTATCACCCAACTAGTGGACTAATGCAAATCCTGCATTTCAATTGACTACGCTACTAGAGGACTATTAGTAATAGTTCACGAGTAGCGAAATTGGCGCAATGGAGCGTGACGCTTTTTTATTCCCAAGTAAACATTTGTTCAACTTGCATTTGCTAACTTTATTATTGCCTTTTCTGTCCGACTAGTTGGGTGATACTAAAACAATTAGACCCTTCGCCCTCAAGGGCCACAGGTAAATAGCCCATTCGGCTTCGCCTCGTGGGCTATTGACCCGTAGCCCTTGCGGGCTACGGGTCTAAGATCTTTCTTGAAGCCATTTTTTGTCATTCGAGAAAGTTTCCGCACAAAATTTTCGTCATCATTCTACGTGATATCGTTGGCTTAGAAAATTTCTTACTGTCTTTCAGCCAATCTTAATCCAGACTTATGATGTGTAATTTGCACTGGTGTTACACTTTTTGCACTGGTGTCACACTTTTTGCTCTGGTATTACACTTGAACTGCGCTGCTCTCAGCCAATAAGAATCGAGTAATTTTTCCATGTATATTACTAGGTCTTTTATACACTTGTACCAATCTTAAGTAAGACCTAACCACAACACACATGAAGCCATTATAATAATAAGGTGGCTAAGCTTTTGGGAGGTTTGAACTCTCGTTTTGCGAGTATACTTTGTGACAATATTTCTTTTGATTTTCAGCGCCTTCCGCTGCTCCCCTAAATGTAAACGGAGTGCCAACTAGTGCTGATTCTATACTTGTACAGTGGCAGGTGCGTATGTTTGGGTTTGTTTAATTCAACAAATATTAATTTGGATAACATCAAATATCAGGGACTTAAACGGCGAATCGTGTACGACCATAAGTCGTAGTCCTGTAATGTGAGCCTGAATGAAGCGGCAAGTAGTTGGTATTGGTAAATAGGCCACTTTCGATATATATGGAAACTCTAACTTGGCTCCGAGGCTTAGGGGAATTAGACAAAAGAAATCACCTCGAGGATGAGGGAGGAATATTTAATTTATTTTGTTTTATTCCATTAAGCCTATACTATCGAGTATACAGCGGCTTTCCCGTATTCGACCCTGTATTCTGATTGGCTACATCTTATGACATGGTATAAAACGCGATAACGTTGACCAGTGCTTGAATCCACACTCCTTTCTGCGGAGTCCAACGCACCTGTGCATGTGTGTTGTAAAGAAGCGAACAATTGTGCGCAGTATCTTTTGATGTTTTAAATTGGCTAGTTTTATTTATTATTTTTTTAAAACTATTTTCAGCTTCCACCTCCAGAAACCCATAACGGTCCTCTGCGGGGCTTTAAAATAGCTTATCGTCTGGCCGGTGTATCTGCCAGTACCTTTATTATCAAGAAGATTGAAAATCCAGCTGCCACTCAGGGAAATATCGACGGCCTCGTACAGTGGACTGCGTACGAGATTAAAGTGCTTGCGTACAATGACGCAGGGGACGGGACGTACAGTAACCCAATCACTGTTACCACATCGGAGGGGGGTAAGTGATGACGTCTAAACCTACACTGTACATGTACTTATTTGTCGTTTCTAAGCGCTATCCAGACCGTGAAAATGACAAGCTGCCGTGTTTTTGTGTGTGTTACTAGTCAAACGAAACTTCGGAAATGATTCTCAAAATTTTGGGTATTTTTTTACGTTTTGAAAATGTACACGTTGTAAACAGTTATCAGCCAAAATGTCCCTGGAAGGCATCAAAAAGCCATATTTACCCTTGGAAACATCATAATAGTAAAATGCTCTTTGTATGAAGTACTATTCCTGTTACTACTCTTTTTCTTTTGGCCAGAAGTACGAGACTCCCTGAAATTTTTCTGGAATAATCAGTTCCGCCACTCTAACCAGAATTATGTTAAAGAAGCTCAGTCACGGTTTGCGCATATTGAAAAGTTTAGCCTCAATTTTTCAAATTCGTCGTTTGTAATCCGTGTTCATCTTCTCCATCCTTACCCATCCTTGTTCCTTTATGGTTTATCATGATCTCTTTGGTGTTTTTCTATCTTATTAAACTGTTATTTTCAAGTTTCCAACCACTTAAAGGTAAATCTGTATGTGGCCAAAATAACTCAAAATACCGTGACTGAGCTCCTTTAAAATTTTGCTCTTTGGGTTTCTTCTTTGGCGAATTCTGTCGCGTCTTTATGGGCTTTAAGGTTGGATACTTACATAAAAAGTAAATAATCAGATTAAGGTTCTCCTTTCTCACTCATTGTATGTATCTTGCAGTACCAACCGCTCCCCCTCAGGAGGTCAGAGTGATAAATATCACCACAGTCAGTGTACAGTTGGAGTGGAAGCCTCCTCCGCAGAGAGAACAGAACGGACGCATAAGAGGTTACAAGGTAGTTTGAAAAAAAACTCTTTATTACGTTACATTCGTACCCCGTAGTCTTGTTCGATACTCAACACTGTTTCTCGAGTGATCTGGAGAGGTTTTCAACTAATTTTCGGAAATCTTGGGACGTTTTTGGGTTACTTTTGGAAATTATCAGAAATTACACCAGTTAAAAAAAAAAAGAAAACGAAAAAATCCCATGATAGTAAAAGAAAGCAGTAATGTCGCTTAAGAGCATCAACCGTTTACAAAAGGAAACGAGCGGTGTCGAAACTAGACTTTCAATTCCATTCAATTCAATTCGTTATTTACAAGTAGTAAAGGGCATTTACACATATTTTATATGGTAAAGTCATTAAAATTTTCACGAATAGCGGCGATAAAGGCCTAAAACTTGTCATGACATCATTGCACACAAACGTTTAAACAATTTACTTCCACATTATCTGTTGCATATTTTGTGGAACAGCTCCAAGCATGGAAGGGAAGCACACCCAACAATATACTTCAACGAGTGGCTGATCATGACGACACGGAACAAATTCAGAGGGGTACCCTGGGGGGCTTAGAGAAGTTCACTCAGTATACTGTTGCTTTAGTAGCATACAATGGCGCGGGAGACAGTCCCAAGTCTGATACGATAATTGTCAAGACCGAGGAAGGAGGTATGTGCTACACACAGTGTGTAATGATCTAACACAGTTTACTTCAGCGGTACAAACGTTTTTTTATTAGTCTTGTGTAATGGAGTCTCGTATGTATTTCCCTAACTTTTCAAATTCATGTTTGTTTCTTTAATATCGTAGTCAACTATTATTTCAGGTTTTCTACGATTTGGAGACGATCTTTGAAATCTCAAAAACGATTTAAAATACTCGAGATCAGACTCTCTCGTTTCTTTAGACAAGAATCAATTCAATGTTACCACATATAAGAAGTCGAAGGAGACGTAATTTTGTTCCTTTAAACTCTCAAGTTGAAACATCAAAGGTAACTTGTTGATAAATGCATTAAAGATCTACATACCGTCATTATCGTTACCCACAGTTCCAGACGCGCCCAGGTCGTTTACAGTGTCTGAGATTTACGCGGACGCCTTGAGAGTGAGCTGGGACCGACCTCTACGATTGAATGGTGTTCTCACTGCCTATCTGGTGACACACTGGCGAAATGACACGCTTCCTAGCAGTGGACAGACGACAAGGCTCTCAAACACTACCCTCTCACACACTGTGACGGGATTGCGGGCCAATACTGCTTACGGTGTTAAGGTATCCGCTGAGACTCGAGTGGGGCCTGGAACGAGTAAGAAACTAGTGGCAACGACTACGCAGTCTCCAGGTAAGATAGCCGTTTTGCTTTGGTTACACGAGAATCTTTATAATTGGTTTATCCAAGCACCACTGATTTGCATGAGGCACGTTAGTCTCAGTGCTGTTTCGCGTCCGCTGCTGCCTTGATCTCCACACCAGTAACAAACTTGATGCGTTCAGTTGTAGGTGAAGTATTTCAACAATGGGCAAGTCAAACGGTTTAAATGACAGCTCTAGTACATGAGACTCCGAGTGGAGTGGTTTAGGCCGGCGTGACGATTGGTCGGCGTCATTGTGTCACTCACATTGCTTCACTCCACCCAGGAGTATTCTGACAAAATATGTGGGAGGGGGTAACCTGTGATGGACTACCATCTTATCCAGGAGGGAGTAGATATTCTCTTCGTTGTGCGATTCAGAAACCAGAGTAAAGTCCTCAATGTCGCTCCTCACCAGTATCATCTCATGTTTTAATTTTGCAGAGAAGCCAGGCACGCCCCACAATCTAAGGGTCATAGAAGCAAGGGCCCGGTCCGTTTTGTTGGATTTCACTCCAGGTTCATCCGGCAGGGCTCCTATTCTGACCTACACAATACAATACAATAACGACTCGTTCTACCCTGTCTCGGCTCAGTGGAAAACACTGATGGTCGTCCAAGATGCTCATCTAGTGTGGAACTTGCTACCGTTGACACTTCCGAATCTTAAACCATACAGTGACTACAGATTTCGAGTCATTGCTAAGAACAAGGTGGGCAGCAGCAATCCCAGCAACGCCTCGGACACGGTCAGGACTTTAGAAACTGGTAAGAAAACGACAACTGAAGCCTGACTAAATGCTAGTGTACCTGTGCATGTGAACGGACAAACTAAAAAGCTTTTTCCGTTTTATAATTATCCTCATGCCTGTACGTATGCTGATGTAGAAGGGCCTTTATGCTATGCTTGGGTTTAAGCGTAGCCTCTACCGATTAAACCTTGGATGAATACCACATAATCAATGGTAAATTAAGTCAATGCTAAGTCGTTGCTTTTTAAAGTACAGCTCGAGCATTTTTTGTTGTGTTCTTGCCTTACATAGCTCCTTCTCGTCCTCCGAGTAATTTGACGTTGCTTCCACTTGGCAAAGACGGACTGGAATTGAGATGGAAGGTTAGTTAAATTGCATCAGTTGGAGTGAAACAAGCTATAATTTACATATTAAGTAACAGATTGGAAAAACTGTGGGAAAAAGAGCTTGCGCGTAACTTCTGTCGAGAGGAGAAATCTGTTCCATCTACCAAGACCGTTCCTTTTGTATCGCTACGAATGCGATTGCTGGAGGCTGGAGATTGTGGTGATTGGAGTTGCTCTAAGGGAGCTAAGTGTCTCACCGAAGCATTTTCCTATTTTCTGTAAGTGAACGAAAGTTTGTTAGAAGAATGTTGAAGTTTTGATGAGTTTTCAGTCTTTGCTCAGTAACTGGCATTTGTTTGCTTCACGCAGATTCCTCCCCGAGAAACGTGGAACAGTGACTATATTGGATTCTCCATGAAGTTTGAACCACAAGGAGAGCCAAGCCACACATTTTCAATACAGATTCCAAACAGTCAACTTAACACCTACAAAGCAGGAGGTCTATTGAAATACAAGCACTACAAGGTCTCGGTCAGAGCCTACAACTTGAATGGCAAAGGAGCTAGCAATGACAGCGCGGTGGCCTGGGCCTGGACACAAGAAGACGGTAAGAACCCGTATGCACGGTATCTTAATCTTGTTTAATGGGCTTTATTTCCTTACTCCAGGCGTTTTCTCCTGTGTGAATTCTTTTTGGAGTTGCATTTCTTCATTCGCTCAGAAAGCATTTGCGTAGCATTGGAAGTCCGGTATAGGAGGCAGCGTGACCGAGTGGTCAGGGTGCTGGACTTGAAATCTGGAGATCGCGGGTTCAAGTCCCGCTCTGACCACTAAGCTAGAGTTATTTCTCGGTAGACCCTCAGCCATGCTTGTAAATAGCCAACTGGTCTGCTTCCTGCCAGTTGGGATTTTTAAACCTATTATGTTTATTTGGAATATGTGTTTCTTTCAGTTCAAGTGGCATGCCTGAGAACTAGCTAGTTGTAGCTAAGTGCATCGACCGCGATAAACATTCAACATTGAACATTTTTTAACATGACCCCGTTTGGTCGTCTTTCAGTGTTCTCCTTAATCCACACGTTTTATCCCTTTCAGAGACTTTTTCGAACTGCATTTCGTCTGCCACTTTACCCCATATACGAATCATTTCAATGTTATTTTTGTTTTTTATCCCAGCTCCATCTGCCGCTCCAAGGAACCTCGCCCCTCAAGTCACAGGCGCGACCTCCGTGACGCTTACATGGGGGTCTGTTCCAAGCGTTGGACGAAATGGTGAAATCCTTGGTTACAAGGTAAACTGGTCAATTCCTTACTTCTGCTGACTTGTTTGTAAGTAAATTCAAGCGCTCTGTGCCCAAGCACGCAGAAGGAATCTCCAGCAATAAATCTTTGAGTTCGAGTTTGGCATCGGCTTATAGTTAGGATGGTCAAAGCTTTAAGGCAACTGTCAAAGTCGATAGAAACAGAGAGCGAGACGGTCGCATTGTTTTAACGTAAAATACTGCCTTTTCAAATTTAACGTCGCGCGGGGAAACGGTATTTGTACTTAAGAAACCGGTTTAGCAGGATGTACTACCCTTGGTTATCCGAAGACTCGTGAAAATATACGATACAACACACTGAAATGTCTAATAAGATATATGGTTCGTGGGTTTGTTTACATGTGCTAGGGAGTTTAAGAAAACCACGACGGTAGCGGCAATGGCAACGTCGCTAAACAAGAGATTTTATGAGCAGAACACTGGCTGTGCACGTACGTTATAAATCTTGGTACGTTTCTTTGTCATCGTCTGCAAAACAACATCGTGAAATGACTAAATTCAGCGTTGTCTGAAGACCGTAAACCACGACGGCTAATTATCTAAATTTCTATTTCAAATTTATCGCCGTGTCCCAGTTTCGTTATAGTTTTGACAGTAATAAACCATATAAATTCATTTTTTAATCGACGTTGTCATCGACGTCACCGTCGTAACTTCTCAAACTCCCTTATGTTTCTTGCGCATAGCGCGTGCATAGTCGTACGTGTGTGTGTTTCAGGGGCCTTCCATCGAAATACAGTTGTAGATGTCTGAGCGGCTTATCAGATCTCGAGAGCACTTACAGTAAACTACTGGGTTATACTAACAGAGGTTATGTTCCTCTTAGATTTATTACCGGATCGTTGGGCGTCAGAACACGGAGAAGGAGAAGGAAGTCATTAACGGCCTCGTGTTCTCTACTGCTCTTGCGGGACTGGAGAGCTTCGTCACGTACGAGTTCCAGATCCTCGCCTACACTAGGATAGGGAATGGGCCGAGAAGCACAGCGGTCAGAGCAAGAACTCTACAGTCCAGTAAGTATTACAAGAACTGAAAATATTGTGACCCATGGGTTGTTTACCATGCACACGAAGAAACTTCACGTTTTGTGCAAATGCCATTTCCACAAAGAAAAAATATTTGATGGTAAGTTCCATTCGAATTGACCATTTACTATTTACTCAAAATGACCCAATTTACCGAAAGACACTAGGGCGAGTTCGACCTGATCATAATTCCAAGATAATTGCAAATGGTAAGCACATTGTCCATTCGGATATTTAGGTTGGAAAGTTTGATCTACCTTTCGAGATGTTTAATTACTTCGAGAATTTTCCGGTCCGTCGAGCCAAAATTGTCTACTGAAGCATTTACATTCTGACTGAAATTTGTGGAATTGTTGGGTCAATGGTAAACAACCACGGACTAGCAAACTTCCTCTCTTTCCTCGACCCCTTCCCCAACCCCTGGTTGTCGCGGGTAAAGCAATATTCGTTCCCTAACCCGCTCGTGTTCTGTTTAGGCCCAGGTCCTCCTTCTCGCGTCCGTTTTACAAACGTTGGCAGGACGTCCGTGACGATAGCTTGGGACCCACCAGTCTACCCCCGTGGTGTGATAACCAGATATAGAGTGGCGTACCGTTTTAATTCAACGTCGTCTGGTTTTATATGGCAAAGCCTACTCGGCCGTAATGAACGGCAAAGAACTGCGGGGGCGCTGAATGCTCAGTCGTTTTATCGCTTCTTCGTGTGGGCCGGCACAAACACTAGCTGGAGCGACCTGCCCGCGGAAGCTGTTGTCTATACCGGAGGCTCAACAGGTAAGTAAAGGTTACACTACACTTTCGGAAGGGAGGACCTCCACTAAGCGATCTTTGAATCTTTGTACGCTACTTGCTTCAGACATATTTCTGTGTAGTAGTCACACACCCTTCCTTTTGCGAAAACTCATGCTAAAATTCAGGTTACTTAAGGTCATTCCACTGAAATAGAACCTGCACTGAGATTTTTGTCAAACTTTGCCTATTGATTGTTTATATTTTAGGAACTTAAATTTTGAAATAAAAACGAGGGGTCCCCATGTTCGTTTTGGAGCAACAGCACCTTGTTTATACCCATATAAATCCTTATAATAGCACCATGATTGTAGTCACGATTGCTTGCTAAATTCACGTTTCCGACGATTGCTTTTTGTTCTACACTGAGAATTGGTCCATATTTATTTCGCACAGAGAAATTTATTACTCAATTCAAAACAACATAAAAAAATGATAGGTCACCATACTCGTTTGCGAGAAAATGACGATTTACCTCTATGGCGAGGTCCAGCTGTAATGAAAAAGCCGCCATTTTTAATGCGCGCGCGCTAATCACGCGTGAAATTATGCGTAGTAGGGATGCGCAATGCAATACTGGGGAATGACCTTAAACGTAGCCCGCTGATACACCGAAAATAAGCATTGCGAGAATGTAACTCACTGCGCTGTGATATCAATATTTAAATGTACTGAGCTTATGCAGTGCTTCTCTACTTCTACCCATTCTATCGTCTAGGCGTAGTTACTTTAGTGAATAACTGTAGTATCTTGTAAATATGTAAATGTGCTTATTTTCTTTCTAGCCCTTTGCTTAACAGGTTGTTAAAACGGTTTTTGTACTAGAATAAATTACAGTAACTTCGTTTCTAACTGTAAAGTTGTACGGCGGTTTATTGCTTTGGAAAGTTCCTTTATTGATGGTCGTGAATGTAATGGTTGTTTCCCTCTTTCCGCCACAGAGCCCCCAGATGCGCCATTCATTTTGCCGATATATTTTTCGGACATCAGCGAGCGGTGGATAATCGTTAAATGGCAAGCCACTTCGGATGTTAAAAGTCCCTTGAGGTTCTTCACACTGCAGCTGAACAAAAATGGCGAGGGCTGGCAGGTGTACTCTCCAAACGTTCCCCACAGTTCACGGAGCCTTAAAGTGGAGGGGCTTATTCCAGGAGAGACTTACACGTTCAGGATCATGGCTACTAACGACAGAGGCAACAGTCCGTATAGTGCTGCGTCCACGGCTGTCTCTACTCGCCTTGCCCGTGAGTTTGAACTCATTATCTCTACAGTACTCTCCAATATAAGTAACATGTTAGTCAGTGCGTGACACAATCTTTTCGGAGAACAATTCCAAGTCTTCTCAAAAGGAGTCCCGGCTATGACCGGTTAGATTTTTTAATACTGATATAGACTGGAGACTCGTGGGAGCTAATTCATATAAATAGGTCCACGTGACAAATATCCTGAACCTGTATCTCAAGAATACGCCATTCCCGAGTTGCTCTTACCTCTGTTTCAAAACGAGTCTTGGTGCACAACCTTTCACATTGAAATGAGTTTTTCTTACACGTTCATTTTCTTGCAAATCAAACTCATTTCCATATGAAAGGTTGTGCACCGAGACTCGTTTTGGAACAGAAGTAAAAAACAACTCGGAAATGACGTACTAGTTTTGCCGATTTGACGAAAGTATGGAGCTTATATCGCTTGTGTCAGTGGTTGGATGACGACCATACAAGCACCTGACGGCATAATATTTGTTTTATTAACCAGCTGGACAATATCTAGTTTAGTACAGCTAGAGTAACTGCCCTGCTTTAAGTTAAATTAAATGTCATTTCGTTTCTTGTTTTTGCAGGAAGCAACGACTCCCAAATTTGTAAATTGCTTTGTTTTACTGTTAGTATAGAGCATTTCAGTAGTCATGACTGAAAACAGGCCGCTAAGGTTTTGGGTCATATTTTTGTGATAAACGGAGCCTAAAGAAATCTGTTGCAAAAATATGCTGTACTTATTTATATTAAGTGCAGAATATGTAAGTTCTTTGCGAAGTAATTGAAGAAAGATAATTTAAACTTGAGTTTAAGCTTTCACTGACAAGGTGTATTTTGATATTATCGAGTACCAGAGGAACTTCCCAAATGTAGCTTTCTATTGATGAAGTTCTAGTCCGTTTGAGATAATCCAATTTAAATCACTGTTCCTTTTTATCATTCTTCAGTGCCGACAGGAGCCCCTCGCGATGTCAGAATACAAGCTGCGTCTCCAACATCGCTTGTTATTGAATGGGCGGTAAGCTTAATTCTGTCTTAATTTAATCTTCCCTCATGGAGGGTGTCCATAGACTGTCGAAAAACTGTGACTATCTAAAGGCAATCTTGCTAGTCAACACGAAACATAGACTTCCAACACGATGCAAAGGCGGGAAAGACGCGGCAACAAAGTCACGTGACTTTAATTTAGCACAATATAGGCTGAGTAGACCACTCCTTCGCTCTTATTGGTCGGATTACAGGTTTATCACAAACAAAACACAAGCTTAGAAAACGGGAAACCAAAAGAAAGACATTGGAAAGCGCGCTGCTTTCCCTTTTGGTCTTAAGCTTTTCATTGTCTAGGGATGTAGCTTTGTGCAATTTTTCTTACATTTGCAAATGAAGTACAAATAAATTAACGGATTTTTCTTTAAATCTAAATTTAAGGCTCCTTTCCCTCAAGAGTTAGGAGGAACTCTTCAGGGCTTTATAGTGAAACACAGGGAACAGAGTTCTGCTAGCAGTGGATTTAGCGAGGCCCGCTTGGACGCCAACACCCGTCAGCATGTTTTAAACAACTTGAAAGTGTTCACCGTCTACGAAGTGAAAGTGGCGGCTGTAAACGACAAGGGACCTGGGCCCTATACTCCTCTGTACAGGGCCACAACTGGAGAAAAACGTACGCTGAATGTGTGAATAGTTTTATAATTTTCCTGATGGGCGGAATACTTAGGTTCAATAGTAGACTATTGTATAACCGTACTTTTGAATAAGTGTTTTTCGATTAGGTATCAATGTGTACTTCCATATGCAAATTCCAGGCGTTGACTTTTGCCGAGGTAGTGTTTTGTGCAAACCCTCGAGCAGATTTATTGTGCCTTTGCGAGACAAAATGCAGGAAACATTGCTTAGTGAAGCAACACCTGTGCAGTGGATCGAACCGTCAGGGCATTTTCTATAGGCAATTGCTTTTGCCGATTGTAAAGCAAATAAAAAAAACAAAAAAAAAAAACATGGTCAGATGAATCATGTTATCGAAGCGAGGGCGATTTTAACAGCGCGCTGACTGGAGTCTATTTCCTTGCTCTCTTTCACATATCTCAGTAATTTCAGTTTTCTCGCTGTTGTTTTTTTTACAGCTCCTTCTGAAGCGCCGAAGGAATTGAAGGGTGGTAGGGTGACAAGAACGTCCATTGCAATAAGCTGGGTGGCTCCTTCTCAAGCGTCTTTTAACGGACATCTTATGGGATACAAGGTCAGTCACCAGGCGTGTTGCGTGACTTTGTCTTTGTCACGAAATCAAGTGACTTGTTATGTGATTTACGATTGTCATTGAGCTGAAGGACCAGAAAGATTACTCAAGATTACCTTCTCAAGTTTAGTCATGTTTCCGCTTGCTTACATTTTGTTCAGACGCTAGACGGTCTTTTAGAGTTTTAATGGTTTATCTAAATATATTTGTGTTTTTGATAGGTTTATGCACAAGACCTCTCATTAGGTGACAAACGCAAGAGAAGGCGCCGGCGCAGGCGCAGACGGTCCGTGCCGGTGTGTCTGCGAGAACCTGGGCCGAAGCTGTTATTTATTCCTCCTCACCAGACCAGCGCCAACATAACAAACCTTCGAAAGTTTGTGACGTATAGGATCTGGGTCCGAGCGTATAACTCGATTGGCGAAAGTCCTTCAAGTGACTCAATGGAAGTGACGACTCTCGCAGACAGTAAGTTGACGCTCGTGCATGTTGTGGTAGTCTTTGTTTTGCAGGTGGTCAAATGCTCAGCGATCTTTTTATTTTGATTCCACTAGAACCTGGACCACCGGCTGTTTTCGGTCATGACGCGGTTTATAATGCGCGCGTGGATTTGTCCTGGAAACTACCTTGTGAACCAAACGGAGAAATCATTGATTACGAGATCGAATATGGCGGCGTAGCAACGAGTCAAAGAAAAAGGGTTGTGGTTGGTGGTGAAAAAGAAAGCTTGAAAGTGACTGGGCTGGCCATGTTGACAAGTTACTCGTTCCAGATTCGAGCAAGAAATTCCATGGGATATGGGCCGCCAAAGACTTTCGTTGTAAAAACCAAGGGACCTGCAGGTCAGTAAGAACCGAAACTTGATTTGAAATCAGAAATAGCTAGCATGCGGAAGACTGCTCTCTGCTTTTCCGCCGGTAGACAGGGGAATTCTGCAGGCACGATATCCTAGACCCTTCTTCGTAACAAACGAAGTGCGTATCCTTATGTTTCACGTTTCTTGTTGGCAAATCATCTTTTTTTAAAAAAAGAACCACGCTGCTAGACTACCCATCCATGTTTTTTTACAGAACCTGCAAGTGGTATTGCTTCTCTTACGCGTTCGGGGTTGTACTTAAACAGACGTCAGCATTAATCATTTTTTAACTAGTTCTTCAGAATGTGGGTATCCACGACTGACACTCTATTTGGACTCTAAATATTTATTATTGCCATATCGGAGATGTTAACGAGAATAAGTTCAACTTGTAGTGTAAACATTACCGCACTATGGTTACAGAGCAACGCTACTCTTTATTAAGTTATGTCTTGTAATGTGTTGAGTTTAAGTTACCTCAAACGGGCACAACCACAAAATAAAAGTTTACCTATGTGGGAAAACACCAAAGAGCTAATAATAAACCAGAAAGAAATAAGGATGGATAAGGCTGGGGAAGATTGAAAAGGATTATGAAAACGACCTTAAGAAATTCAGGCTGTTTATTTGGAAGATTCGCTATTAACGTAACTGACTGTCAAGTTTACAACGCCTGATCTTGTGACTGGTTTCCTGTTGCAGTGTTACCAGGGAAACCAGGTAAGCCCGAAGTACGCCCGGGATCTATCACAGCGGTCATCATGTGGGAGAATGGAGACAGTGGTAATGTGCCTTTTGAGAAGTTTGAGATCCAGTCCGTCAGGGATGGTAAGCAATTTGTTGTGGTTTTTGTCACAAAACATAGAAGTGCGTCAAAGTATTTAAAACAGCAAATACAATTATTTCAAAGTCACGTCAAGAGATGTTTTCTCTAATCCTTTCAAGTTGCACAATTCGCATGATACTATATTTCTGTTTTCAGACGTCACAGAATTTACGACTCAATGGGAAGCGAATCCCGACGATACTAAAAAGAACCAATCATTCGTTTACTACACGGTCGGAAACCTGAAACCTAACACTGGTTACCGGTTTAGAATCATCGCGTGGAACGAAGTGGGGGCCTCGGAACCATCCGAGCCTTCAAACAAAGTATTTACAGGTCAGTTGCTTGCTTTGTTCAGGACTGTTGTGTCCGGACGCAAATAAACTAACTCCGTGGATAAAACGGCCGACCGATAACAAACTTTAATGTTACTCTAAACTAAACTTGTTCAATTCCCTTTGAAAGCATGCTACATGAATCTTTTGAGAGTTCCGCTCTGGGGACGATTACGTAACCTATTGCATAAGCATCACACCTAATAGTATAGAAACCAAGCTAATTGACACCATAACAAGGACCATCACTTAGAAGAATACCTTTTAATCCCTCCAAAACTGGGAATAATTTATACATTTGTACATATACATTTTAAATTCTCTCTGGTGTTTCGGCGGATGAGTTCAAGAAATGTATTCCAGTTACTTTGCACACGTACCGAACTCTTTCCTGTAAATTCAGCATAATCTTCTAGAAAATTTTTTTTTCAATGATATGACACATCATTGACGAGCACCTTTTGAATTCTCACAATATTTCTTTTATATTTAGGACATTGCCTTAAGATGGTTTTTACATAGATTCTCACGTATGTCTTCTTCATTCTCGTGTTTGGACCAGACTATGTACAACATGAACATAGTCAATTTAAAAAATGTATATATGAAGGTACAGTGATTATGGCCAGGAGATTATGATCATATTGTTCTGCTTTGACTGTCTTACGTTACAGGTAGCGCTGAAGACGACACGGGAGTTTTCTACAAAGAGTGGTGGTTTATACTACTCATGGTCCTGTTCTTTGTTATTCTCATTCTTTTGATCATCGGTTTTGCTTTCATTTGTTACCGCCGCAGGAAACGTAAGTAAATTTCCGGCGGGGCGGGGGGCGGGGGAAAACTCCCATATAAAAGAGACGAGAGTGCTGGTCGTACCTTTTAGGAGTTAAAAATGCAGTTTTGGTGTCTCTTAGGGTGCTCAGCGTCAAGAGATCCACAGCGGGAGCTTTTGCGGTATCATTTTGGGTTTTGAGCTGAAAAAAACAAGAAAGGAGATGATGTGTTGTTTCAGAATTGGCGCCTCTTAGGGATGAAAAAGGCCACGCCTACAAAACAGGATCTTGGTACCTCTAAGGGATTCTTTTCAATATTTCCGACGAGCAACCCAGTCCTTTTTACATGGGAGTCCTCGGCCCGGTAGTAAATCATTACTCTTGTGTTTCTCTGGTTCGTTACTTTCATGCACACTGTGTAGTTTCTTGATCAAGCAAAGGGTTTATCTTTCAATTTAATCTTTTCCAAACACTTAGAAGGGTCTAAAAAGGGTTCAACTTATTGATGAGTATTGGTCAAAATAGTAACTATCAGCCTTGAAATGTCGCCTTTTTTTACCGATAGTTGAAAAATGAGACCTTAAAAACTTTTTTCTGTTACTGTAGCTGAGAAATGGACGGAAATTTAACTGATAGCTGAGAAATCACTGAAAATGTGACTGATATCTGTCATTTCCAGACCCCGCGTTCAGACCCCGACATAGGTATTGGTTCCCTCGGAAGTGATTCGGTTCTTTTGTGAGATTGCAACCCAAGAGTATTTTCTTGTAACGTAATACTGCTATTTTGATCGTAAGCGTGACGTTTAACTTGTGGTAATTTTTTGTAATTCAACAGAGGCAGATCAAGATTCGTCTGGAGGCATCTCCACCACTCAAAGCACTCTTGAGGTGATGAGAACTTCAAGGAATGGAACGATAAGGAGTGGAACTATTCCCAGCGTTCAAATGTACGTGTTAACTCGATTGTACGCTAACTTGTGTCAGCTGTCGGCAGATATAAATGCAACAAAAATAGTTATATCTTCCTTAACTGGCCTAAGTATAAGGACTGCCGTGGAGTGTGTATCAGTATAGATCCAAGCTGTTGGATTGAACGTTAAGCCTTTCAGTGTACCGCTTTTATGACACCACTCACATATAAAAATAATACTAATTACGAATGGAGAAAACTACTGAGAGTTTTTACAGGCATGAATTCTGAAACCTCAACGAGATTTAGCCAGAGTACTGCTTTTACGATTCTTGATAAACTAATCTCAACAATTTCTGGTAGTAAGATGGTTTTCCAACTAGCATGTAGGCTCCGCCAACAAACCTGACTTGCATCAGCAACAAAATTCTTGCGAGTTATTAAAGAATTTTGAGTCATAATGTGAAGTTTATATGAAATAATTCATATATGAACTGCGGTTGTAGCTGAAAGGGAAGAATGATCATCGCAGTTAATTTTCCAATTTAAGCAATTGGAAAGAAGAAGCCTGAAAAAATCAGGGCTTCAACGGGATTCGAACCCGTGACCTCCGCGATACCGGTGCGATGCTCTACCAACTGAGCTATGAAGCCACACATTGGGAGCGAGGTCAATTAGTTGAGTTCATATCATTCTTCACTTTCATCTACAACAGCATTTCATATATGAATTATTTCATATAAACTTCACATTATTTCACTCCTCACGGGAAGATATGAACTCCATTAATTGACCTCGCTCCCAATGTGTGGCTTCATAGCTCAGTCGGTAGAGCATCGCACCGGTATCGCGGAGGTCACGGGTTCGAATCCCGTTGAAGCCCTGATTTTTTCAGGCTTCTTCTTTCCAATTGCTTAAATTGGAAAATTAACTGCGATGATCGTTCTTCACTTTCAATTTTGAGTCATATAGCGCTTATGTCTAATAATTTTAAGTGCTGGAAGTAACCGTCGAGTTTAGTTAACTAAGTCTTTATTTTTCCGCCCCTCTCTTTAGTACCTACCGGGACGATGCCGAGCCGGAAGAGGACGTGAGCAGCCTGGGTTCCAAGGAGGAGCTTTCAGACAGCGATAGTGGAGTGTCAGAGGTTACTTACAAACGGAAACAAGATGTTACCTTCGTGAACCACTACGCTAACAATCCTAACCACATGCAATGGAGAAACTCGCTTGGTCGACCTAGGCCGACGTCAGACCGAAATCTTATCGAGCACACTACGGAAGAATCCGACGCTCCCGATGAAGTTCCGATATCGCGACCTCTTAAGTCGTTCTCTGTGACGTCATTACCAAGGGATCATCGGGATGGTCCACCCGCTTATGACGGCCGTAGGTACTTGGCAAAATCCGCTGATCAGTTAGACCGCATTGAACGGTCTCAACTTCCTCCCGAGGCGGTGACGTCGTTTATGTCACCCGAGTACGAACAGAAGCAGAAGAGACCAGCTTATCATGATCGCAGAGAACCTTACTCGCGCTCGAGGGCCCCGCGACCCACGGGACCGTTACGCAGGTCACGGGATCAGATAGATTACAACGACGATAGTAGTACGCCGCCACAGTCACCAACGCGCCCAAACACTGGAAACTTCCCTTACGTACCGAAGACAGAGATTCAGAACCGAAACAGGAGAGAACCCAGAAGTAGCAGTTTCCGAAGAGCCCTTGAATTCGACCCGAACCCGCGGGATTCTGACGGGAGCTCAAAATATTCCGATGCGGCCTCGTCAAGCAGCAATGACCACCGAGATAATAGGACCCTTGTAAACTCGAGTGGTCCACCGAGAATTCAGTATGACGAGGAACCCGGTCGCAGGAGACGGCCACAGCTGCCAAACCTGGCAGTACCAACACATAAACAGTCGCGGTCCCGCAACCCGTCTTCTCCGTCCACTCCAATATCTCCAGCTCCTTCGTACCACACCGTAGACCCGGTATATGGCGGTAAGATATCTCCTGTACCGTCCTACAAAGGTTCAAGTCGAGACTCTCCTAGCGACCATTCCGACGGAGGGAGAAATCCTCCTCCAGTGATGTATCTGGACAGGATGGGCCATAATAATGACAATTTCCAATCCAGTGAACCGCATATTTCATCCTATTCTTCGTTCGTCTAGAGTTTTAAATTAAGTTTTAATTTATAGTTATTAGTTGCGAGGTATAACCTCTTCCGAGAAACTTGAGCTATAGGTCACTTGTAAAAGTCCAAAAACCTAGTCCATCTGAGAGCAGAAAACTTGCGTAGAATTTTTTTAAGGGGGATGAAACCTGATATATTCCCATGAAGACGTTTTGTTAATAGTATTTATGTTTTAAGTTTTTAACAAATTTCGGTGCTTCTAAGCCCTAGTGTTTTTGCTGTTACGTTTAGTTTTGTATAAGCATGTAAATATATGTAAGGAAAGCATAAATGTAAATGTTGAATGCTCTAGTATTTTTATATCGAAGCATAACAAAGTGTTGTAAATTTGTCTTATTTTTATATCCATTCACTGAAGCTTCTCTAATGATCGCTTTGAATAGATAGCTTGTTTAAAGTGATTGCAACAGCAACTTAAGATGTATTTTTAATGTAAATACTTTAAGAATGTAAATCAAACTCTACGAGCCGTTGTTCGTGATTACAGTAAAACGAGAATCTTCGTAGGTAGGTTGTATAGTTTTAAGGGCTAGGTATTTATATATTACGTGACATAGTTTTTTCCTTTTTTTCCTTTTTTTTTTCTTTACGTGACATAGTTACAAACTCAAACCTGAACGACCTGTTCACAGCATTTACATGTGACACTCCCAACTATTTTTACGTCGGATTTTTGTCACGTACTAAAATAACCTTCAAATCGGAGAAAATAATAGCTTCCTAAGATAGAGACACACTAAAGAGATATAACAGACGAAAAAGGAACAATGATAGCTATTAAGAATGGGAGGCTTGACATAGATTGCAAACGACATACCTGAATTTCTGTTGTTATGAGAAAATTCGCCATTGGACCGACATTTCTTTATTATTTGGAAAATTATAGAAAAAACCGACAGTATCCTCTTTTCAGTTAACAGCTAGAGATCTTAAGTTTTGTTCTTCATTGTACTTTGCCGATTCTTTGTATACCTGAGCGTGTGCAACGCTGTTTCACTAACTTTCATTTAGAAGACAAGTAGTTCGTTTTCGGGTCATTTGACTTTCTTTTATTATTACAATCTACTTTCCGTTCCCCCAGAAACTAGCCAGCTGAACTACTTTTCACTAATGAAGTTTTATTAGTTTTCTCGGAGGTTAGCCAGCTGAACTACTTTTCACTAATGGAGTTTTTAATGCTTTCTATTCATAGGATAATTTTTCCTTGCTGTCGGTAACACCAATTCAGAATTTCAAATTTAGGTATCTCACTTTTAATTTCCTAAGTTGGTCTATCTTAATCTCAGCCTGTGTAATTTTAATCCTAGCACTCTATTTTTAATTTTGGAAGCCTCGTGGTGTTGATTAGAATTCGCTATCTTAATTATGTACTTTCCGCTCGTATTGTATACTTGAAGTTACATTAGCATATTGTAAACACTTGACGTGTAAAGGATGATATATAAGCAAGTACGTTTGAAAAGCATTTTCGATTACATCGATTACATCGATTACATCGGCTACATCCTTACGATTTTACAGCGGCTACTCCGCCGAGTATGTCAGTTTCACCCTCGACGTTAGAGTGCAGAATAAACTACTGTTGGACCAAGTTATGTCTCTTCCTTGACGTCCGTAGTGAAGACCATTGAAGTAGATCCTCGTGTACCAGGAAATCGTGACGAGTTTCCGTTCCCGCAGCCAAGCAGTGCTCTCCAGAGTTAGATTCCCCCAGTTGTCAGTTCAAGTGTCCGTTCAGTCCGAAATTTACAGTGTTGCAGGAAAAACTTATCGTCACAGTAGCTTACCGAGAAAACTTATCGTCACACTGTGTCATAACTCTATTGCTTCAGTTTGGTATTTCAGTAGCAGGGGTGGCGGGGGGGGGGGGGGGGGGAATGGGGAGGGATGGTCTGCGGTCTCACTATTATTTTAGCCGCTGAGCAGTCGGAATAGGAATAGAGAGAATTGCCGAATCATTGCGATGTGAAAATGTATTAGCAAGAGGGATTTTTGCGTAGATTGCGCCGGTATAAATGTAGATAGTGCGGGCATTAGCAATTTAGTGTTGTGATGTTCGGAGATAAGGAAAACGCTTTAGAGACTTTGGAACAGGTACAACGACCTCGCAGGAGTACGTCCAATGGTTTTAGAGGACATGCAAATCTTGTAGCAACCCCAGAGAAAAGGAGAATCACAGGAGAAAATTACCCGTTTGACTCTGTTGTTTAGTTTCACAAGGCTAGTCAAGAAATTAGCAGTAAAGTTCTCTGTTATTAATTTTTAATTTCTCTTTTTCATCCCAGACTTTTTATCTTGTGTTAAATGAGTCACAGGTTTATAAGTAGTATGTACTTTTCCATGTCATCATCGACAAATAAAGCTTGTTTGTTTGATTGATTGATTGACTGATTGATTGATGGATCGGTCCAGTGCTATAGTTTGATCCCTGTGGGTGACTGTGTCGTAAATGGTTGAGCTGTTAAAATGAATTTTAATGCAGTGCGTTTAATGCATGACCTGCTAATATTAGACTAATGTTGATTAACAAATACAGGCTTTAGAATGTCGACATTGTATAATAATAGACGAGAGCCAATGTAAGTAAATTGAGTATAGGTAAGCCAGCACAAGGAAATAAAGTACGAAAAATTGAGTTTTGTCTTTCTCATGCGAAACGAAAATTAGTTTGGCACCTTTCTATTGTATAAATGTTATTTCCAAGTTATCAATAGGAAAAAAAAAATATATATATATATCGGTTTCTCAAAGTTCCTTTCCAAGTCTTGTTTAACTAAATCACATAACTTGGAATCTATCGTCACTAAACAAATTAATCAAAGAAGATAAAATACAAACAAAGAAAACACGTCGTAATGACATCAAGCCAGAGTTTCACTGACACTTCAAGTACCCGCTGTCCGATTATTCATTGTTTAAAAACGAGGCAGTACACTTTCAATTTATTATATCAGAACAATCTTAAACCTATTGAACAGAATACATATCACTTATCCCTATAGAATGAAGAATTTCGAAGATTGCTTTGACCCACTGACAGCTTTTTTTTTCCTCCGGCGTCTTTTTCCCCAACTTGGACACGTTCCAATCAGACGACAAAGACGACAGAGACAGACGCAAAACATGAAATGTGTACAACACAGTCCTCTGAAAATGAATTAAACAGCATATTACAAACGCAAACCCTAACCCTAACCCGAACCCGTAAGGCGACGCCTGCTCGCGTTTTCTCGCGAGAAGCCGCTCGAGACTAAGACGATCGGAGAGAGACTGAGTACTAGTATGTGTAATGGCGAACTGCAGTGCTGGAGAAATTTCTTATCTACCGAGGATTGCAGATTTCTTTCATTCTTTTACCCACTTAAACTTCTATTTTGACAATGTTTCGTCCATTTTTGCTCCCACACTTCCTGATTACCAACAGGTAGGGGAATATTTTAGCAGATTTTAGTTATGTATGGTTATTCTTTATATGAGAGAGTTCAACTGTACTCTCTTGATGGTATCTTCAGAACTGGTACATTCAATGAGTGCGTTTCTTTGGGGTGATCTGGATCAGAATCAGAGATCCAAGATCACTCGGGTTATAGTTCATCAACGGAACCGATGAATCCGTGACCAGAGTGGATTCATCGGTTCCTTTGATGCACCATGATCCGAGTGATCTTGGATCACTGATCCTGATCCAGATCACAAAGGAATGTACCCTCAAATCTTAACGATTTCCCACACCCCTATTTATAGATAAACCATATGCAGGCCAATTTAAGGAAAAATTATTTTTGGCCAGCATCGAGTGATGCACTGATATACTGGTGTCATACTGTTATATGAGTCAATCTCTTCTCAGAGTAAAAACTAATAAATAAAGTTAACCTCAAGTATAGTACTAGCTCTGGTTTGGTTGAATGACACTCCTGTAAGCTTAAATAGCACTCTGGTTAGCGTGCTGGAATAGCTCCAGTTAGCCCAGTACATGTAAAGTGGTGCATTAATCAGCCTGAATGGTCCTTCAATCAGCCTAATTATAGCTCTCTGGTTTGCCTGAAATTTTAATTCTATGGTTAGCTTGAATATCGCATTGAAAATCATTGGAAATACCAATTACATGTATTTCAAACAGGCCCTGCTACAATTATATATACACGAACTTCCTTACTGTATGACTTCAGCCTATGTTTGTGTTGTCACTAAGCATTGTTCACATTCTGTGTCATCGTTTGCAGGTTTTGTTTCTGTACGCCTTGGGTCCATGTTTGTTTGGTGGACTAGCGTGTCTCATTTTCTGTGGGCATTTCTTAGCAAGTTGGTGTTCCTGTGACAAACGACAACAAAGACCACTACGAAAGTGTGTGATAGCTTTGCGATGTGTTGTTCTATTTGCATCTGTCACATGCAGGTTAGTGATCTTTTTGTTATTTAATGCTGTAACTTGTGAATCGTGGCTAGTCTGATGCAGCATTTGATATCAGCCAAGAAACTTATCAGAGGCTCTTCTGCTTTGGTTAACTCTTGGAACATATGTTCAAAGCCTTGTTTACAGGTGAAATGATCTGCTTCCTCTCTGAAGGTAGCTGAATCCTAATTTGTCGAATTTCCATGAGACATGAAAATTGGTTTGAAAATTGGGTTGTTCGAGAATTCAGTTAGGTTAAAATTACACTGTGCAACTAAGGGAAGGGAAATGATGTTTGGTTGAAGTTTCATGTCATGTAAGGCTCAAATTAAAAGATTGAGGGTTTGAGAAATTGGGATTCCATTGTTTTTCATGGTATAGAAATCAATAACAAAACTTGAAACTATTTTTTGAATTGCTCTGATCTAGTATTGGTAGGACACTTGTAAAACAATGTTAGCCATGCTACATGTACATGTTCATGTACATGTAACAAAGTGAAGAATTCTTGTTAAATTATTTTCTCGTATTTTTTCTTACAGTGGTTTCATAATTGCAGCCTTTGTGTTTAATGATTCTTTAGACATGGGAGTAAAAGGAGTGTTGACTGCAGTTTCTAATGTTAACAACAGCCTCTTAGAAATCCAGTCAAAGGTAACTGAATTAACTGCAGTTGGACTCTCCATTTCTAGATACCTTTCACAATAGTTACTGTATATTAATTATATGGCTTGTGTTTGCAGCCAATATAATGTGGACTCTGATTGGCTAATTTCAGGGCATTATTTTCCTGTAAGCCCACAGGCTGTTTACAGGCTTGAAAAGTAGAGCAAAAAGCCATATAATAATTAGCAACCCATTAACCTTGAATGTTCAGTCTTTACGGGAAAATTTCAGACCTTGACCCACAGGGAGCAGAGAAGTCCTATTTGGCCGTATTTCTAGTTAAATTCACTGTACAATTATAGCATGAATCGATCTGCTGTGGATTCAAATCACTGTATGAGATCAAACTGTAAATGTGCAACGCATCTGTTGAAATCCTATCCATAAGACAAAAGCCGCATACAACAATGGCTGTGGGTTATCATTCATGGTGACTAACAGTAAAGAAAGAGACAAGGGATGAAAGTGATGTCGGGCAAATTTTGGATCGCCTATAAATCACTAAAATTTGCACAAAAATGCCTGATTTCCAGCAAGTGGTGTGGAGATAATATTATCTCCACAGTCGTAAAAGGAAATTAACCAGAGAGCCTGTGAAATCCAGTATTTGGGCAACAATTTTTTTAGCGTTGCAAGTTGGCTTTCATTATTACAATGTGGACTGGAGGATACTGGTGGCGGAAATGCATCATCAGCGGTAAGGTGATGCTTTATACGCAGAATCGGAAGTGAGTTTTGCAAGTAATTCTTACAAAAATCATTCCTGAAAACATGTGATCTTGTGTTTTGTGATGAAAGGGACTCTGCTTGCAGGATGGTTAACAGGACTGAAACAGTTGATTTTACATGATCGGTTGATCCTCTCAGCATGCAGTACAGATCACGGAACTTGACTCCCATCACTGGTATGTTGCATTCCACATCCAACGAATCACATGTTCCCTTGTCTCTTTTTTTACTCTTGGCACTTCGTTCTTTGTATGGAAACTTTGCTTTGTGGAATTGTTGCCCTTTGGGTGACGACCAGCAGATAGGATTTCAACAACAGAGGCATAACACAATGCATATGTACAGTTCAATCACATACAGTGATTTAAATCAACAGATTGATTTGTGCTACAATTTATTTGCAAATATGGTCTCTGTGCTTGGCCTTGCCATATTGACTTCCCTGTTACTCAGTTAACAGGACAAGGTCTCATTTGCAATTTTCCCATAAAGATCTCATTTCTCAGTTAATAAGTAGATCTTTAATAATGACCTAATAAAAAAAAAAAAAACTTATAATAATAATGACTTTATTCATGTGTCAGTGATCATAGCCAAGTGTTGAACCCTCTATTGATTGGGAACACCAACATGTAAACCTACTTGCAGAGCAATACAAAAAGTTGTGAAGGTCGAGGGACGTTTTAAGTTTGAGGAACATTTGAGTAAATGGGATCACTGTCATGTCTCTGTTAAGGAGAGATTTCGCTTCTAGGACAACTTTGTGAGCAGACACCCTTGGGACCAAGTTCATGTTTAGGCATCTCCTTGTGGAGGTGTCTGTTTAATGATTAGAGGTGATGTTTGCAGAAGGTGACCAAAGTTTATGTTCAAACCCACTGGACCATCAGGCTAGGGTTTATCCCCTGTTTGTGCAGCAGTAAGCAACTAGGAGTATTTGTACTCCCATTTGAATGGGATGCTAGTCCATCTCAGGGTTACCCCTACCATTAAATGTGCTGGTACCTGTTTATACACCTGGCTGGAGAGAGGTACATGTACTGTGAGGGTAGAGTATCTTGCCCAAGAACATGACACATTGAGCTCAGCCAGTCCGAGAACTTTTGTTAGTAATGTAGTTATTTAGGAAAACAAGCATTCACCTCTTAACCTCTCTTTAAAATAATCATTAATTTTGATTTGCTCTTAAAATCCTTATTTTGGTGTTATGTGTAAGGTTGATTCTATAAAGGATGACCTGGTTAGTATGGATAGTACCATTATTGATGTTAGAGATTGTCATGGAATCACTTCTGCTGGGATGGAACTCATTGATAAAGTTCGTAGTAGCATTGGAGACATTGTCACTACTATAGTGAAAATACGCAAAGTTAACCTGCCTGATATCAATGATTATATCCAGGAAATTGAGTATTACAGGTAAGATATAGCAAATGGTTTTTATTCTTAAAGCAATGTACAACAACAGTAATATAGATGCCTCCACTAAAGTGTGAGTTGATTGAAAATGAAGGAAATTTGGCCAGCTGAGGTACATGTACATGTATGGTTTGAAGCAAAAATAAGTGGCTGTATCTGTAATAACAGAACTTGTGAGGGGGGGGGGGTGGGGTGGTGTTGTGGTGGTGTCACAGTGGGTGTATGTAAGTGCATGTGGAAATATATTTGTGTTGAAAAAACCTACATTGTATTGTAACTTTGTTTTTTCATTCCAGATGGTGGAGTACATTTGGTACACTCTGCGTGAATACCCTAACCTCCATTGTAATGACTTATGCTATCTTAAGACAAAGCAGATGTGGATTTATACTGTAAGTTACTCAACTACAGTCAAACCTCCCGTAAGCGACTACCAAAATGTCAAGTCTATGAGGTTGCTTACGAGAACTTAGACTAATATTATTGGGTCAAAATTTTGTCTCATTAAACTGATTAGTACATGGTAACTGCAGAAACTTACCCCGTGTTTTAAATGTTTTACTCATATGAAAAGTCAATTTGGAGAAGAAAGAAACATGGTACTTCCCATTGAGAAATTTTCGTCTCTTGTACTACCCAGGAATGCAATAATGTTACAACACCTTATTATCCAATTTCTGCTCAGTAATCTGTCAAGTGGTCGCTTACGGGAGGTTAAAAATAAAATAAAATTTCAAACTTTTAGCTCTAAAAGTGGTTGCAGTCGCTTACGAGAGGTGGTCACTTACAAGAGGTTCCAAATATAGTGATTTGAGTTGAAAACTTTTGTTATTTTGGAAAACTGGTCACTGAGGAGAGGTGATCGCTTACGAGAGGTGGTCGCTACTGGAGGTTCAACTGCAGTTTCTCCAATCACAGCCTATAGGTGTTTATTCTATAATAGTACACAGAGTGGATTACGTGTGCTCATCAATCTTGGTCCTAGGGTCCTCTCTTTCTCATCCCCTGGACCCTGTGGAAATATGGTTGTGTACTCAGAAGACAATCAGCTAATTTATACACGCAGAACGTTTTTCATTATGTGTAATACGAGTGGGTCAGGGCAGGAGATTGTTGTAACACATAGGAAGCACCTGAAAATCCGTTACACATGGCATATTAAAGAACTGTCAACATGTCAACAGAGCCAGGTTTAAATAACATGGTTACAGCCACCAGTTTACAATACAACTTACATACTAATTTATGTTTTGAGTGAAAAATATTATAAACAACTATCCAAATAATTATCATTAATTGGCTGTTTGCTTCACAATGTATATTTCTGCCAGTCATAAGAAGGAATTACCTGCATTTATAGTGCCACTATGATGAAATTCTTGATATCTATTTTTTTTTACATTTTCGTGCACAATAGGTCTTTCTTAGGTATCTTGCCAAATTTCAATTTATTACGAACATTAGAATACACAGTTTTTGGGCCTTTATTTCCGAGAATTTATGGACGCCATTAATTTTCCTTGTTCCAAGTCTTGGTTGAGAATTTGAGAAAATGATGTCATTTTCTCAAAAATACCTCACAAGTTGAAATTATAATAACAATTAATGTGGAAAATTGCACAAATATATGAGCCAAAGTTTTTGTTATTCTTTATGCAAATTGCTGTAGTAATTGTTGTAATTATAATTTCAACCCGTGTGGTATTTGTGAGAAAATGACGTCATTTCCTCCAATTCTCAACCAAGACTTGGAACAAGGAAAATCAATGGTGGCCATAAATTCTTGGAAATAAAGGTCCAAAACACATGAGGTCTAATGTTCGTAATAGATTGAAATTTGTCAAGATATCTGGGAAAGACAGATTGTGTGCAAAAATGTGAAAAATTGAGTATCGAGAATTTGATCATAGTGGCACTGTAAATGCACATGCATTCAGATGTTTATCATATCATTGTAAACTATTTAATTTTAGTGTCAAAGTGTGTTTTAATCTTTTCAGTGCCATATTACTTGGAATTATCTCTCTTGTCCTAATCTGGTCAAGTGCAGGAGTAGATTTAGCTGTGGCTATTGTAAGTTATCATATGTCCTATGTACACAGACAATGACACGTCCTTTTGTTAGTGGTCACAGGTTCAAAATAATTTATTCCAATCCATTGGCAAATATGCTATTTGAACACAGAGATTTTTTTCAACTTACTTGGCATTTTTCTCTTGAATTTCAATAAATTCTTTTAATTGTAAGGGTGTTCACCAAGCACTGGTTTTTATAATGACTGCAGACAAAAACATTTGTGCATAGCTTCTCCCTTACACGCAAGCTATTGATTAACGCATGTCAAGTGATCCACTAGTTAGGTTTCCATCAAGTTTGCCTGACAAATTTCCGGAGCTGATTTTATGTTCCTGGGAGAAGACGACCATAAGAGAAGGTGTCACCCAAAAACACAACACAGTGACCCCCTGGCCATCCACTTGTCAGGACTTCAACCCAGTTTAGGCTGCTGAGTCACTTTCTTACAAATTTAAAAGCTGCAGCCATGTAATTTTGGGATAATGTTGTGTGACTACAGGGGATGTCTGATCTTTGTGTGAATCCTAAAGGAACTGTGTACTACTACATCCGTGATCAACCCGCATTACAAAATACAGGTAGATATATTTTATGTTTGACATGATGTGTGTTTTTTGGTTGTTTGAGGATATTAGGCTAGCAATAAATGACATTATGTAATTATATCTTTAATGTTTGAGTGGGTGTGTACAGTTAAACCTTGCAATCTCATATTTATGTGTAAACATGTACCTTTAACTTTCCTTCATCTCAAACGTAAATCATTTCCCCTTGGATTTGCCTTTTCAGTCATTTAAACTATCAGTGGGCTATGTTGCCTTGAGTGTTTGAGAAAGTGGGGTTCAGTTCACCAGCCTGTTAAGTTTTACTCTGTCAGCAATTACTCACCCCAAAATTTTTTGTTGGATGAGTAACTAGGGGTATTAAAATATTAACTGTCATTGTCTTTTGTAGGTGTTGTGAAGTACTATGTGGAATGCCCTGAAGATGACGATAATCCTTATCAAAAGGTCAGTCAAAATACAATCAATACTCCTCAGCTTATGGTTTAAGCTATTGAATCTGCCATAAATTATTTGGAGTCAAATATCCCACCCTGTAACTACCACTTTTTGGCCTCTCAACTGGTAAACTTTATGTTATTTACTTTTCCTTTAGTATGTAGACAAAGCAAGGGAACATCTAGAGGAAGCTTCACGTCTCCTTACTATGCTATTGAACCTGGTAAGGAAAGAAAAAAAACACAGTTTAACTTAAAAATATATCAAAGACATTTTTTACAATAACTATGTAATTTCTCATGTACTGATTGACTTATTTTTATCATCAATAAGAGTACAGACAGATAGAATTTTAATTTATGCAGCTTTCAAGGTCAACTTTCAGCTGTCACTGTCAACTTTTAACCCATGAGATTTTATGGACTTTTTTAAGTAGCCAATCAAGTAGCATAGTTTTGAATGAAATTCACTTATCTTTGTTTACAGCAAGTTTATGGCGTCTTTTCCCTTGTTTTTTCCGGCATTTGTCCATTTTGGGGTCTTGTTATTGTAAAACACAAATTGGCGTCAGTTTTTTATGCATCTGTCCTCTTATTGATGGTAAATTTTGTCATAACATTGTCAAAGTTTACTGCGGAACCACTCGTCTGTGGCTCATAGTTCCACAGCCACTTTGACAATGTTATGACGCAATTTATCATCAATGAGAGGACAGACGCTGAAAAAACTGACGTCAATTTGTTATGCTAGCTGAGACCGAAAAAACCAAGCACAGCAACAACAACTTCTCAAGAATCCTCTGCTTCAATAAAGGACACTGTCAGGTGTCATCCTATCTGTTCTAAAAGCAGAAATTCTTTGTACTCTGCATTCCGTACAGCATAACATTTCAGGGTTTCCTAGGTCATGGATTTTGTCTTATAAACATTATGGTCCTGGAAAGTCCTGGAAAACAACCAGGGCTTATTTTACAATGCCTAGAACATGAAATTGTCAGCCTTGCTACTGACAAGCTGTAACTAAAAACCAGCAAAATAACATACTACCTAATAACCTTCCAAAGCATACATTGTTGACAAATTCCTTTACCAATTAACTTGGCAGATCTGTATAACAACTGTTTTGAACAAAGGCCCAAAACACCTGTTGAGAAGATTAAAAAATTCCTCTCTGAGGAAGAGATGTTGATAGTAACGAAACAGCCTATTTGCAGCTGAATATCATCAAGGATAATGTTATAATGAGAACTCATCTTTAATGAATACAGGGTTTGAATTTGCCTCGTGAATGTCAACATGATCTATTTGAATGTAAAGATGACCTGAAAAAATCGCAAACAAGTTTGTCAATCATTACAAAGAATCTGGACTGCAAATATGCACATCAGGTAAGAAACCACTAAGAGTCTATATTCAGGACCTGTTGTAATAAGTCAAAACAGGAATCAAGTTATAGTAGCAGTAGTAACAATCTTTTATTAGGAAGCTCCATCACTAAAAGTGGTTTACATAGAGGTCCTAATACTAGATATATACTATATTATAATGATACAATTAAAATCTATAGTTTTCGTGAAACGTATAAGTAATGAAATGGTGACAAGTGAAAATAGGAAGTAATTTCACGTGTATTTTGTCACAATTCTAATAATTTCCCAGGCCTTTAGGGAAGTTAAATTATAAGAATTTTGACAAAACACAAGTGAAATTATTTTTTAATTTCACGAGTAAACCATTTGATTAATTACCTTTTAATATTTATCATAGGTGACAAATTACTCTCAATTACGGGGTTTTGACTTATCTATTGTATTGAGAATTTTCGCACCAGACATTGCCTTGACAATTTTGTAATTTCACATGTGAAATTCTAAATTATCAATGCTGAAATTGTATGCCAAAAGTAAGGACTAATTTTTCACTCATGATATTAACCTCATAATTTGGTACTACAATAAGGCTCCCCCATGTGTACGTCAAATTATAAAGACCCTTACTGGATGCTTTTACAAGGAGCTTAATTGAGTACTTTAACAAGGATCCTAAAGGACCATCATTGCATGCCATAATAAGGACCATAATAATTATTAACTCCTTCTGCAGGTACTTTGAGTTCTAAAATAAGGACCTGCTTGAGTGCAATATGACCCTAATTCTGTCATGAGGATTCATTCAAACAATTGTTTTTACTATAAATAATAACACTGGTTTCCTTTTTTAAACAGCAATTTGAGAGTGCCCATTGTTTTGTATGTTATGATGTGGTGTAAGTATCTTGATATCAAACATATGTATGGGTTATTGACCAAGTGTGAGGTCCAGATGACTGGAAATTGGCCTCGTTCTTTTTTTGCGTGTTTATGGACCGAGACGGAGTCGAGGTCCATAAACTCGCCAAAAAAGAACAAGGCCAATATCCAGCCATCTTGACTGAACAAGCTTGGTCAATAAAGGATTTATTATGTGACTTTCGGGGAAGTTTTTCTTGCGGGACACGGCGGGTAGTCCCGAGTGGGCAAGATAGCTCCATCTTGCCCGCTCGGGTAGCCAATCACAGCACAGGATTTGATTCATTTTGCCCGCTCACGGAGCTAGCCATATAATAATAGATCTTACTGTAGGTTTGAAGACAGCCTACACTGTATATTCCCCACCCCATCCCTAACTCGGATAGCAGCATGCATGCAGATATAGAAAAGAATGAAAACTGTTGTACATCGAGACATAAACAATAATTGCCATTCATATTTAAATCAGCGATCCGAGTGGATCCGGTCCGAATTTTCTCCCTGCCCGTTAAAAGGAGCTCAGTCACGGTATTTTGGCCATGTATAAAAATTAATTACCATTAAATTGAAGGAAACCTAAAAATGGTAGTTTACTAAGATAGAAAAACACCAAAGAGATAATAATAAATCATAAAGGAATAAGGATGGTTAAGGTTGCAACCTCGTTCCCTCGCTCGGGGAGGGCAGATGAGAGAACCTGGGAACGAGGCTGGTGAAGGATGAAAAAGATTGATTCGGATAGCAAATGGCGAACTTGAAAAATGTAAGGCAAAAGTTTTCAAGATGCAAAAACCGTGACGTAGTTCCTTCAAGATTTCAGATGTGGCGTATTTCTTTTAACGACAAGAGAAGGTAAAATCTCCATCACCTTTCCTTGAATAGAGAAACGTCTCCCTTTAGTTAGAGATTAAAGCAAGTGGCTACGTAGGAAGAGACCAAAGTGTTTTCCATTGATAATAAATTTCCAGAATTCCAACAGGGATGTAAGTCATTGGAACTGATAAATTTTGGGTTCAGCCCGCTAGAAAATTTCAAAGAGAAACGAAACTTCTGAAAAGGTACCATCGTTTTCCGCTTGCCGTTTTCCGTTTATATTATTTTTATGTTTCGTTTTGCCCTGTTTCAACCAGTTCCAAGCCTTTTTGCTTTCTACGCTTCACGCCTCAACCAAAATCTCTTAATGGTGGGTAATTCGGATGAATCTTCAAGTGGAACGCATTCTTCCCGAGGGAAAATTCCTGAAACCTTTTTTTCGTAAAACAGTTAACTAATGGTAAACAACCCAAGATTCCTAAGGATGGCTGACTTGTATCTCTAGTTCCCTTATTCATGGTCATTTTTGGCAACCAGTAAGCCAGATCTCTTCGTTCGATACAAATAGAGTAAGATTCAGTTTTTATCATCATTCCTAGCGTCTTGTACAAATGAGATGTACCTTAAAGTGCAACTTAACAGCAGCATGCAATAAGCCATTTCGGAGTTACCGGGTTCCTCTGTTTGAAAACGAGTCTTTGTGCAAAACCTTTCATATAAAAGTGAGTTTGATTTGCATGAATATAAACCTGCCGGCGGAATACATTTTTATAGGAATGGTTTCGCACGAAGACTCGTTTTGACACCGAGGCGAAAGGCAGCTCGGAAATGGCCCATTGGTTTAGATAATGCAGTAATGTTTTGAACCTAGGAGTGTCAGTAGGTTAAGATGATATTGATATATCTTTATAGCAAGGGCGTGGCTGAACTGCTGTTAATGTCCCTCATCATCGGCTTTTTACTCATCGTCAACCTCAGCCTTGTGTTGCCCATATTACTCAGGTAAGTATTAAACCTTCTGTTCACCTTGGAACCTATAGGTAGTTCTGAGACCGTACTTACGGACAGAGTCAGTAACTGACAACCTAATCAGCTCCCATTTGGCTCGATTGCTCAGTTGGTAGAGCCTTGCAGTCGTGGGTTCGAATCTTGTTCAAGCCTAAGCCTATATTTTTGGCAGGTTTTAGTTTCCCAGCGGTCTGAGTTGCATACATAACTGCGATGATTCCTCATGTCTTTCAATCTTTTCCCGCGATACATCACATATTTACTTGCACAGACCGAAGCTCTCCTGCAGAGAGGCTCGAGGAAAGTTAGGGGAGACTTCTGCCGAGCAACTTGAGTGCAGGCGTTGCGCAACGGAGCCCCAACCTTCCTTTGAGCTTTCCTAGGGGAAAGAGTGAGGAATTCTGAATCAAGAAGAGCAAATGACAAAAAACAAGAATCAATCTTCCCTAAGCACCAGTTGTCTCCATTGAGGCAACAAGTTTATTATTTGGTTGGGATCTATAGATTTCAATACTCCTGATAACGTATTGCAAACCTTTATTTTTTGCGTACGTCTTCGCTTTGTTTAAGTGCACTGTTTTGTCTTCAAGTAGCAACTATATTAAAGACACGCAACACGTTTTCCTTTCTCTTCTGTGATTGTTTTTGACTAGAACTCCACGGTCAAAGAATCGCAAGAGACGAAGTGTTTTAGACATGTGTGGGTAAGTAGCGCAAATATTTGCTAACAAGACGCTGAAGTCATAAGTTTATTTTTTACAAATATTGTGTGCGCCGGATTATAGTTGGAATAAGATCACGGAAAGATATCCTAAAGCGAACTGTGCGCAGGACGTTGTGTTCTTCTTTGGCTCAGATACATCTATCTTCTGTGAAAAGGAGTTGTCGAAAGCTTGTGAGTTAGTTACTAGTACTGTGGGTAATTGTCTTCATGCTAATTACCTATTCCTTACGTTGTTATTGATGCAGTTCAGATACACCCATTGGAACTCCTTACCAGTCCATCTCGGAACATGACAACAGAGAGGAAGCTGTTCCCCTCATTCCCAGCGCTCCTCTACCTTCAACGGTAAATTTCTTTGTTTATTTATTTATTTATTTATTTTTTTCAGTAAGTGGCAACTTGTAACTTAGCGGGCGTGCCTGTTGGTTAAGGAATTGGTTATCTTTGATGTTTTTCTTAAAGCTCATGTCGATAAACGTTACAATCGGTCGGCAGAGAGATTTTCTCATCTTAAACATTTCCCACGCTAGAGTAAACTGAACTTTTTTTTATTTAATTCCATACAGTACAACTCTATACGTCCGTCATCAATGGAGTTTCATTCGTTTGAGGACTCGTGGATGCCTGGGCACCATAAGAAAAGATCATTAACCCAAGGCTTTCCTGAATCACCTCAGCAATCCTCGCCGCTTGGCAACTCCCCCATTCCTAACACGAACAGAGGAGAGATAACAAGCATGGCGTTTTAGAGACACGAGTCCTTGATAAATGCTCGGTACCAGATTCCGAAGAGAGCAATACTCGAGTGGAAGCCGCGTCAGGTGGCATTTGGCGGGAAAATCACGGCCTTCCGTCGGCAATGATGAAAAACACATTATAATGTGCTGAGTTGACACCAATATGCTCTTATATTCCCCATACATTTTAAGGAATATTTTTATGGCTTATACATTCCCCTACTTTTCATGCAATTTATGGTCTTAAAGCAATTGTCAGACTAAGAAAATTTATAAACGTCAGTGTAAATAATATATAAAAATCGGTTACCAGTGAATATATGATCACTTTTTTAATTTGAAATCGGTAAATGTGCGATTCGTTTTTTGAAGCTATATTGATCACGGAAGAGCGTATTTTATAGGACCTCGGGTGAAAAGATCAAAAGTTTTAAAAGTACTTTTATTTGAACAGGGAAAGATATGAAACAGAAGAGGTTGTTCGGAATAGGGCATTTTTAAAAGACATGTATCTTTTACAGTTGTTAAAATATATAAAGGCAAAAGTAAACTGGCCTTACATTTTTGAAAAATAATTTTTTTTTTTGTAAATAAAGTGGAAACCAATGGATATTCGTGGAGTGCTGCATGTTTTTTTTTAAAGAATTACAAAATAATGTTGACAGTTGGGGAAACCATTTCTGGCTGTTCTTTCGTTAGATTCGTTCTTCAGAGCGGAGACCCTTTTCGCCGTTAAGACAGGATTGTTTGACGCAGGCACAGCAGAAGTACATACTGTAAATCCTCGAATTAGCCCCCTCAATCGAATAAGCGTCCCTCCTTTCGGCCAAAATTTAAAATAAGCGTCCCTCCTCGAATAAGCGCCCCCTCCCCTCTCCCCATTTTGTGGACGAGTAATGAGACAACAAAGGATGCATAGTTTTCGTCGTGTAGTATTCTCAGTATTAGATTTGTACATTGTTTCAGTTTGTGAACACGTTAAGTACTAACGATGCCGCGATTTAAACTTTAGGATCATAAAGATCAGCTTTTTATGTCGATAAACAGCTTGTGTTGTTGTTTACGCGCAGATGATGTATTGGATAAAATGATCATGCCAGGCCACCATTTGGAAAAATTAAATAAGCGCCCCCAGCTTCTCAAATTTGAGATAAGCGCCCCGGGCGCTAATTCGAAAATTTACGGTATTTAATTCGAAGTATCGATTCTGAAAATTTTGTTTACCTCAATAAATATCTCCACGTTATGGGAAATCTAAAAGTTATCTAGCCGGAATATAGACGTGACTTGCAGCAGACGTAATATTATGGCTGCCTGCTAAATTTCACTCGTGGAGTCCCCTTCCAAGTTTCACTGTGTTTAGCAGTAATCTCTCTGTCGTCATCAAATGCGTTATTTGCCCTTCCTATGGTCCCTATCTGACTCTTTTGTGGAGCTGGATTGGTCGCCAGCTTTTTCTCGCCTTGTGGGGCCTGAGGTGTTCTGTGGACGGCAGCCGCTGGCTCAGTATCACTGCAGTCACTGCCTTCCTCCAGTTTGTCGTGTTTGTCGTAGGCAGTTTTGGGAATGCGACAGTCACAAAGACAGCAACAAAATATGACTATGAAACAAATGGCATAAATTAAATTTCCGTAAAAAAAGAGGAAGAAATAATGTAGACCCATGCGGTCCCAAAATCAAAGTGGCTGTGAGTTACTGAACTTGGAAAATATATTATGAAAGGGTGTTATGAGGCATTGTTTATTAAGGAACTACTTGTGAAAATAAGTAACTTGACACGCTGCAAGCGACTTTAAAACAGTCTCAGACGGCTGATGTTCGAAACCCGGGGGGGCGCCTATATGAAAAGGTCGCGGATGCTCGTCGTCTCGGGTACGAATCAAGGATTCTGGTCTCACTTAATAATAATAATAACGACTTTATTATCGTGTCAATTACATCTAGCAGTGGAGAACTTAAGGTGCTGATGACGAAACGTCACCATAGCTGTCAAAGTATCCTTTAGGAGTTAAATTCAAATTTTCTGACGAGCATCCGCTGCCTTTTCATATGGGAGTTCCCGTTTCCAAATGTCTAACGGGAAGTGACCCAGGGAAGGAGTGAAGGAGTGATGGAGTGAAATCATTCCACCACTACAACTTGGAAAACAATAAATATTTTCCAAGTTAAAAATGAACTCGGGAAGACTTGAACTCGAACCTTCAGATATAAAAATGTTTAACCTTCACATTAATTTTATTACGCCCTATCCTCGTTTGAATCGCAGTTGTTTGTTACTCACTTAGAAAGATTGTGGCCACGAATGCGAGGCCAACCACTTGCCACAGTCTTATTCCCCACAGGTCCCTCTCGGTCACAGGTAGTGGAGTTGGCGTCGTAATCCTGGGTTCTAATGTCTTTACTTTTGGCGATGGGAGGAATACGTCATCGTTCTCCGCGGCAAAAACTGATCGAACCTGACACAAAGACATCAACTGAACAGTTCAAAATTGCTGTACTATATGAGTCAGATGAAATGTAAAGCGAAGTTTTGTTAATCCTGAACGGAACAACTGCATCAATCGACATTTACTGGTGCAAATTGTTTGTTGAATTTGTGGACATTTTAACATTGAACACCTTCAGCTAAACTCCTCGGTGTTAAGGCATTTTAAAAAACAAGTAGTGGTTTCCACGTAGAAATGTAATATATTAACTTTTATTTACCCTCAGCAGTGTTTATAGCACAAAGGCTAACTGGGCCGAGCAAACAAATAAAGCAAATGATTCAATTGAACACAATTGAACACAACTGACCGGAGGCAAACTAGTTGGCTTTAGAAGCGTGGCCGAGGATTTGAACCCGGGGCTGCTGAGAAACAAATCCAGGTAGTGGTCAGAGCGGAACTCGAACCAGGGAACGCTAGATTGCGAGTCCGACGCGCTGACCACTCGGCCACGCTACCTCCTAGTTTACATTAGGGAGTTTAAGAAAACCACGATGGCAACGGCAACGGCAACGTCGCTAAACAAAAGGTTTAAAGGGCAGAACAATGTCTGTGCACGTGCGTTATAATTCTTGGTACATTTCAGTTTGTCGTCCTCTGCAAAACAACGACGTGAAATGACCAAATTCTGCCTGTGGTTCCGGTGGTTCTAATGGATTATCTTTTAGTTTATAGAAAACAAACTTTTCTAAGAAAAATAAAGTTTTCTCAAATAAAAACATATTTGCATAGCCAGCGAACACAGCCTACTCTCATCACTTTGGTGCCGGCTTGTAGTCTTGACGGCCTTCAAGAAAAGCCTGCCGCCTGACCAAGGCCAAACCAAACGATGTTGACTTTGACTTTATTATTATTATTATTATTATTATTATTATTATTATTATTATTATTATTATCATTATTGCTATTATTATTGTTATTTAGTTTTTATTATAGCATTTTAGCCTTATTTTAATTTGTAGTTTTTTATTTATACGCTCACTGGAATCTTCAGAATTGAAGGAGGTGAGTCGCCCAGGAAGAAGAAGAAGAAGAAGAAGAAGAAGAAGAAGTCCTCAGTGGAAAGTCGGCTAAATTTGCAGCCTTACGGAAACGTTTGGAAACGCTATTGAGTGTCAAGTATATATGTACCACAAAGTTGAAAAAATAAACATGGGATATCTTAAGAGTAACTGATAACTGATCTGAGAACAACTGGCATTTTTCTTTGTTAAAAACCCACACGCTGGGAACAATTGTTTTCGTATTCGGTTTTCGATAACATTCAATAATTCATAGATTTCAATGTACTAATTTTGATCAATTTCACCTGTAAAAGATGTATGTGGGTACGTAGGCAGCCTCACGTTTTCAAAGAAAGAGTAATGTTTCAAAACAGAATGACCCGACACTTTCTGAAAAAATCCAGGCGAGATCCCGGTTCATGGCAAAACAGAAGCCGCGATTTGTATTACTGTGAAATTCTGTTGTTCGGCTGAAAGGACTAGATACTTATAGCATACAATAGCCGATATTATTGCTAAACAGAAACACGAGAAATACGTTATTAGTTACCTGTAATCCAAGGAGTATAGAGTACGTGAAAGTTATCTTTAAAACTAGCAACACAGTGGATTTGATATCGTCTGCCGTAGCCATGATACTGTAAATTAATGAACGTTTCTCTTCGTTAGAGTCTTATGCTTGTCATATATAGCTGTATAATTGAGTCATTTCGATCAAGAATGATCACGGATAGTTAGAATCAATCTCTTATGACGGTTTTCCCCGGTTTTGCACAAAACGTGCACTGAATTGTACTAACCCTTGACAGAGACTACAATTGTACTGAATTTGGCCTCTTTTTAGCAGACAGTAGAACTCTGCGTGGGTAATGAATTTAGAGAGAATGGAGGTCCAGAGATAAAATCAACGCGTGTCAATTGTATTGGATACTTTTCCGTGGTAATGATGACATAAGGAATTAAAAATGTATGCGTTTTGTTTCCCCACTGAGAACAAGTTTCTCCCATAAATCATTGCACACCTGAAATCTAGTAACCTTGGCGAGGTCACTGAGCAATAAAATGGCGGCAATTTTGCACTCTTTTCCCCTGCCTCAAGAGTTTCTCAGTTCATCTGAGTTTTGATTGGCAGAAGGTAGACTTCTTCTGTATCACAGAAGTCATGTCTGATCTGAACATTTTATTCTGGTAAGATTTTTTCTTGCGTACTGTGGTGTTGTGAACACCGATCAGGGGTGCAGTCTTTCATTTTGCATAGCGTTTGCATGTGGATGCTACTGCACAAAATTTTGCTTAACGGTAATATTTCTGCCCTTCATTGTCGTTAGTTACTTATTAGTTCAAGCTTTTTGGGGTTTTCTTCAATTAAACTTTACCTTTCGAATTTCGATCATTTGGGAGTGAGTGACGAAGGGGGGATGTAGGGGGATGGAGGTGGGAAAGCAGGGCAATTGTAATTTATATTCATTTCCCGTTCAGACGATTTTCTTATCCTAGGGAGCTACCCTGTTTTTATCATTTAATTTTTTGAGTCTGGAAGAAAAATTACTTTAGTTTTCTTGAGGGAACAAAACAAAATTGGATTATTTCTGAGGGGGGTGGGTGGGTGGGGGCAGGCAGAATAATGAAACAAAATGGAATGGGCTGAGGGATCTAGGGACTAGTGGGAAGCTTTGGTCTAATCTTGCATTTTTAAACTTTGAAATTCAAAGCTTGAATCCAATTCTGTTTGATTGCCACACATAATCAAACAAAGATGTGCACAATAATTGGGCTCAAAGTAATTTTTGTCATTTGACTGTATGTTTTGAAGTGCAAGCTTCTTCAAAAGACTTATAAAGTCACTTTTTCCTGGAATAATAACCCTAGAAAACCCTTAAGGTCTCATGCTTAGTAATAGAGGGATTTTATGTTTTTTAGCCCTGAAGATCTTCTCGCACATAGAAAGAAGCCTTCTCAGTTACCACAGCATGGAGGACAAAAGGCTTTTGCCCCAGATGACGACAGTAGACCAGATGAAACTTTGGCCTCCTTGATGCGAGAAAAGAGAGATATCTTACAAGAACAAAGAGTTTTAAAGAAGTACTGAATGTTCAATTTAATTTGCTCTTGCAGAACACATGTGCTATAATTCCATTTTAATGTGAACTCCTACAGTCATAAACATTTAGTTGTATTCATTGAGAGTATTTCACTGAAAATTCCATGATTCAGTAAGTTTGATGTATGTTATGATGATACTAAACATCAAACACAAGAATCCCGTTCAAACTTTATAACCATTATCGTCTTGTTGACAGGGGTAACTTGTCTATAGGAACTTGGAATCCAGATGAAAAAGTGGCTGACATATCAGTATCAAAGGTAATTAATTAAAAAAATTGCCCTTTAATTTAGTACCTTGTTTTAACATAGCAGGAGTTTAGTCAGCTATTGTAATGGGGGGGGGGGGGGGTATTAGTGACAAATTTTGAGAACACATGTGCTTATTTCAGTCAGTGAAAACTATTTCAAGTATTGTCTTCTCATGAAAGTTCTCCCCCTCCTCCCTCAGTACTGAAGTAAGAAAAATTTGACTTTAACCCACCTGTCCCTTTTATTTTCAAGCAAGGAAGATTGAATATGACACAATGAAAATAATACATAGATTTAGCCAAGACTATACAAGCAGAACTCCTGATTACAATAAAGTAACCTGGCTTGAGCCTGCGATTCAATCAAAAACCAGTTCCTGATCAGCGGTCAGTTAGAAAAAAAGTGTGACTGAATGAGCCCTAAGCCTGAGCCTGCAATGTGGTCACAGGATACTGGTCAGCAGATATCTTGTTTTCACAGGTGTCAATTGACCATAACAATATCAAATCGCTGTAAACCAAAGCTGCATACATGTACCTCAGTTGACCTGTTAGCTGGAGTATGGCTACCATGTTGTGCAATGTTGTCGTGCTCATAGGGCGCCCGCCCTTGAAAAAAGACTTGCATGGTTGTCTATTTCTATGCATGCATGTGTCTCTGTTCCTATAGTTATGGTGCTCTGCTTGACAGCTCTTTGGGCAGCCAGAAGGAGAAGAGCAAGAAAAGGAAGATGAGAGAGTTGAGATCGACATTCCTTTTAATTTTTTTATATTGTCTACTTTGGAGAAAAATTGCTTGAGCAGGGCACAATTTCTTTAACACTGTTTTCATAAATCCAGGCTTATATACAGTCCTCAAATTTATTCGAGATTGAACCTGCAGTAGAAACAATTGTTAATATTAATATCAGTTTTAGACATGACACACATGGGTTGTTTTTCTTTTGAGTAGGGTCCCCACTGGCAACATTTTGGACAAAGGAAACATGGGAAGTTGTTGTTACAGCCACAGGAAGCTCTTTTCCTTCTGGAGCAGGTCAGCCTCAGTATCAATACTTGATTTCTCCTTACTTGTTACAAATATTTAATACCTGTACAGAGAATTTGATTACCAGTACCATACACCATACATCATACATGGAGACAACTTCCTTTTGTTGATGATTTTATTAAATCTTGTAGCTTGCCTATCGGATTTTTATGTGCAGTTGCACCTACATTAACTGACACCTACCGTAAGTGGACACCCCCTGTAAGTGGACAATCAGTAATGGTCCTAGCCACATACCGACACTGCATTTTTAACCTCCCGTGAGTGAACACCTCTCTTGGGCGGACACTTTTTCTGATCCCGAGGATGTCCACTTACCAAGGTTTGACTGCGTTGGTATTGTTGAAAGAAATTGGATGTTGGTCACTCCTGGGCCTGAAAGTGGTAACTACATTAAAATAAAATAAAAAAATTGCACATTTTTTTATCATACAAAATCCTGTCCAAGGATAAATGTTTGACTGTTTTTTCTTAGCTAAATTTACTTTTTTCTGAATTGTGTCACCTTTTATCTTGTCTGCAGGGATCATTGGAGCTGTACTATGGTGGATTACCAATGTCCTTTCAACAGGGAAGGGCTGTTTATCTTATAATTTAAATATTTTATTTAATGTTATGTTGTCATGAACCATTTGCATTGGGCTTTTTCTGTAAGACAGTTTGGAACATTTTCATATCAACTGCTCAAAGCCAGTCTTCTATATACGTATGAGTGCACATCAGTTCTAAAACTGAGGTACAGGTTCATCTAAAAACTTTGTTAGTCCTCGCCCCCGTCATCCAGATTCCACATGCGAACATTATTTTGATGTGCAGCTTTCTTTTTTCTGCAGGCTTACATGTCAATGTTGTCAGATGACTTCAACCCTGATCAGTATCTGGTAGGTTTTTGATGATAAACATTCACTTTGAGTATTTTAGCTTGTTCATCAAATACTGCATGTTAATATGCATAATGATGAGGGTAGCATGGAAGCTACATCATTCAGTTAAATCAGTTTTGAATCAGGAAGTATCCTTGGTCTCACAAGTCCAAGCCAGGGTTCTCTGGTTCACACTTTGTACTGTCACTGCCCTGGCCCTGGTTTTATGCTACCTGTTGAATAGCTAATCCAGGATTTATTATTATTGGCGACAAGAGCAACAACATCGACGTTAAGTGCCAATACTGACAAGCTGAGATGCCTCAAATCCCTCTACTGGAATAGATCTTACAGCTTTGTTTATCTGTAAAGGCCTTTCATACACTGAAAATGACATTTTATTTATTTAACTGCAGGTTTATACTTACTTTCTGCGCTTGGGATTCATTGTTTTACCACATTCATCTTCAAGGTACTGAGTGTATTTGATAACTGTACCTAAACTGGACAAAAATATGCAAATATTTTATTTTTTAGTATCATTGAACTGTTTGAACAAGTGTAATGTAAACAGACAGAGAAGTAAACCTTGAAGAGTTGATAGAAGTGTTTCTAAGTAACTTTAAGTATAATATTTATTTATTTAATAACATTAACAAGAATTGTTTGTATTTTGTGAAGACAGAACAGTGAAGAAAACCCAACTGCTGAAGGCAAAACTCATCAGGAAACTGGACAGAAAGAGGAAATAACAACTGGAGCTGCGACTGGTGATGATTACAATGATGATGATGTGAATGTCAGTGATAATGATGATAAGATACCCAACATATCGTCTCCTGTAGCCCACCTGTGGACGAGTAAAGATGATTGTAGACCACTTGTAAGGCCTGAAGATGCAACCTCAACAGGTAAGTTACATGAACAGTTGGACCCCACCAATTCAAACTCAGTTATTTCAAATTGCTGGTTATTTTGAACTCAAAACCATTTCCCTGAGTTTGTTCTTCAGTCATTCTCTATTGGCCATTTAGAAAACCTGCTATTTCAGACTATTTTTCATCTCCCCTAAGAGTTCAAAATAGCATGGTAAATTTGAACAATTCTATGAATAGCCTGTATGACATTTGGTTTAATGCTGACTCCAATTTATTAGAACATGCCTTGTTCATTGATCAAACCTTACAGGCTCTGATAACTTAGCTGTCACAACATGAGCTGTTCTTAATAAGTTTGATTTTAACTTACAATAATTATATTGGCAAGTGAGGCTTTGGAACGAAATGGTGCACCTTTTACAGTGCATTTATGTAAAGCTTGGGAAACCCAGCTGTAAGAAAGAATTTCAACTTTCAACAATTCTTGAGGTAAACTGCTCATAAAAAAAATTCAAGTTTTTCCTTTGATTATTTTCATTATTTGAAGTAACACAATTAATTCAAACAACAGTGCACAACGAAGAAAATGCAACAAAGATCCTTTGAGCCTTAAAATATTAATTCAATTGAATGGGCTTTTGTCACCTTTGGTGAATTTTTAGCTGCAGTTTTGTCAAAGTTACAAGTGATCAAGAATCAAAGAATGACAGAAGGAAACTGTATGGAACCAAGGTGAGTTTTAAGCTTGAATTTCTTCTACAAATATTCCTTTAAAAATTAAACCCCACTCTGAAATAGGTTTTGTAAATGCAGTTTTCTTATGTGACCTAAAACATTTTCAGATGCTAACTAAAGTTAGATGTATGACCAACCAACATTTAAATGCAAATTCCTTTCTGATGATAACCACCCCCCACCCCAAAAAACGGCACTTCCCCTCAAAAATAAGCCTTTTAAATAAATATTTTGAACAAAATAAGCTCAGGCCTATTACAGAAATTTAACACTCAGACTTTCTTTCAGTACTAGTGCTACATCTGCAAACTCATGTAACATCCACCAAGTAATAGTTTTCTATTTTCTCTCTGACTAAGAGTAGAATCAGTGATGTTTTCTTATGCAACAATCATGTTTTTGGTGACTTTTAGCTCAGCACAGCAATCTCTGCAAATAGTATTGGATGTTTATCAGCCAGGACTGAACTTCAAGAAAAGTGATCCAGGACCGCCAGATTTTTGTATCACTGTTTGCAGGTTTGTTGTCAGTGTTATAACTTCCATTTGTAAGGCATTAGAATTTTTAATTTATTGTAACAAACAAACAAACAAACAAACAAACAAACAAAGGCAAGTAGTCCTTTAACTGAAAAGGATGAAAAAGGCAGCAACTTAAATTACTTTTATTCCACTGAAGTCATCCGAGAGCTTGAGGCAGCTGTTAAAACATAGGCAAAATATAGACTTATGAGAGCCTCGTCCGTCAAACTGCTTTATATGACTGCAGTTTTGAAAATTCTACATTGTATGTCCAGTGGGGTCCATAGTCTGTTACTAACGACTACTGATAAGCGTTTTACTCGCTCTTCAAAATCTGGTCAACTCGCATACAGTCTTCAAACTCTCTGAGCGAGGTGATCTGGATCCGACGTAGTTGACGTCCTGATGTAAACTTGTTTATCCGGTTCTTTCAGGTTTTGTGACCCTCCCCCTTCACTGGCAGCTTTAACTGTTCTGAGAAAGGAGTGCTCTCCAGTTCCGCTCAAGATCGCTCTGGTTGATGGTGGAAGCGTTTCTTTTTACAGTGTGATAGATGTGGATAGCCCGACTTTTATTACGAGAGGTTAACACTTCGAGGAAACTTTTCCAAATCGGACAGGGAGTCGAAGCATCAAGCTCGCCTGTGTGCGCTTGTATCAGCGTGTTTCTCAAGGCGGCCATGCTCAGAAGCTGAGGCCAAGAAAACAACGTGCGAGCGCCATGAGGCTACTAAATAACGCTCTAACCTATGAAATGCTATCTGCAATGACAACATAGTGTCACAACTAGGAAGGCTGGTACAGCGCTTTTAAATTTCGCTGCCCTGAAGAACAGTTCAATCGTCTCGCAGACTTGACTCTCTGCAACACGCTCATTTGCGAAGAAACCATACATGTATAGAACAGGTTATATGTTACTAAATCAAAAGTCATTATTTGATGTCCAAAATTACGTTAAATTGAAGCAAACTTAAAGTAACATTTACATTAAATAAATTGGAAAGAAAAACACCAAGAATCATAAAAAAGAAAACCAAAGGGGCGTGAATCTTGGCGGGATTTAACAGGGCTCGGAACGTGCACATCTAAAATAATCTTTTCTTTCCTTTACATAAGCCAGAGACATCGACCATTTATTTTTCCAGGGGTTTAAGTTAAGTCATTGTTAAGGTGCTTAGTTTTCTTTTGTTCGAGTCTGACCCTGAAATCAGAAGTCACCACAAAATTGACCAAAATCTTTTACTCAGAAGTAAAGCCGAAGAACCAATACGGGATGGCAGTGTTCCATGTCTGTTTAACATTCAGTTATGTTTCAAAACCGACTTCCCCTCTCCTTGCGTCAACGTGTATAGTTCGTGAGCCTTTTCCGTCTGAAATAGCGTATTGAGTTAAAACATTTTTGTCTGAAATGGGCTATGCTTTGTTGTATGGCCTGAATTAGGTATGTTTTCAGTTTTATTAGAAAAAAACATGGACATCGCGGAATCTTACACCGTTCTCAAATGTTTAGGCAAATGGAAGCCATTCATGGTTAGCTGAAGTCACGTTATTAGAGACGTCTGAAAATTTTATTGCTCAGAAAATGGTTATCAATTTTTCTGTCAGGTCTGTAATAGGGTGTATAAAATCACTTTTTGATGTAAAGTTTATATGAAATATTTCATATCTGAACTGCGGTTATAGATGAAAGTGAAGAATGATCATCGCAGTTAATTTTCCAATTTAAGCAACTGGAAAGAAGAAGCCTGAAAAAAATCAGGGCTTCAACGGGATTCGAACCCGTGACCTCCGCGATACCGGTGCGATGCTCTACCAACTGAGTTATGAAGCCACACATTGGGAGCGAGGTCAATTAATGAAATATTTCATATAAACTTTACATCATTTCACTCCTCACGGGAAGATACGAACTCAATTAATTGACCTCGCTCCCAATGTGTGGCTTCATAGCTCAGTTGGTAGAGCATCGCACCGGTATCGCGGAGGTCACGGGTTCGAATCCCGTTGAAGCCCTGATTTTTTTCAGGCTTCTTCTTTCCAGTTGCTTAAATTGGAAAATTAACTGCGATGATCATTCTTCACTTTCAAAATCACTTTTTGTTTTGAAATTGGTTAAAGGTCTCGAGAAACAGGCCGCGCACTCCAACCAAACGTGCTGCATACCAGAGCGATTTATTCACATTGGGCTCACCGCGTCGAAAGTAAATTATTCGTTTTGTCAATAAAGAAAGTCAGTTTTGTAAAGCGGTTTTCGAATGAGTATCGAAAAGCAATGGGTTGTGGTAATGTACCGCATTAGGTTGTTTTTATTTCAAGGTAAAACTAAAATTCAGTGACTAAACCTGCAGGAATTTTTAGAATGAAGAGCTAATCGACTTTAAGTTGGGGCTTATCGGCTTCTGGTTGGGGGCTAACCGGCTAGGGGTTTATCGACTTGTGGGTTAAACGACCGGTTACTGTTGTTTTTACTAAAAGAGATCATGACACAATTTGAACAGGAAGTGAACCCATCCTATGAATGTTCAGCATCGAATTTCTCCTTAGAACATCACCAATTATCAAGCAGACTAGTAACGAGAGTACAGAAGACCATCAGCCAAATTTTTCCCCAGCCAGATGAGCAAGAGGGAGGGGGGAACTAAGACAAAAACTTTGAGGGAGTTAGCACATGGATAATATCGTGTCCATCAGTAATGGTGCAGAAGTACAATTTTTTGTTTGGTTGATAGAGCGGTTTTCAATTGAGTGTGGAAACTAACTAAGCAATTACTTTGGTTTTGGTTTTGGTTTTGGTTTTACTACGGTTTGAGATTATCCGAGTAGTCTACTTGTTAAGTAATTGGTTTGGTTTTGGTTTAACAAAAAATTGTTTTATTTCATTTAGGAACAAATACTTTGGTTGACTGGTCTGTGCATTTTTAGAGATAACAAGCAAAACGTTGTAAAGGGGAAAGGAGGCTTGGGGTGGGGGGCCGGGGATGGAGAAACGCTCGTCAAGGACACTCGAAAATTTCTTTTTAAACTTTTGTCACCCATTGTAGATCCTTTGCTGCTTGTAGTGATAAGCACACCTTTTTCAATAAAACACTCCAGATGATGAACGCCCCGGCCTAATTCATTTAAGTGCACTTTACATTAAATACTGCCGCACCCCTACCACTGAAGCAGCCACCCTTGGAGAAATGGAGGTGACCACTTAAGAGGGATTCCTCGGGAATTAGCATGGGGCTTTGTAGAAACGTCAATTTATTCAAATACAAACATGCTTAGGGCAACATGGAATCACTTGAAGTCAATAACAAACGCGCGCCTCGATGTTTTTATCGGTGGACACTTTCTATTTCAGATGCTTGTCTGTCATCACCTTTTCCAAAGCAAAGACAAACTATGTGTATCAAACATTGGGTGGCCGTTCGATAGGGGTAAAGACAATAGAAAACCCCCATCGGGACGACCAACAGGTGGCCGTGGCTGCTTAATAGAGGTGGCCGATAAATAGGGGTTTTACTTGCAGCATTTTACTGACAAAAATTTTGAGACTGATATCTGGCTGCTTATATAGTAGGGTGTAATAAGGGATGACCGCTTAACGGGTGGCTGCTTAATGGAGGTTCGCTTGTATGTCCCATCTAACGACATTAGAGCGTCTGTGTATGGACGTTTAACAGTTTACTTTGAGTCAAGAATGATTTGTTTCGTTAGCTTAGAGGTAATTTAAATCTATTGGAACTAAGATGTCAGATTTCAAGGTTAAAAAGGAATAATACAGTATGCTGGTATCCAACTCGAATGATTCCGCGTGTGTCAAAAGTTAATAAGCAACTCCGTAAGGAAATCCAACTTTTACAGCACCTTTAAACTTTTGTTTGTAGAGTTTATTATGATGAAAACTGTGAGCGTACATTGTTTCGTGTCGATTCGTGATTGTAGCGTTTGCAGTATCTAAGTTAATCATGTGATCTTACACTGAATATTAGTTTCCTCATCGGATTGCTTTTGTTGCCTTCAGATTATCCAAACCAGACAATTAACTCCCGGGAATTATATAGAAGTATCCTCACTAAACGATATTTAGTTTACAGCGTTGACGCTGAGGAACGCTTGTCAAGGAATGGCTAAATTTCAGGTAGGTTCTCGCTGAACTGAGTTTTTAATCCGTAGGTGATAAATCATTCATATATTGAGCTAAGGAGGCGAAAAATCAAGTTTAAGCCCATTTTCAAATACAATCTTAACAAGTTAATAAAGATGGTGAATTTTAAGCTCGGTAATGAAATGTGAAGGTGAATTAATCAACATGACACGAGCGTGGGACAAAGAAAAATTCTGAACTCAGTTAAATGACCTTGCTCTCCATGAGTTCTCGTAGCTCAGTGGATAGAGCGCCCGTCCGGTGTTCGGGAGATCATGGGTTCGATTCCTGTCCGGGACTCAGAATTTTTCTTTGTCCCACGCTCGTGTCATGTTGATTAATTCACCTTCACAATCTTAACAGTTTGTGGGCCTCTCCTAGTAGCGTTTTGGTGAAAGTCGTTTTGTTGAGAGCTTCGCAAATGGTACTTATATTTGTAACCTGACGAACTTCGGGCAGCGCATGGTTTTCACTGCATCATGTACGAGGAGGTGAAACTGGTGGCCAACCTGGCACAGTCTCTATCAGTTCCAAAGCAATACTTTCTCAGCTCTTCCAAATGATCGCTGAATTCGTCGCTGTTTGCTACGGCCACAAAAAATCATGGGGGAGGTGGGAGGGGGGACTGAGTCTCCCAAATTTTCAAATGGGAGGGCTGCAGCTCCCCCCTCGCCTCCTGCAGCTCTGCTTCGCCGCCTATGGCCGGAAGTCTTTCAATTTGTTGATATTAACTTCATTGGAGACCACTTAGTAGAGTCACACACTTCAGTTAAACTCAATGCGAACTTTGTAATTTCGTCTCAGTCAGTCAACAATGCAAACTGCCCAAAGACGCACTCTAACAAAAGGAAAACTCCGGGCAAAAAATTACTATATCATCATATTTTTACAACTCCTCTAGTTCCCCTTAAGAAAGCTACCCCGACACAAAAACTCTTCTGGTAATTATACCGCCCCGCCTACAATAAACCAATGGGCGTAGCTCGGTAACCAGCTAATTGCTAATCACATAACAATCTTTTGCTGTTTACCAGGCATCCTACCGCCCTTGTCTTGAGCTGGAGATCAAAGTTCTCCGCGGGCGTGACGTCGTGTTAACGTCACCTCAGTTCTGTAAGTATATGAGGTCGTCACACAACGCTCTTCTCCTTGGGGTACTAGCTTTGATGGCGCAGGAGAAATTGGATTTTTGAATATCCTATTTGAAGAACCTAGTCATCTTAGCTTATCTTGTTTGATGATCCAATCAATTAGATCTGGTAGTTGCAGAAGTCCTAACAGGCCTAATGCATTTTATTATTATTATTAATTATTATTATTATTATTATTATTATTATTATTCGTTTGTAAGTTAGTATTTCCCTGACATATATATTGTCCTAAGAATTTTTACAGTTGTAATTTTTTATAAGCCGCTAATAAACATTATTATTATTATTATTATTATTACTGCCACACACTTATAATGTTAACAATACATATACGTACATTACTTACAATACTAATACAACTACTTACTCACAGTACTACATCTACTTACACTTCATTACAATACTCATGCCATATGGTTGTAAAAACATAGTACAAGCACAATTGTAAACAGATTGCTAATTAAGGTACAAAGCCCATGCACAAACTCCACTTCTTATAAAATTTGTTCATGTTGTCAGTATTAACACATATAAACTTTTCTGTTTCATACTTAACTTTTGCCTTTAGTTTAAAGGCGTTTATGGTAGGAGGAGTCAGATTTCTTCTGCAATCCCATACATATAATGTAGCGACTAGAAGCAAATAGTTCAGTAAAGGGTAGCTTGGGTAAATTATGCCGATAATGACATCTTGCAGAGTAAGGTGGACGAATTGTCTTGTCAGTAGGTAGAAAAAGTATTCAAAATTTTTCCAGAAGAGTTGCACAAGGCTACAACAAAAAAGATATGGTAAAGGGTTTCTGGTTCTGATTTACAGAACGAACATTTATCCTCTGATATATAACCTATCTTTACTAACTTTGTATTGGTAAATAGTATTGAATTAAGGACTCTGTATTGGAATGCTTTTATGAATGGTCTAAAGGAAACCTTATGCGGTAGCCAGAAAACCTTTTTCAAATGATCCTCTGACAAATTAAAAGTGTATCTCAGATGTTGAGAATTATTTGAAGCTGGGCTTTTGTGCTTTTTATTAATGTGAAGTAGTCCTTAGATTTCTCTTTTGACACATCGAAGTCTTCCAGTGGAGAAATTTCGGAAGGAGTGTGTTTCTTGGTTTTTAGGTGTAATGGTACAGAGTGACGAAGTACTGCCCAAGTTAAAAAGTTAGTTTTGCTAATTTTGCTTGAAATAATCTCAAAAGAATTTGTGGTATCTGTGTAAAATAAAAGATCATTTACATAAATAACGCCGTTTTCAAAAAAAAATTCCATAGAAGATGGGCTTATCGCTTATTCATATCTCTTTGTTGTTCCACACTATATATTGCCATTTTTTTAGTATCATAACCGTTTCGAAATTCTGACCACCACTGAAGTAACTCGGAACAAAAAAGGGAAGGTGAAAAGTGAAGGTGAATTAATCAACATGACTCGAGCGTGTCATGAAAAATTCCATAGGAGATGGGCTCATCGCTTATTCATATCTCTTTGTTGTTCCACACTATATATTGCCATTTTTTTAGTATCATAACCGTTTCGGAATTCTGACCACCACTGAAGTAACTCGGAACAAAAAAGGGAAGGTGAAAAGTGAAGGTGAATTAATCAACATGACACGAGCGTGGGACAAAGAAAAATTCTGAGTCCCCGACAGGAATCGAACCCATGACCTCCCGAACACCGGGCGGGCGCTCTATCCACTGAGCGCCCGCCCGCCCTCAAAAAGGGAAGGTATAAAAAGAGACCTCAGTAACGCTTCAGTGATACTCGTAGGTAGCTTTTTCAAGCACCGTCATTCTCTCCAAAGATTCTTTTCAGCCAGGCTAACCGTAATGATTTAATCATACTTTCAAGATCGATCATTTTTAATCCGCCATTCTCGTATTCATTTATCGTGGACAGTCTTGTTACTTTATCCGTTCCTTTCCATAGAAATTTAAATAATATTTGGTTCAACTCTTGGACGATTTCCTTTGGAGCAGGCAGAAGTGACAAAATATAAACAAATTTAGGGATCATTAAGGACTTGATAATTGTCACTTTTCCATAAACAGAAAGACCTCTTGAAGACCAGACATTTATAAGTTTTTTAACGGTATCCAACCTCTCGATAAAATTCTTTTCGTGTAGTAATTTAGTATCATAGGAATAATAGACCCCGGGAGCTTTGATTGGTTTGCCGTTCCATTTAATACCAAAGGATTTTAACTTGTTATTTCTTAACGAACCCAACCACATTCCTTCAGTTTTAGATGTATTTATCTTAAGTCCTGACAGTTTTCTGAAAACATCGTGGAGGTTGAAAAGGGCATGCGCCGAATCTCTGTCTGATAGAACAGGCCTAGCTAATGCATGATTACGTCACACATTCAAAACTGATCGCCAAGCCTCGTACGCGCGAAATTTTCTCAAACCGCTGCCATCTTCGTGCTGTTTTCACGAGGGTATTCTTTTCATCTTTGCTGCTTTGGGAATTTTTCAGCGATAAAATGTGCAATTTGCATTTTTAAAGCGAGGCTTGGTGGTGAAATTTTCTTGTGTGATGTTTGTTGATCGTTGTTTTCTTATTCCCCTGACAAGTCATGTTAACCCACTAAATTGAATGCGTGTGAGAGTGTTATTGTTTATGTGCACAGGGGACAAACCAGATCCATATGTCAAGCTCCTCATTCCCACAGCTCCAAATGGCAGTCGGCAAACGTCGGTGAAATACGACACCAAAAATCCGATATGGAACGAGGCTTTTCAGTTTTATCTCGATCCAGTGGTGCAGAACCATTTGGGTGAGCTGTAGTGAAAGAGTAAATCTCCCTAACAGAGAGCTTATTACAAATTAGGATCTAAGATTATGTAGCCTGTCCACAGACGCTTTTTTTTGTGTATTTATGAGTTATTTTTTCTTCGAGTGCGCCAGCAAGCGCCGAGCGCACGCGGGAGGGTGAAAAAAAATATTGTCTTTCCTTAGCCCCACCCCACTGCGTTTTGGCTCGTTCATATTTCCCGCAATTAATATTTTGATTGCGATCTCGATGAACTCAAGACGAAATAGAGGGTGTGTGGACAGACTTAAGTTTACGTTGAGCTGTATCCGTTTTCGTAGAAATCACTTTGGTCGAATCTGACAAGTACACTGCAGATGACGGACTGGAAACTAAAACGTTTGACGTCAGTGGACTGGAACTTAATAAAAGTTACCAACACACCTTTACCTTTGGCGAGGCGTTTCAGGTATCGATGTTCTGTGTGTTATTGTCCATCTTACCTTAAGACAACATCAAAAGCCTCACAAGTTTGGACTTGTATTTCAGCTCGTTATCTCTTCATATCAGAGGTAGTTAACATTGGTTTCCATGTCGCTTTTGGAGACGACGTCTCATGTCTTGAAGAGTACTCAAACGAGCAGGCTCGCAAATAAAAATACAAACCTTGAAATTGGAATATATCTTGGTCCTACTTGGTGTTATAATAAATTTATTGTCAAAGTTATTCGCATCGATAGTTGTGGAAATTCGGCTCAGAAAATTAGGAAGTTTAAACCCAGCGTTATTTAACTGGAAAATGTGAAATATGGCATGAGTATAACATTAATCTGCGCTTGTAATGACTTACTTATCATTTAATATTTTCATCATTGTCTGAAGTGTTGATACCACTCGTTATCACTTGTCAGGATTCAAAAGTGGACGTGCAAATGAAAGCCACAGATTGGTGAGTGAATGACTTGTTTCAAAAGTGGGGGTAGAGGGAGAGAGAAAAGCTCCCAGAATTTAGGTACGCGGCGAGTTGGTGGCACCCTAAGGGTTGCCAAACACACACACAAAAAGAGAGAAAGGTCAGGGGTGTTGTGAGTGACACCGTCGGCAAAGTAAACAAGTATAAAAGTACCTCATTTTTTCACACATGCCTCATAAACTCCCCATTCCCAAAATCACCTTCAAGTATTTCACAGCTCCCTGTCCACTCATTAAAGATTAGCATGTACTGTATTTTTGTAACACAGTTATACTACTTTATCCAAATTTATTGTCGAAAATAGTGAGTTTAAATAATGTTATCTATAAAAAAGCTAGACTGCCAATGCCCCCCACCCATCTCCCCAAAAGACGAGAACTCATGACCCCCAAAGTGTCAAGTTCAACACGGCTAGTTTTAAGTCGCCATGATATTACCTGCCTGTTTCTTTTATTATAGAGCATTCTATGCAAGGAGTTCCTATATTAGGCCTAATTTCCAGGAAAAATCCGCTTGTTTCTGTATTGTCTTTAACTAAAAAAATACGATGGTGATGTTTTAATTTTTCCACTTTGAAAAGCACCGCGCCTTCTGACTTGCGATACGATATAGAGTTATGTGACGGGGAAAAGGCTTTTCTTCAGAAAAGAAAGAAAATAATGTTGGAGGCCATGAAAAAATATCTAGGGGAACGAGGACCAAAATCTCTTAACGAGGTAAGAAGTTTGAAGTTAAAACTAAGGTACTTTTGACAAAGCCATTAAATTCTAATTCAGATAAGTTGCTTAACACTCACTATAAACGATACGATACAAGCCCATTATCTTGTTATTTCGATTCAGTTCCTAAAGAAAGGCATCACATATAAAACGTCTGCTTATTATACCCTTTACAATTAAGTATTATAGATCGAGCTTGTGTAGCTTCGTGGCTCGTGGCTCGTGGCTCGTGGCTCGTGGCTCGTGGCTCGTGGCAGAATCCAGATTTTTCGAGGAGCCCCAATCTTGACATGCTCTGTGGCAATGAGTGAAAACGTTTAACCATCGTCGATATTGGAAAAGGCTCGTTTATGGAGGAATCAGCTCTTCTACGATCATTCTAGATCTCTCTAGGACTCAAGTGATTCGGAGAAAGGAAGCGGTGTAAATATTCGGTAATACGTTCTTGATTGCCTTTTCCAGGTACCCAACCTCGTCATTCTTGGCGCCGGAGGCGGGTTTCGTGCCATGGTGTATCTCAGTGGTGTGTTCTGTGCACTGAAGGACATGGGACTGTTTGATTGTTGTACGTACACTTCTGGCCTATCAGGGTCAAATTGGTATGTCAATCACAGTTTCTTTGTTCTATACTATAGACCCTAGTCATAAATGGCTATACTTCTTTAAAATTATTTTGTATGCATTTGAATTAGCCCAATTAACCTCGTCTGAGAGTAAAAATTCTTTTGAATTATCAACTCGAAAACGAGGTTAGTCGGGCTAATTTTAATACTTGCAAAAGAATTTTTAACTGGCTGCCATTTATGAATAGGGCATAACTAATAGCCAATTGGAGTCCTCGTAGAGTCTAAACTGCATCATTAAAGTTGAAAGAGCGGCCTTCGACAGTATTCAACAGTACTTTACCATAAATTAAAATACTTTGGACTGATTAACTGCAACTACAGTTATCCTTTTAAGCGTCAGATATTGGACAGTCTTGTAATCTGCTCTCATCCGAACCTTAAGCCTCTGACTCTTTCATAGTTTAAAAGCTCTTCTCCCAAATCCTAGAAATAAACGCCCGTTGTAGATGTGAATTAAAGGAACATGCTGAATATTGAAAAGATATTTGATTGCAAGTTCTGAAAGAATTATTTGCCAACTATGTTCACATCCGTTCCTTGTCAAACTTTGTAAACTTAATATATTTTGTAAACCCTTTGAAATTATTGTATGTGCCATGATTTATGCATGGGGCAATTTTCTAAATGCGAGACGTAAATTAAACCATCAGCAACACTCTCTCTAGGTTGCTATTTTATAGCAAACGTAGTACACGGAGCAGCCGAAAAGCAACACGATGAACGTTTTCGTGGGTGATGTAGCAGCTCTCGTAAGGTCTCACATGAATGGCTTGCTACCCTTTGAGAGAACAATAGAACAAACAACAGAAACAATGCCCCTAGCCCTAGAAAAATAACAGCTGCTAACAATGACGAGAATTACAAGCTTCCGAGAGCTGCCACACTTCTGCTTTTCGTCGCGTTAGTTTTGTGGTTCGGTTTATCACGTTTTGCCCAGCCTATTTCTCGAGGATGCCTTATGCAAGGCCAAACCTGAGTAATGAACGCGCCTTTTTCGGTGCACTTGATCTGTCATTAAAGTCCTTTCTATATTACATTCTCGTCCCGCTTCAGTGTATAATGTTTTGCCGGCCCAGCCTAATTATCAAGGATACCTTATGCTCAACCTCACCTGTATAATGAACGCGCATTTTTCTGTCCACGCGATCTGTTGTTAGGTTCCTTTCGATGTTATATTCTCATCCTGAGTGGCCCAAGATTCATCCTCAAGTGGTGAAGAATGAAATGAGAGATATTTTTGAGGATAACTGGATGATGAAGTTCTTGTTTTCTCCATCGTGGCTGATAAACCACTTGAAAATCATACAAGGAAAGAAAGAGCGAGGCCAACCTGTTACTTTCACTGATTTCTTTGGTTATCTAATTGGTGACGTGTTGCGAATAAAGGTTAGTATACATCTTTTATTACGTGGCTTGTTTTTGTAGCCGATATAACGCGCGCTCTGATTGGCTAATGCTAGGGCATTATTCTCCCGTAATGTCCACAGGCCGATTACGGGCCCGCAAAGACAAAGCAAAGCACCATATAATAAACAACTTTTTAACCACGAACGTTCGGTCTTTACGGTAAGATCTCGAAACTTGGCCTCGCCGTTTTGACCTCGCTATCGCTCGGTCAGTACGGCAAGGTCTCGGGTTGAGATTTTCCCGTAAAGACCGCACTCTCGGTCAATAAGTAGTTAGTAATTAAAACTCCGAGCTTGTCATGATCAGATGGTAATAAGGTGCAATGTGCTCGTTTTCAAAACGAAAAGCTCCTTTGTGTTGGTACTTTTACCCCCCATACATGTTGCCCTATCGCAAACGTTTTATTCCATGTTGTCATAACAACTTGCTAAAAATCCCGTTAACTACCTTTTAATTCCTGTTGTTGTTGGTGGTGGTGGTGGTTGTGTCCTTCTTCTTCTTCTTCTTCTTCTTCTTCTTCTTCTTCTTCTTCGTCTTCCTCTTCTTCTTCTTCTTCTTCCTCTCCCATGCCTATTATTTTTTTTTCTAAGATACAGAGCACTCTCCAAAATGTACTACTTTTTCTGTTAAAAGCGAAAAGACGTCCCTAAGCTAAGTGATCAGCAGCGTGTTGTTAAAGACGGCTTGGTACCATTTCCTCTTTACAACTGTGTTCACGTCAAAACAGATGTGCCAGCAAGAGAGTTTGGTGGTGAGTGATTCATTAATCTTTAATTTTTCCTCGGCCCCAAAGCATATGTTATGCGCCACTACAGAAACTCAGTTTGGGCAGAGACAACACCAGCTGATGTCGGCTCACAGATTGGCTGGATTATCAGAGCCGAACCGATGTGAGATGTGATTGGTCAGCGCTAACCAAAGGCAACCATCGACCAATCATAGTTAGTTCTTGCATTAATCTATAATTCCCCTTTAAGTTAATAGAGTATTGGCCTTCGTGTGGGTTGTTGCTACATCGTGCTGACGAGACCAGACCAGACCAGACCAGACGTGGCCAGACCAGACCAGAGTCTGATAAATATTGCGCATTTCAAGCAATGGCTCGAATTGTGTTATTGTGATCGAACAACTTAATGAATTTCTTGCTCTGCAAACTTTCCACTTCTCTCTTTCATAGAATGGGTTGAGTTCACCCCGTACGAAATAGGCATGGCAAAATATGGTACTTTTGTGAAGACAGAGCAATTCGGAAACAAATTTTTCTGCGGCAAGCTTGTACGTTCTTACAAAGAACCGCCTATCCATTTCCTTGAAGGTAAGATTTTTAATGTCACACCCCCTCTCCTAACCGGGTTCAAGCTCTGGTGGAGATCTTTGTGCTGTGTTCTTGGACAAGGCAATTTACTTTCACAGAGTCTCTTTACTGGGGGTACTGATGGTATTAAACCATACACTGGACTAGCATCCCATCCAGGGGGAAGCATGCTCCTCGGAAACTGGTTTAAGCCCGGCGGTAGACGACGCAGATTTGTCTTCGGTGCCGACATAATAATAATAATAATCATCATCATCATCATCATCATCATCATCATCATCATCATCATCATCACCTTTCTTTATTGCGGGTAGCACACAACGGTAATAATTGAAACACCAGACCGCCTCACGTTTGATTGGTCATTTATTCATCACTTTCCACGACCTCACTTTTCTTCATTTAAGCATAAGTTTACCGAATAAAAAGCAATGGGGGGCGGGAGAGTCTGTTTAAAAAGAAAAAGGCTTGTACTTGCTCATCTGGCCAGAGTGTGACGCCATCATTCAGAATAATTAATAGCCTTTTGCGTCGACAGGTCTGTATGGCAGTGCGTACACTTTTGTAGTGCAACGTTGTCTTGCCTCGGGAAAAAAGCCTGCTTCTCTGGAAGATCAGATACGCATCACTGGAGAATTGCTACAAGAACTGCATAATGGTATGAATTTATTAACATGTTTTTAGATCATAGTGTGTCCAATATATGTATTATAAGTAAATTGATATAATTAAGGGCAGCTTTCAATCAATAAGCCCGAGACAGAAACATTCTGTTGTCTTTTCACTACTTAATTTTACAGTAAAGGCATGCCTCAGAACTGTCCATCAGGGTATCCTCCTTAGTGAGTTTTTGATTTATACATGAACATATGTATGTTTTCAAAAGGCGAATAAAAAGCGTGGAGACAGTTACATAGAAAGAATATTAAACCGCATGAAAATGTTTTGAAGATGTCCCATAATCGAACAATTTTTGGATCGGTAGCGAGCTAATCCCGGGTTAATATAACTCTTGAAAACTGTCTTACTAAAACCTTCTTGACTGAACCAGTATACAGAAGCTTCACGGTCCGGCTTACCCTTTGATATTCAATTTTTCTCATTTTCGCCTAAAAAGGCACAGAGAGGTTTTTCGTTGTGAAACACCAGTTGTAATATGTAATAGACATGAACGTTCGTTAAAAACTGTCTGGAAGAAACATTTGTCATTGAAAATAACTTTAAAAGGATTGGCCGTGGTTAACAATAAGAAGGATTGTCTTGTATATAAAGCAGGGTTTTGTTTACACTGGTCAACTCATAACTACACTTTTTAATATATAATATATAGTATATAAATAACTATGTTGTTGAAAATATATACGTGCTTTACCCTGCAGGAGGAGCGATTGACTCAGACGAAAGTCTGTGCTTTGATGCTGAAGAGAGCGATAACGAAGAGGCTCAAGAGGACGATGTCAAAGCAAAACAACAGCTCGTAGAGCAAGAGCCTGAGGAAGACGACAGTTTTGAAAACTTCTTGAAATTTCTCGCGGAAAAGTTTCCAATTCTTAAGACCCGTGAGGGCCGAGCAGGCCTGGTCCATAACTTTCTTCGAGGGCTCCAGCTGCCATCGGCGCCAGTCCCATCGGGTAAGAAAATGTCTTCTTGTACATGACTAGTTGGCTTCTTCATCCACACCACGGAATCCATGACGAATAGACCGTGCGTTATCCGGAGGCCAAGAGCTAGCCAAGAAGCTGCAATAATGCGTGAGACGAAAATGATCACCTTTTTCCAATGATTGATTTGAACTGTTCTCTGTATTTTTATCTCTTAGAACTTTCTTTTGAGCTCTTTTACTTTTATAAAGCGCTTAGCAGAACAGATCTGAATAGGCGCTATATAAATATCTATTATTATTGTTGCTTTTATTACTATTACTATTATTATTATTATTATTATTATTATTATTATTATTATTATTAACTGCTTCGCTTTCCTTCCCTTCCCCAGGACCTGATGCCGTTGAGGACACTGTAGACCAGTATAGTGTGAGGTCCGAGCGTATCTTCCTGATTGACAGTGGGTTGGTGTTCGGATCTCCTAACCCTATGTTCTTTATGACACCTCAGCGAACTGTGGATGTCTTCCTGTCCTTTGAGACAAGTGATCGTCGCTGGGATGACAATCCGCCCTTCAAGGTATTGTTAATTGTCATGTGATCTCATTAGCAGGAGGGTTTAAATTTCTTGTTTTAAATTATGATCAGGTACAAAGAAATAGATTCCGATATCTATAGACTATAGCATGGCGTGATAACTAAAATTTTGCGAAAAAAAAATGCAAGGGCTCATTAATTGGCGCTTGTGCCTGTCAGAAAATTTTGAAAGCCAAGGTCTCGTTCAGTATTTCACGCAAAGAGCTTATAATGTCGCCGATTACTAAATTTTTGAAGCTCTTTAACCAATAGGTCACGTTCGATATATCAACATTCTAACATCGATCCGCGGCTTTCGGGTCAAAATTGCATTTTTTAAAGTTTCCTTTGTCTTTCAATTCCCAAAGGAGACTTGGATACAAAGAAAACACCACCAAACATAGAAGTTTGTCCTGAAGGTCTCGGAGCCATGTTAGAATATTGATAAATCGAACGTGGCCTATTAGCATGATGCCTTCTCCACACAAAGCCGTGTGTTAATGAGGCAAAATGTCAATAATGACGTCAGGAACTCGACTCTTTCCTCGCTGAAGAGAATTCTGACGAAGAACCCAACAAATTCCACTTTGATGCGTTAACTTAGCTTTACTGAGATCTGTGTGCCGTGAATGGTTGTTCCTTACGCGTCAAAATTCAACAGCGCGCGACAACCAATCAGAAGCCCTAAACGGATCTCTGTGGAGCTACGTCATCAGAATGGAATTTTTCGGGGCAAATACGGGAGACTACAGACCTCTTTTAGCGAGGGATGTGTTCAGCTCGAAAGGAGAGATAACGTATTTCGAATTCTAATCTGGTTTGTTCTTCGTTTTATCCTATATTTTCAGGAGCTCTTGTTGGCTGAGGAGTGGGCGAAAAAGAACAACGTGAAGTTCCCTCCGATCAACGCCGAAGAACAATTCAAGAAATACGGATTGAAGGAACTCTATGTATTCCATCATCCCACCGACCCTTCATGTCCGATCGTGATGCATTTTGTAATGGTAAATTTAACGTTTCGGGAAGAAAGCGCACCAGGTAAAAACTTACTAAAGTATCTACAAACTACGATTCTTTGACTGAACCGTCACTCCAAAGCTTCCTTAACTTTTGTAACTTTCTTAAAACGTTCAAGTTATCAAAACGGCTGAAGCCTCAGGGGATTAATAAATTTTAAACTTAACAAGAGAAAACATGTAGCCTTATTACACGATTAAGTTAGTTCAGAACTGAGGGCCAATAACTAAAATCAGCCAATCAGATTGCTCCATCTCTAAGCATTGGACCGGACACTGTCCCGAATGATCCTGCAAGATCATTCTGGAAGATTTTCTGGTATTTTCGGTCGTGTAATAAATCAAGCTTAACTAAGTTTGCTAGGGACCGTACTGGGAGAATATCGGCCCGAGGTCTTGAAAGTACGGTCCCGAGCAAGCTTGGCTAATGAGATAGATAGACAGAATTTCCCCGAGGAAGGAATAACGTTCAAGCTTGCTAAGGCCTGGAAACGAGTGTCTCAAATGTTGCTTTTATCGCGCAAGCCCGTTAACCAGAGTAAACCCATTTTAAATGATCCAATACTAGGCCTGTCTGCGCAGCAGATTCAATTGTGACAACTGGCTACTTAGAAGTGGTGAAATTTCCGGTCTTACGCCTTCCCATGTGAGGGAATTTCCTGTAAAAGCGAATGGGGATGATTTTTGTACCGGAGGATAAAGTTCATATAGATTGTTACCGTATTGGTAGCAGACACACCTTTAGAGATACCCTGGTACCTAGCTTAGGGAGTGTTCAATAGGGAAACATGACTATGATGACAGGAGCTATCCCTCACTTGAAGACTAGTTCCTCTTAACCGTGAAAATGAATTCGACCCACGCCCCAAAAAACGATTTTTAGACTTTTATTAAACTGGGGTTTAATTTCCTCTCATAATTTCTTAGACATCGTCACGTTTATCACACGTTAGACTATACCGGGATTTTACTTTCTAATTTCGGGCCATTAATTTTTCTTAGGACCTTAACGAAAAAACTAATTAACTTTTATCCCACTTTCCTTTGACAGGGGTCAAACGAAAGACCGACGAAGAGAAGAAATTTGCCGACTTCAAAATCCTCGATGACCCGGATAATTCCTACAGCACCTTCCGTTTTCAGTATCCAAATCTTCAGTTTGATCGTCTCTCAGATTTAGGTTACTTCAACACGCTTCTCGGCGAAGATGCCATCAAAGATGTCATGGCTGAGTGTGTGAAGAAGCTGCGAGCTTAGGTCAAAAGACTGGCAGGCAATGAAAGAAAAATGCTTTGTCACATTTAATCAATCAGCAGGAGGAGTTTCTTTTCTAAAATAATACCTATTACAACAAAATTTGTTTCATAACCTCAAAGCACACGCAGAACGTTAAATTGAATTAAGAACTAACTTGAAGACAGAACAAGCTAAAAATTATTGTTGATATATAGTTAACGTAGTTAGCTTGTTTTTAGTGTGTTTGGGCAAGTTAGTTAGCTGGTAATTAAGATAGAAAAATTAAAAAGAACAAAAGAGCTCGGAAATAGTCATGCCATAATTTACGTGCGAAGTTCAAATAGTTCAAATGCTTAAGTGAAGCATCCTAGCATTATAATCAGAAACTAGCGTTGAAATTTAAAATAAAAGTCGCAAAACTTCTCTGTTCCGTTTCCTATCAGATCAATGACATTTTCCGTTGTACTAACGTATGTCCTTCCTTTCTTGTTTGCTCCCTTGCTTGCTTTCTTCCTTACGTCTCGGTCCATCAGTACGCACCACCCCTCCCCCACCAAAAGAAATGATAAAAATAAAAATAAAAATACAGTGGAAAAAAAAACAAAAAAAAAAAAACGGACGAGGCCAATATCCAGCCATCTTTACTGAACAATCTTGGTCAATAGAGGGTTTATAACATGGCTTGAGCATCATTTCTTTGCGGGACACAGCAGGCAATCCTGAGCATAGGCGTACGGGCCGGGGTGGGGGAGGCGGGGGGGCTGCAAGCCCCCCAGTTACAGAAATTTTTGAAAATTTTCGGGCAAAACGCTGATGATTCGGGCAAAAGTACTCGGGAGAAAACACTCTAAAAGGTAATCAAAGCCAGGCTTGTAGGGTACTTTCTCTGACGTTCGCCTTGTCAAGACGGAGTTGAGTTCAAATGATCTAAGGATCCAGGAAATCTGTTTTAAAAAAGCCATATATAGTTAAATGTGTATCGTGGAAATTCATGGGGATAGGTATTACTTCCATCAACAAAACAATGACAGAATCAAAGCAAACTAAAACCTAGACTTTTGTTTTTGTGGTTGCTCTGAAAAGAGCCGTTTTGAATGGCTCCACAAAGAGCCGTTTTAAATTTTCTTGAACTTCTCGTACGAGGAAGAATTTAATGTTTCTTTTATAAGTTCCTGATTTTACTAGGCTATCGATCGAGGTCATGGAGTATGAGAGGTTTCAAAATAACTACATTGGAGTCCCAATTTTTCGAACCCTCATTTTTTCGAACTTCCCGATAACTCGTTTCCCTCTCCTTAGTCGAACACTGTAATTTTAGCCCCGATTCCTCAGAACTCACCGATTTTTCGACCCAACTTTCGTTTCCCTTGGAGGTTCGAAAACTCGGGACTCCACTGTAATTTTGGAATGATAATAGTTTCATTAGACGTGAGAACTGTGAAAGTTTTTGTTTTTACTGCGATTTGAGTGCGTTTGTACAACACATGCTTTCGGGCACTGTGTATTTTTTTTCGGCCAATAAGGTCCCCCCCCGCCTCCCCCCCCCCAAGTCCGAAAGTGCCCGTACGCCTATGATCCTGAGCGTGCCAGAGAGCCCTTTCTTGAGAAGCCAATCACAGCGCAAGATTTGGTTCATCTTGACACAGCCAAAAAGTCACTGGTAATGCCTATGGTCAGGACCCCGGGGGTCAGGACACTTCCCTACTAGCAACTTCGAAAAAATCACGCCTAGCCTGCACCTGCAGAAACGAACAGATATTAGCTTGCGAAACAACACAGTACAGTGGCTGTCGTGCATCTAACCAAGAGCTCGCTGAAGCTGTAACCAAGAACCTTATGGTGAATGTATGACCTCTACTATTCTGGGAGCGTTGGGGAGGAAAGATTGCGTGACTGAGGAGGACTGTGAGTAAACTTGAGCTTCCAAAATAAAATACGGTAAGTACTCCAGGTCCTAAATTAAGTTGTTGTCAGTAAACCATATTATATTTTTTCGTTGAGGGATCCTTGCCCGAATATCATTCTTCCCTCTGAATTTTCAAAATCACCGCGCTTTCCCGGTCCAATCGCCTCGCGCCATTTGTTCCATTTGAGCGCGAGCAGCCTGGGTTTTCAAGATGGCGGAATGAAACGTGGAAAGGAGGCCGTAAAGTCTTATCTCAGAAATATATGTTTTGCCGCTGTGAGAAATACTCGGTTTGTGATGGAGTTATTTGAAGGATTAAGGCGAAGAAAGGGTGGCGTTAATGAAGGAAAAGATATAAAGAAAGAGGAGAAAACTAGAGACGAGAAGAACTTGAAGGACGCTGCAGCTGGGACTGTGGAACCCGGAACTTACTGGCTGACAAGAATCGTGTTTTTGAGATCTCTTGGCTTCATTTATTGTAAGCTGTTAAAATAATTCTTGCGTTTTGTAGAATCAATTCTTTTCTGAGAAATAGCTTCAGGGTAGGCCATGCTATAAGCATAAGCATAAGTATAAGCATAAGAATATCAAAACCCTGCGTTCTTCTTATGCTTATGCTTATGCTTATGTTGCTATAGTGTCCAGTGAGGACATGCTGGCATAAGCATACACATAAGCATAAGCGTAAGACTATTAGCCAATCAGCGAGCACTTTATGCTTATGTCAACGATGTCCTCACAGAACATGCATAAGCATAAGAAGAAAGCTTATGCTTATGCTTATGTCGCAGCTGTCCTCACTAGCGCATAGGCTTCTTATGCTTATGTTTATGCTGATGCTTGTGTCTCAAGTGAGGACTGGCCTTTAAGCTTGACTTAAGCTTATAAATAAGACTAAACTCCTTTTGTAACAGCATATATGTAAGCATACCAAAAAGTCCTGCTCTGAAGAATTTCCCAATGTTTCTATTTGTGCACATAAAAAAAGTCATGTTTTGTTTTTGAAAATTGCCAAGATTCCATTTTATGAACTGTGAAGATATGAAACTACACTGTTATGTATACTGTCATACAATACTCTGTATCTGCACGCAAAAGAGACTCATCACCATCATCACTATGGGTGTACTCAAGGGAAGAAATGCTGGGCTACTGTGTATGTGCCATTGTTCAAGAAAATATCCATAGATCGTTTTCATAGTCACGCAATAAAAAATAAATCGAAAACCATTCAGTGGATAAAGTCAAGAAATTGTGATCTTATAGGAAATAGATAGAGAAGATAGAGAAGACACCTCTCCAAGTTTTAGGTTTCTGCTTTTTCCCAGACTGCAGATATTTGTCGAAATGCTTTGCAGAAATTTACAGAGCCCATAATGGAAACACCATGTTGGTGCACCTCTGTGGTGCACCAATATGGCGGCTGGAACAAATAGACATTTACATAAGCACTTTTCCTAGTGATCTAACTTCTAAAAAAGTTAAAAATCATGAGATAAGTATATAATTTTGACAAATGCGATTGTAGCTTTGTGTCACACACCACCATAACTCTGAAATTCAAAATATGCTGGTTTTCAAACAAAGCACACTACTGAGCTGTAACATTGTAAACAGATATAAATTTACCCCCTCTTATGCCTGATGGGGATAAAAACTTTGGTGGCTCTTTAGTTTTCGATTTTAGAAAATGATGACATCACATGAAAACAATCTATACCCATGGTTGTTGCTAAAATAGGCATCCCCCTCCCCAGGTTTTTTGGTCAGAATGCCCTCCCCACTGCTCAAGAAATTCCAGTTTAGCTTCACACTTTCCTTTAAAACTTTTGGCATTTGATAGCCAACTCCCTTAGAGCATTTTCTATGGACCAACCTAAATACCACAACTTCTCCCTCCATCAATGTCATTGTCACTGTCCTCAGTATGCTTTCCCATTGAGCATTCTGTCCTGCCTTACCTGTAGGCTTGAAAGGTTATATTCTCATGTACTGAGATGCCAACCTAAAAAATCAAAATAAAATGCAAATCAAAAGATCCTGGCCTCTAGTGACCTGTGACAGGGCTATTAATAGGGGCTGTAACCTGTAACACCTGTTCTGGCTGGGTACATGTATGCTTGATGGGCCTTTTAGGATGTTACGGGTGGACTTGCCTGTAGCTCATACAGCTTGCCTATAAAGTAACAGGTTTGTTATGGGTTTGAAGATCAGTACTACAGGTGAATCAAAACTTAACAACAGCCCTGTGCGATTTTTAATTGCAGTTGTGGCCTTTGCAGTAGCACTCAGTCAGAACAAACAGCTTTTAGGCAAAAATGGGCTTCTTCCATCAGACCTGTACCTGAAGAGATTAGAAGATCATTTTGATGAGGCCGGCTGGAGGAAAATTCTTCATGTTCCCACGGTGCTTCTTTTAACTGATAAAAACAAAATTGATGAGCATTTGGACATTTTGGCGTACACTGGGCTGTTATTTTCAGGAATTGTTGTACTCAGTGGATGTGGGAATATCATAATTATGGCATTGTTGTGGGTTTTATATCATTCTATTGTCAATGTAGGACAAAGATGGTAAGTGCAGATCAACTTACATTAATATGGTAACCATTGTGCTAATTTGCACCTGAGGAAAATAAAACAGGGAGGTATAAATGACCTGGGTTATTGCACCTCAAAAATACCCACGAAAACTCACATCAAGAACATATGCCCCCCGAAATACCTCGCTGTTACCTTTTTTCCCTCTCTCTCCCACCCCTCCACCTATGTTTTTATATAAAAAAGAAACTTAGGGGGTAATGTCTTTAAAAATAGTCTTTTTTGGCTCAGATGCAGTGCTCAAATTTTCCTGCATTTTTAAAACATCACTTTGTGATGTAATCAATTCCACTTCTTCAGCTGCATACATGTAGCTTTTATTACAGTTTAGTAGATAAATTAAATGTTGGTAATATTTATAACCCTTGAGTTGCTATTTTTTATTTGTACATTTTCATCTTGTTTTATCTTACTTTGTTGTTTTTAGGTATTCATTTGGTGAGTAGTATTTATTTTCACATGTTCTTGTGGGTTTTATATGGTGTTATTAAATTTGCAACACTTAGTAACACGCCTGCTCTTCCCGTTTAACAAAATTTGTCAAAACATTCCAGATTAAAGGAGCTGATACTATTATTTAATATTTATTTTCTAATAGAAGAGAATTTGAGAAAGATATCAATTTAATTGTCATGAGCGACCAGAAAAAAATTATGTGAGTCCCCAATGAAAGTCTAATCACCCATGGTCTTCTACTCAACAAATTAAACCTAAATCTAAGAATGCTCTGGAGAATTTACCAATAAAAACTTGAAGTTTGAGTGATTGGCAGAAGTTCTTTGTTTCATAAATCAGGTTGACTGTTAACTTTATTGCTTAAATTTTTAGGTTGGGAGTCACAGCTTCTTGAGACAGGCTTTCTTGCAATATTTTTGTGTCCGGTGTTTAAACTGCGTCAAGTGCCTATTTACACACCAACACCTCTGGTTGTTGTTTGGGGATACAGATGGCTTATCTTCCGCATTATGATTGGTGCTGTAAGTTCTGTCATTTAATATTATAATTACTTAGAACCAAACACCTGCAATGCACCATGTTAAGGGCTATGAAGAACTCTACACGCATTGCGGACCTATTCTGCTTTGTTTTCTACATCTGGATGTCATGCCAATTGTAGAAGTACTGCTGTTAGTGCATGCTTTCTTGCACGGTGTTTTCTCAATGTTTTTTGCATAATCCACATAGGGTCTGATAAAGATAAGAGGTGATCAGTGTTGGCGAGACCTCACATGTATGAACTACCATTATGAGGTAATTGATCCTTATTTCAGACTAACAGTCTTCTGCGCTGTGCATTTTGTTTGATAAAATTAATGTTGTTAACAATGCTACTTCTTGTATCTTGAACTCCTGGCACCTTCCCTTTCCTTAGTGGCTCTACAACAACCATTTTATTTTGCATAATACATAGAATATCATTCAGCGAAAGAATACATTACACTTAAATAAGCAAAAAAACTACTCAAAATAGTAAAAACTAAACGAGCTGAGTAGTTACAAGAATTATTATGCTTTAAATTGGTTGTAGGAAAAATAAAGAAAAGACGAGGTAGAAAATGGGCTCTAACCTATTTGTGCCTTAATCTCTGCCTTGAATTTTGTAATGTTGCAAACCATTTTCACATTTCTCCCACTTACCACCATTTTGGAAATTAATCCTGCTTCCAACCCTCTCCTCCCCCAGCTCCCAAAGACATGCCCCCTCTAGGCCAGTTCCCACCCAACTGACTCCTTCCCCAGCCCCTACAGTATAATGTGCAGTGTACATGTAACTTTATGAAAGATGCAACTAACTGTAAGTTCATTTCATTTTTTTTTTTAAATACTGATTTTTATATGCATTACAGACTCAGCCTGTACCCAATCCAATGAGTTATTTTATGCATCAGTCTCCAGAGGTCTTTCACAAGTTTGAAACACTGACAAATCATTTTATAGAGCTGGTGGTTCCATTTTTTATCCTCCTGACCAGACCATTTAGAATTTGGTGTGGAATTTTACAGATTCTTTTTCAGGTAAGCCTCTACCCTCCTCCATTTTAATAATAATTACTATTAATGTTTTTGAAATCCTGAGAAAAAGGAGGTTCTAAAAGCTAAGATTTTCAATGAGGTCTTAGAGCTGATTGGAATTTCCAGAGGGCTCAGGAATGAAACCAAAAAACCTTCCATGAGAGAGGTGTGGATATTTTATTGAGCTTTTTGTAACTAGATACTTAAACTATGGCCAAAAATAAGGTTTCCTCAGAAGTTCTTCTAGCTCATTAGCTGCCTTGTTGATTTAACAGGTTGTTTTGATAATCAGCGGTAACTTGAGTTTTCTGAACTGGCTGACGATTCTTCCCAGTCTTATGTGCTTTGATGACAAGAGCCTGGCATTCCTATTCTCATCATCCTCTGCTAAAAAGGAGGTGATCCACATACAGCAGCTTCCTAGGATTGGTGCTCCTGGATCCAAACCAACATGGGGTATTTGAATAGGCCATATTCATATTCTTGGTTTTGGACTGGAACTAGCTTGCAACTGAAGCTAATACAGAGAGTCTTTTCAAATGCAAATGGCATTTATCTTTTTTTTAATTATGCCCCCCCGCATGAGGCTCCATTGCAAGCTAATTCCAGTCCAATACTGAAAATACAAATATGGCCTATTTGATTGTGTGTTTTTTTATGATAATTAAAATTCAAACACCAATACAATGATTATTTTACCTCAATAAACAGTTTATGTACACATTACACTGTACGTTACAAGGAGCTCCTGACATTACTTTGTTTTCAGTTACCAGTAGTTTTTTCTATTGTTTATTTGTACCTTTTGTAATTTTGTTGTAAATTGTCATTATTTTTTTTCTTTCCTTCCTTTTACTGTAAACTCTTGTCCCTGCCTGGATTAGTTCTGGAACTAGTTGCGAGGCCAAGCAACTGTAACTGTATGGCACAAGAAAACAATAAAATTAAAGTTCAGTTCAGTTCAACTATTCTAATTTTGCATGTTCTTTGCACTATACTGAGTTGAAATTAAGGTAGCATTTAGTCATGATCCAAAGCATTCAGAACTAAATATCCAAGCCATACAAGTGACATAGGAGGTATTATTATTAATTCACTGATTTGCTTTTTTCAACCAAGCTGTTCTTGGGGCCAAAGTGATAAAATTGTGCTTCATTGAAGGAAAAAATCAATCTCATTTCCAGGGTCTCTCATCTGACCGCCCTCCTAGCATGAGAGAGGACGGCTCTGGGGAAGACCCTGGGAACGAGGTTAGAAAAAAATATCACTTCTGTACAGGTTACTTAAGTTCATTCCCCAGTATTGCACTGCGCATCCATACTGCGCATAATTTCACGCGTGATTAGCGCACGCATTAAAAAATGGCGGCTTTTTGTTTACAGCTGGACCTTGCCATATAGGTAAATCGTCATTTTCTCACAAACGAGTATGGTGACCTATCACTTTTTTCTGTTGTTTTGAATTGAGTAATAAATTTCTCTGTGTAAAATAAATATGGACCAATTCTCAGTGAAGAACAAAAAACCAATCGTCGGAAACGTGAATTTAGCAAGCAATCGTGACTACAATCATGGTGCTATTATAAGTATTTATATGGGTATAAACAAGGTGCTGTTGTTCCTAAACGAACATGGGGACCCCTCGTTTTTATTTCAAAATTTAAGTTCCTATAATAAAAACAATCAATGGGCAAAGTTTCACGAAAATCTCAGTGCGGGTTCAATTTCAGTGGAATGACCTTAATTTATATTCCTATGTTATTTTATAAGAAACAGGTTTTTAAAAGTATATTTTTGTGAAACAATTTTTGTTTTTTTTTTAATTTTTATTATTTTTTTCAGTTTTTAGTTTTCAGTCCTGTAATAAAATGAAAGCTCGAACAATCAAGGATTTGCACTACTCATGACATTGGAAAATTCGTTCAAATTTCACTCGCTCGCGCAGTTTTGAGAGAATTTTCAAATATCACTCAAAGTGCAAATCCTTAATCGCACTGGTATTCTAGACTATGATTACCGGGAATACTTGGGATTTAGGTTTACATTTAAGTTCTCAAGTTTTTTTTAGAGGACTCTCGTGGTGTAACCTGCCATATTGACTTCTGCAGGTCTTTGTGTGCGGCGTGTGTTTGAGCTCATGCTTGCTGCCATGATAGCATATCTAAGCATTCCTGTTGTGCAGAACCTGCTGTCGTCACGACAAGCCATGAACACATCATTTGACTCCTTCAGGATAGTCAACACGTATGGAGCCTTTGGAAGGTGAAGTAACTGATAAAATAAACCGTCCACAATATTGAGAACGACAGATAACATATCAAGGAAATGTGATCATAACTAATGCTCCTAAAGCCTATATCTTCAGGCTTATACTAACTTTCATACCATGCCATAGAAAATACAACCAATTGGAATACACTAAAGCTGTTCTATAGTCGATGGTATCTATTTTGGCTACGTGTGTTGTCACAGTCTGATTAATGGAATTTTTTGCGCCTCAAAATGCGTGGTTATCTTTCATTGTATTTGTTTAATACATGTAGCAGTTTCAAGATTATAAGACTATAAATTGTAAGCAAACCGTCAAATGTGACTTGAAAAAAATGGTTAAAACAGTCATGATCTTTTCGGAAAAATACCTTATTAAATAAACCTTCCAATTTATTTCATTACATTGGTGGATATTTAACATGGGCTTTCTTAAAATCCGACAAATTCTGTTTGCTCTTCCCAGCGTAACAAAAGAAAGGACCGAAGTGATATTTCAAGGAACAAGAAACTCGACCATTATACCAGATGAAGATGGAGGCATCTGGGAAGAATATCAGTTTAAGTGTAAACCTGGAGACCCCAAGAGGCGACCATGTGTTATTTCACCGTATCACTACCGACTGGATTGGCTCATGTGGTTTGCAGCTTTTCAGGTCAGTAAGAAAGGTTTATCCCTGGAAATAGATACTTCTACTTTTGTTGTTTCTGTTGTTGTTATTTTCTTTTAATACTGGGATTTGTCGAATCTGCGAAAAGAGATTCTCAAAATAGCCAAGCCGAGTAAACTAAAGATTCGAGGGATATAGATTTGCCGAGAAGCCTGCCAGACGCTCGTTCAATGCGTTCATATCGTTTTTCCATCCATCCTATATCTACGCTCGATTACCAGCCGCTGGAGCCCGCGCTCCTTCCCCGAACCGGTCTCGAGGGAGCGGCGGAAATCGAATCGAAATCGAATTGAAATGGTGCAGCGGTGAGAACGCTCACCTTCTATAAATGTGGCCTGGGTTTGATCTAATTACAATACCCGGTGTCATGAAAACTCTTCCTTGTGTTGTGGGCTAATGAAAATTGCATTTACATTTTACCATCAAGCAGCAATAGGTGCATCCCTTTGTAAATTATGCGAGACAGTCAATGGACTTGGTAGTGAATTTTGCCGTAATGAAGACCTTCGCTTACTTGCGAGTCTCTAGTCCCTCTTAACTATCCTTGAAAAAGGAAGTTTTTGAGTTTAAGCTCAATTGTCTTGCTATTTCTTCTCTTGTGAGTCGTAATTTCAAGAAACCGTTTTACTGACGATGAACTATTTTCAGAATTACCAGTACAATCCCTGGTTGATTCACTTGGCAGCTAAACTTCTTGTTAACGATGAACAAGCTACTTCACTGATAGCACACAACCCATTCTTTAACGCTACACCTCCCACGTAAGTATACTTCATTCATCCTACACACAGACCCAATACAGAGATACAGGATTGCTTGTGAAATCAGTTTTTGTTAGTTTGCATGATAACCTTTTGTCCTTCCTGCTCCTAGAGTACTGGTGCGTCCAACGCCTTTTTGTTCGAGCCTTTTCGTAGAATAAAGCGGCTACACGGACCATAATCCATCCCCTCCCCCGCCTCCCTGCCGCTTAAGCATTTTGTCAGTTTCCCAAAACGTATGTGATACCCATTTACATCCTCTTGGTTGGAGTGAGCTCCTGGGAAATTAAGGCCTCTGGCCCAAGAATTCAGCACAATCACCCCGATGCTGGGCTGAACGCACCAACCATTAGACGACGCCAGCTCCCGCCTTACTCTTTTGTTTTAATTTGATTTATAAACCTTTTTTTTTCCTTTGTGTTTTTTTTATTAGCTTCATTCGTGGCGAACATTACCTCTATAAGTTTACAATGATTGGCAGCCAAGAAGCAAGGGCCGGGTATTGGTGGAAACGCACCAGAATTGGATCTTATTTTCCACCTATCACGTTACGAGCCGTCAGAGATTACCTGGAATCACACGGATGGAAAGTGCCAAGACTCAAGAAGACAGTCTATAATATGTGACAGCTCTAAGATTAAATACTCTTGTACGCACTTAAAGTTAAGCCAGTCAAACTGGTTAATATATTTATCAGAAGGCGTGAAAATGGAGTTTGTTCTACGAAGTCAGATTTCCACTACATTCTATAGCCTAATTTACACACTACGATTTCTCGCCCGATTTTTGGGGTACAATAAAGGCCCTAGCCTGTGTCACAGCCGCCTCTCAAGCTCCCGATAAAGAGGAGAGTGAATCGGCGCTTCTTAAAGGTTCTCGACTCCAATCTAACACGTCGGTGGATTAGGAAAAAATTGTCCGCACAGATTGCAGCGCGTCGAGCTAAGTTTGTGAAAGAAAACGCCACGCGCGAGCAAATTACATCTGCACGGATTTCATTACATTTAAAGTAACTCGTCTACGTCGCTTTAAAGATGATTCGCATTACGATTATGGTTGCCAACAAATCAAGCCGACAATTCGTCATGTGTCAGTTTACCAGACAACCTCCCCCCACCCCCCCACCCTCCATCTCTAACCTACTCATCAACCCTCCCAGCCTTCCCACTCAATGGCAAACTATGATTAAGGTTAGAAGAAGCGCTGCGTTTAGATCGAACGTTTTGCACGTACCCAATTATATTACAAATAACACGGAAAAGATTGACTTGCGCCCAGGTAATATAACGAGCGTAAGTTGGATATCTTTCCGCCCTCGCGCACCGGGCGGCCTAGCCTGCATCTTTCTTGTTTTTGGCTCTCGCCTCATTTTCCGCTCAGGCAAAATACCTAAAATCCCGTTCCTCGGTCTTTCTTTGCTCCCAAACCCACGGAAATGCTTGCTACGCAGGCTACGGGCGCCCCATTGAATGATTTAACAGTTGGATAAAAGCTACGGGCTACGGGCCACGGGCCACGGCAGTTAATCATCACCCTGTGATAAGCCGTTGAGTATTCTTAAGAAGACTAAGAAGGAAGAAGAACATTTAGGAGTTGTTTCTTACTTATTTCTGACTTACTTGCTTGTTTCTATATGGGTTATTGACCAAGCTTGTTCGGTCAAGATGGCTGGATATTGGCCAAGTTCGTTTTTTGTGAGTTTATGGACCGAGACGGAGTCGAGGTCCATAAACTCGCAAAAAAAGAACAAGGCCAATATCCAGCCATCTTGACCGAACAAGCTTGGTCAATAAAGGATTTATTATATGGCTTTCGGGGAAATTTTTCTTGCGGGATACGGCGGGTAGTCCCGAGCGGGCAAGATAGCTCCATCTTGCCCGCTCGGGTAGCCAATCACAGCGCAGGATTTGATTCATCTTGCCCGCTCACGGAGCTAACCATATAATAATTAACAATTATTCCATGAAACCGCGTTGGATATGAAGTGATAAATAACCAACGAGCGCGTAGCGCGAGTTGGTTATGATCACTTCATATCCAACAAGGTCGAATGGAATAATTGTTTTAGTATATTCTTAATCGGGTTTTTGCCGCCGATTTTTATTTCAACAATTTTACAGAGCGGAAAATTTTTAAACTTGGCGCACTGTTTTCCATATAAGGTAAAACTCCGACTAATGGCTCATAGTCGGAGTTTTTGAGCCAATCAGAGAGCTAGAAATGCAATAGTCGGAGCTGAGAATATACTAATACTTGTTAGTATATTCTCAGCTCCGACTATTGCATTTCTAGCTCTCTGATTGGCTCAAAAACTCCGACTATGAGCCATTAGTCGGAGTTTTACCTTATATGGAAAACAGTGCGCCAAGTTTTAAAATTTTCCGCTCTGTAAAATTGTTGAAATAAAAATCGGCGGCAAAAACCCGATTAAGAATATACTAAAACAATTATTCCATTCGACCTTGTTGGATATGAAGTGATCATAACCAACTCGCGCTACGCGCTCGTTGGTTATTTATCACTTCATATCCAACGCGGTTTCATGGAATAATTGTTAATTATTATTACTATAAAACGCGAGAGATCTGGGTTAAATCGTAAGGCATGAGTGGGTTTCCTGTGAGGTCCAGCACAGGACCTCCTCGTAATCAAAATGGCCGCCGTGTTTGGTATTAGCCGAGTTCTCTCAAGAGCAAAAGGTACGTAGTGTATATTTATTTAAAAGTATAGGACTTTTTGTTTAATTTTAAATGAGAATTTATTAAGTTTGATCAAACCAAGCGCTCTGACAGGTTATGGTGGTATGGACCTCACGGAGAGATTTCAGTCGCTGTAGATTTGTTCAGAACTTATATTCTTTTTAAGAAGTGTATGCTGTGAAATGAAGAACGAGATAGGGGCCATGCTTAAGAGTTGTCTTTACGAAGTACTCTTTCTACACTGTATTTCAGACGCCTTTGCTCATCCATGGTGCATTATTTTTATAGACAATTTTTTGCTGGGGGGATCGGATTTATTTTCACCAGGCAGTTAACGTCCCATGGAGTTGGGTGGGGGATAAGAAGAGGTGCATAGGATCTTTAGGCTTAAAACTTGGAATAATTATAGGTCCTTTGCAGCTGGGATCACGTGACCAAAGTGTTGCTAAAACAATTTTATATTGTGGGCAATAACTTAAAGAATGCTAGAGATGGAAAGAGCATATTGGAAATACCGAAATGGCCAAGTTTGAGGCCCCTAGCATGTAAGAGTAAGTTTTTTTATGACAGTTTGAATTTGTGGAAAATTTAGGGGATATCTATGGAAAATGTTGTTGGAGAGCAAGGTCTTGCTCTCCAACAACTTTTCCCATACAAATCTTTTTAATTTGTTAAAAATTCAAACTGTCATAAAAATATTTCTTTAATGCCAGGGGGCTCAAGCTTGACCATGTTGATATTTTCGACATGCCTGATTTAAATAAAGGTGTCTATCTATCTATCTAATTTCCTTTTCTGGCATTCTTTAACCCACTGACCCTGACCTGTGGTGGCCGTATTACTGGCTGTGACGAGTGCTGGACTTTGTTCCACTTCTGACTTTATCACCCTTGACCAAAATTGGCATCACTTATACTCAAGTTCTGCAGGAGGAAAAGATCTTTCCAGTGATACCCGGCTTGCACTGATTAGGTCATTTGAGCCTGAAAAAGCACAGAAATGCTCAGAAATTGGAGTGAAAAACTTGGAGCAAAACTTTCCCCCTACTACAGTTGGCTACTCTGTGGTAAGAATATTCCATCCCTATGATGCTTTCTCTGAAATTCTTGGACTGGAAGCAAGCCCAGAAGAAGGTCAACAACTGCAGCAAAAAGATAAGGAATGGAGAAAAAGGAAAGGCAAAATCTTACTATTCCTATCACTGCTGGCTTTCTTAGACTTTGAGATAGCAGAGAAGGGGTTGCAGGGGGGGGGGTGGGGAGAAAGTGGCAGAAGAAATCAACTGGGAAATTGTTGTAATGCATCAAATACAAAAGACAGAATTACCTTTTAAAGAACTAATTTTCATCATCCACTTTGTATTACTTAATTACAGTGATATGTCCAGAAAAGGAAATAAGAATACTGCTTACATCTGGACATCTTAGAAGATGTATGTCCTCACTTGTAAATGTTGAAAAGCAAGGGAGCATAGCTATTTTGGAGCTCAACAGAAAACCTGTCAACAGCTTCAGTATGGAGTTTTTACAAGAAATCAACTCTAACCTGAATGAGTTAGAAAATGACCAAGATTGTCAAGGACTCATTATCACTTCAGTATGTCAATAATTAACTGTGCCTGTGAAGCTGCTCAGACCTAAATCAGCAGAAATTATTAACTCTATATAATGAATTTAACCCATTGACTCCTGTGCTGGTCGTAACCGGCCGTGACAAACCTTAGCCTTTCTTCCACTTCTGATGTCATCACCCTTGACCAAAATTGGCATCATCTATGCTCAACTTCTGCAGGAGGAAAAGATCTTTCCAATGATCCCCAGATCAGAGTGGTCGGTCCAATGGAGCCTGAGATATGCACAAAAATGCTCAAAAAGTTGAATGAAAAACTCAGAGCAAAATTTCCTGCCCCTATACGCGGCTACTCCATGGCAAAATTGCCTGTCTCAATGATGCTTTCTCAGAATGTTTTAAACTGGAAGCAAGTCACCGCAGCAAAAAGAAAAGAAAAGGACAAAAAGGAAAGGTGGAAAAAAAAATGAAAAAATCAAAAAGCCTAAAGATGTAGGTCACTATCTCAAAATTTTGATTTCTGCGCATGCCTGAGCGAAAATGTTGTAAAACACAATGCTAGTGGAAAGAAAGGCATGCTGTCATGTTGCAAATGCCTTTTTGAGTAGATTGGAGCTAATTTGGCCCATATCCAGCCTGAAAATCTCCAAAATGTCCAAAAAAAGTGTTTTTGGCAAAAAGCTCCAGGAGTCAATGGGTTAAGGAAGTGTGAACTTTCGTTCATCTGTTAAGCAATGTATATGGCCAATGTAGACAGGATACTTATTTTCTCTAAGCAAAATTAAAGTTTAATTGTGGGATTAAACAAACCTTAAAATTAGTTCTTATGGTACATAAAAATAACACTATATGACTTAGTTGCTGCCTCAAGATCAAATTATGTAACATACTAGATAGTTTATGGGGTATGCTGAATCAAACTGATTTTCAGCTACTTGAGAGAAGTTGTCCAGCATATATAAGCAATAGCCTCCATTTGGCGTGGACGTTATCTGTTCCAAGAAGCCAACAGTTTTCGGAGAGTATAACTCAAGAAAAACTGTGAGCTTTGAGGAACAGGTAATGTCCATGGACAAATATCCAAGCATATTTTTGCACCAAATGAAGGCTATTGTGTTTATTATTCTTCATATATTTTTTGTAACATGCGTGGTTTTGAAAATTGGGGAACATCACTTGGATATTCCCCATTTTTAGCTGGAGAATATTCAGTCACATGACTTGTTTAGACCAATCTGCACATGAGTTTATATGGGTAATGCTACAGCTGTAGCTAGTTTAACATCAATTGTTGGATTGAACTCTTTGTGTAATTCCAGCACAAAGGAAAGAGAAAAGTATGAGTCACAAATAAATTTATTTGTGTTTCTCTTTCTTTGATTATGGAGCACTTTCAATGAAGCCATCATAGTAAACCAGCACTACTTCTAGACCCGTAACATTCAAGCATTGTTGCATATCCTGCACTTTTACATTTCTGTGGGACAGCTTCTCACAAAACAGCTGTTTGTTCATTCTTTTGCTTTGTTAGTTTGGTACATGTGGTTGAATGAAACTGCATTAAGTCGAAACCTATGGAGGGCCTTCACCATTAGACTGCGCTCTCCTGATTTATTCGCTCAGGCTCGGAAAAGTGTTTATTCCTGCAAAGTGGAATGTAATATGGGAAAGTTGATAATGACTCTTGTGTTAAATCCCTTGCCCCATCTCTCCTCCTGATTTTCATGAGAAAACAGTTTTGTTTATAGCAGTTTCCTTCATAGTTCAGTGTGAGAACAGAAAACTTGACAGTACATGTGATTAGATTTAAAATTCTGAAGAGCACGTCAGCTTTAGTTATTGAATTAAATTTGATTGGGATTTTCACTTTTGGATTTTAGTGGTTGATAAAATTCGATATTTTATTTTTGTTTCTGAAATCAGGGCCTTCCAAAAGTGTTCTCTGCTGGTCTAGACCTTGTGAAAGAAGTTTATCAGCCAGATGTGAAGCGTCTTGCTTCTTTTTGGAGCTGTTTCCAGGAAATGTGGCTCCGCCTGTATGGCTCAAGACTAGCCACCATGGCGGCTATAAATGTAACAGTGCCATTCTGTCAACTTCTGATTTTTAACATTAATTTTGTCTGTTTTAACAGTGTAAATATCCGATAGAGCCCCCCTCTCTAACACTCTCCCACAACTTTTTTGGGGAAGGAATTTATTATTAAGGCCTGCCTCTCTTTAGAACCCCCCTCCCCTTAGTGAAATGTGGTCATCGGACATTGCCTGACCAAATTTGCATAATTATTCAACTAATTTTAAATTATGATCAACATCATAACCAAGCACTAGCTAGCTTTAGTTGTGAAGATCTTGTTTGCAGACCATGTTTGCTTTGAAACATCATACAGATCCATGGCTTGCATTCCTTTATACATGAAGCCTCTCCGGTGAGACTTGCATAAAACGTGACATGAACATTTCACATACATTACTGTCTTGCGACCTTTGGGAGAAATATCCGTTACTTTTACTTGCATGTGCTCAGTAACAATACTGATTAGCAGTAAAACATTATCGCTGTATTCATTGAAGTATGGCACACAAAAAAAGAGACTAGAGGTAGCCTGATAACTGAGTGGTGTTTTGCTAAATTCAAAGCCCACCTCCCCCTCTCTTGGTGCTGTGCATTCTAGGGCCTTCTATCAATTCATAACCAATCAGATTGAGTTTACTAATACATGTAGTCAATCACAGCATAATTTCACTGTTTCTTTGATTCATACCAGTTTTGTTTCAGTCACAATAATTTGCCAGTGTTTAAATTAATTAATACATTGTTGTCATTATAGGGACATGCCCTAGCAGGAGGCTGTGTAGTGGGTTTGGCATGTGATTATCGTGTCATGGCTGAGGAATTTCGAATTGGAATGATAGAGATTGAGGCAGTAAGTTCTGTTAAATGGTGAAGGAAAAGTTTTGATTAGAGATGACTATTGCTTTGTACCTTGAAACAATGAGAATATAATCCCCATCTTAGGTACAAGACTCCCTCATACAGACAAAATGAATGATTCTGATGATTTAACAGTTCACAGATTTTGTACTATTCACCTTGAGATATTTTATTTGAAATCCTAATCTAGCAAAAGCCCAAATTGTTAATATTTCCTATTTATTTTTATAGGGCCTCCCACCACCATTTTGGTAAGTGAGTACTGGTACTTTTAAGATAAACCTCAGCTAGATTAGCTAGCAATGTGCAGTGATTAATCCACTGAAATTATTAGTTGTCTTTGCATGCAATTAAGGCTTGTGTAGCTGGGGTTTTTGTGGTCGGTCAGTCAGTGGGTGCATCACTGGGTTGGTCGGTCAGTGGGTTGGTCAGTCAGTGGCTCGGTCGGTTACCCTGGTAAAAATCTTTCAAGGATCCTTGAGGATGTTCATGAGGATCTAACTAAGGATCTCAATCAAAATCCTGAAAAACTCCATAGCCAAGATCTTTAAGGATCTTTAAAGAATTTGGCACAAAGATCCTGGAGTGTCCTTGCGCAGAGTTTTGCAAGATCTTTTATTTAAGGCCGCCGCACACTTGTCGGTTAGTGTGCGGTGAATTCAGACAAGTCTGCGACAAGATCGGGACTTTTTTTTGTTTTTTTGGACTTGTCAAGCGATATCTGACAGTGCTAGATCTCAAAACGTCTTGTCGGGCTATTGTGCGGTGGACCAAGACAATTTGTTGGGGCTCGCACGTGCCTCAACCAATCACGTCAGTGGAATAGGCGCCATCTTGATTTTGGATGACTCGGCCCCAAGCCTCAACGCAGTTAGTCATGACAAAAAATCGGCTAGTGTGCGGCAGGCACACTAGCCTGAGTGTGCGGCAAGCTGATGACCCGACAAATTTTAACCCGATTTGACCTCAACAAAAAATCTGCAGTTCTACGACAAAAAATCGGCTAGTGTGCGGCAGCCTTTAATGATCTCTGCAAGATCTTGGACAGAAAGGTCCTTATCTTATAAACATGTAAGGATCTTTAGAAGATCTTTTAAGACCTTGTAAGACCCTGAGAGAGCATGTAAGGTTATTCATCAGAGTGATTGTTTAGTTGGTTTTTTTGTTGTTCCTAGTTGAAATACTGTGATGACAAAATCCTTTCCCATACTCCTATCTTCAATGTGTATTGGAACTGTCATATCTAGCAAGTGTTTTGATTGTGTTTGTTGTTGTCGGTGTTGCTTAGGATGCTCCATATCTTTACGTTAAACTTTTTACCTTTATTTTCCAGGGTTGCTGGCAATATGGCAAATGTTGTTGGGCAAAGTAATGCAGAGCAGGCAATTCTGAGTAACCAGAGATATTCTGCTGAGGAAGCCTTATCCATCGGCTTGGTGGACAAAGTTTTGCCAAAAGATAAAGTCATGGAAGAGACAAAATCAGAAATGGAGAAATGGGTCATGTATTCTGGTAGGAGATGAGAATTCATTATGTTTGGGTGCAAGGTGTTTTGAGATGAGTTGAGAAACTTTGAGTGGCACTTGCAGTAACTGTTGTGAACTGACTTTTTGGTTGCTCTGTAGACTGCGAGCAGTCTCTCTTTTCCTCGAAAATCCGTCGGGAGGAACACAAAACAAGTAAGCGTTCGAGCGTGACTGTGAGAGTGACGCTCACAGTCCGTGACTGTGAGAGTGACGCTCACAGTCACGCTCGCACGCTTATTTGTTTTGAGTTCTTCCTCACGGATTTTCGAGGAAAAGAGAGACTGCTCCCCGTCTAGTTCCTCTTATGAAATTGGTTTCAATGATAAAACGCTTATTACTAGGTGAGGGCTGGCCGGCTACAAAATATTTTGCAATTTCAGCAAGATCTCAATCCATAAGCTATGACCTCAAACCAAATTTTTCTCTGTCTAGCTCTCCCCCAGCTCAGGTAACAAGCTCTAAGTTTTAGCCAGAAAAAAAAAAACCTCTTACTAACCTGGCCTTCTCGGTCCGTACCGTAAGTTACGGACCGAGTTTTCCCCCCTTCAATTTATGGCCTAAGCGAGAAGCGCGCGGGCCATAAATCGAAAGGGAAAAAAACGAGGATCCGTAACTTACATTACGGACCGAGAATACGATGTTAGTAAGATATTTATTACATCTTTACAGTTTGTCTGACGGGTTCAGGAACGACTTCCATTCACGCGGAACGGCTTCAAATTTCTGTCGCACCTCGTAGCGCGTTTTAATACACAATTTAAAGTAAAAGAAAGTTTTAAACTTTACTTACTGTAAAAGTTAAGAACACTTGACAATAAATCACGAAACATTTTGGCTACAAAAAAAGCTTCAAATTTTAGCGGGCCGTACAGTAGAATACGGCTCGCTAAATTGACCAATCACAGCGCGCGTAGGAACTGAGAGATATTATCAATTATTTTAAGAATGATCAACATTTATTTTCTCCTCCTAATATCCATACATTGTCATGCAGAAGGTAATGAGAATAGCGAAAATGATCAAATAAAGGAATGCGGTTGTCTTGATGAAACTCTAAATTCGTCGAACCGTGACACAACCAGTAAGGAGAATTCGTATTTCAATCTTTGGAACTGAAATCTTCTTGATTGACGTCTTTCTTTTTTTTTCCTGCAGGAAGGGCCAGAGAATTAACGAAAAAGATCATGCGCAAACAGTTTATTGAGGCGTTGGAGGATACGAGGGAAGAGGACATCAAGAACTTTGTTGATTGCATTCTCGATGAAGATGTACAGAAAGCAATTGGAATGCAAATCGAAAAACTCTCCAAAAAGTAATAGATAAGGCAAAACATGCAAGTGAAATTTGCGAATTTTGGTACTTATAACAGTCTTACGCAATTTACAACAATCTAATTTGGCACAGGTAATCGTATGAATGCGACTGCAATTAAGGATTTATACTACTCATGATATTTGAAAATTCTCTCAAATTTGCATTCGCCTGAAGGCGAGTGCAAGTTGAAAGAATTTTCAAATATCACGAGCAGTGAAAATCCTTAATTGCTCGAGCTGTCACACGATTACTCATTTATTATTTGAGTGAGAAAAGTGCGAAGGCGTGAGCGTTAATTTGCGCTGCAGTGCAAATTTAAAATTAACGGTAAATTGGTCTGCCCTCAGCCAATCACAATGAAGTAATTTTCTCAGTCATATAATAAACGCCATAATCTACTTACTGTGTGAGCTTTGATGCTCTGTTTTATTTACGTTTCACTCTGCAGGTTTAATTTGGATGGTTTTATATACAAAGCAGCTATTATGAAACAAGACGTTTATAAGGAAGTTTAAAACTGCGCTGTAAAATTTAAAAGTAAATTACCTTGAATCGATAGAAATCAGTTCTTCAGGCAAAACCAGAAGAAGCAACTGCATGCATTTTTTTGTGAAATGTTAGTCGAGGGAACAGGCAAAAACCTTGTCTTATTCACCTCAAAATTAATCTCATAGAAGTGACGGGAGCGCTGATTAAAAACACTGACGTTTATAATTCTTTTGTCATCCTTGCTTTTTTTGAAACCATGGTGATCATCACAGAGCTCGTGACGTCACGGGATTCATCGCTGAATTTCGAAAAGAAAATCAGTTCAATAAGAACTAAAGTTTTCAGTCTGTTCGATCCGGAGTCCAGCGCGCCAACCATGAGACCACCGTGCAGTCCACAGAAGCAACTATGGTGCATCTTAAGGACGGTGCCTACTTTTGTTAGTGCGCACACGTTCTGCGCATCACGCAAGGCACGGTTAAAGTGGCACGCGCGCGCTGGGGTTGACAGTGACGCAACCAACTACGATACCAAGGACACGACTAAAAAGAAAGCAAAACTTTTCTATTCTGAGCAAGTTTAATGAGCCTGTACTTAAACCAGGAACACCGGAATAGCAGCATATCGCTAACCACTAACTGTTAACGTCTTTCAGCTGAAAAACTAGCTGTTATCTGTCGAAATTATACTAAAATCCAAAAGTAAACATGTACCTGCAGATGGCGTAGTGCGCGCGCGAGATACGCAAATGTTTTACTTACTGGGGAGGTGACTGGAAAAAATGTAACGGGCATCGTAAAAGTTTTCCAAAAAGATCAATAACTTTAAAAAACGCGTGGTTGCCTCTACATTTTACGTCATAAAATGGATGTGGTAAGCCCCCTGCACCCTCCCCTTAGATACGCCCCTGAAGGTTAGAGGGGCCACAGTACCATTCTGTAACAGCAATCTCGTTATAATTTACTTTTTAATATGCAAAAAATTACGACCTTTACAATTACTCTCTATTTCTTGTTACAAAAGGCGTATTATTCCGTCGTTAAACTATCTACATTCGCTAGAAAAATTCGGAGCTATTTTTTCTGTTTCCAGCGAGGATTAAATACTATTTGAATGTTATTCTACGCACTGGCGTAACGTCTAACTGTGGATGCATACCCTTGTCCGCAAATGGACCGAGCCCGCGAGTTTCCTCAGAGGACGGTTGTGTAGCAACAATCGTATTTGTTGTGTGGTACAAATAGGAAACTAATTTGGCGAAAATTTCGTGGCTCTTTGCTTGTTCTTAGATTTAGGAGCAGGTAGCTTAATATTTACCAAATTTTAACTTAAGAACCACCACAATTTAAGGTGTTTATTTAATGTACTTAAAGAATCGTATATGAAAGAGATGAGGAACTACAATAAAAGCATAGCTGCTCCGACAAACGAAATAAGGCTCCACCTTTTGAATACATCGTAACAAAACGTTTTGTACTTTTAGTTAAGGTCGCGCAAAGCTACTTTATAAACTGAATATGATAATTATATTCTACTTTATCTTGTACAGCTACTGCAAAACTCCACTGTAAAATGTTACTGACTCAGCACTCGCTCTCCTCCTTCCACTCTACATCCTTGTTCACGGCGGGTACCTCTTTCTTTTCTTTCTTTTTCTTCTTCTTCGTCTTTCCTTCCACCACTGTTTCCACCATTTCATTTGATGCAACTGAAACATGACCATCATCTACAACAGTGGCAAGTTTCTTCTTGGCTTTTGGCTTTTTCTTCTTGCCTTCAGCCTGCGACGCAACCCTCGGCTCCTGGTTTTCTTGGGATGTTTTTTGCTCGTTCTTCTTTCCTTCAGCCTGAGATGCAATGCCTGGTTCCTGGTTTTCTTGGGATGTTTCTTGCTTTTTCTTCTTGGTTTTCTTCTTGTTCACCCTTCCTTCCCCTTCGTTTGTTTCTTCCTCCATGTTTTCTTCTGTGAAAACAACAGCTGAAGGTTCGGGTTTTTTCTCCTTTTTCTTCTTCTTTGTTGGTTCAGCCTCCTGTTCAACTTCAGTCACACCTTTTTCTTTTGGTATCTTTTTCGATTTCGGAACTTCTTCGGCCTCGTCATCTCCTACGCACGGATCACTAGGCTTTCTATTCGTCTTTGGCTCTTTCTCTGCTTTCTTTGCTTTCTTTTCCTTCTTTTCTTTCTTTTCCTCCGGTTTTTCCTCTGGTTCTCCGGTCGCCGCATCATCTTCAGCTTTGTCGTTTGTTGTTGTCACCCAAGCGTCTCGTGGAGATCTGTTTTTTGGCATTTCTTTCTCCTCTGTTTTCTTTTTTCGTCGCTTCTTAGGAGCATTCTTTTTCATGCTGCCAGTGTTTTCTGGCTCGCTGTCGAACTTGAGCGGCTTGATACCATCGGCGGATAACGAGTCTCCGAAAATGCTATCAATTTCGGCATCTGTGGCGCAGCGGCTCTCGACATCGCGTTGCACGTCCTGTAGTATTTTCACAAGCTCATTCTCACTCACCACCGTGTAAGGATCCACACACGGGCTTTCTCGCTTGATATCCTGCGTCTGTTGGTTCATTTGTACTGCAATTATTGGCTCTAAATCGGTGACCAGTAACGAAGGACTTCGAATCTTCGTTTCGACAAAACCATCCGTTAAGCTTTCACGATGGCTATGTGCGCTGCTGGGTTTATCACCGACTCCTGGCGTTAATAACCTCGTTCCATCTTCGGCGACTTGTTCGGCTCCCGATTCGTTCTCGTCGTTACTTGATTTATCATCGTCGCTGATGCTGTCGTTACTGTCGCCGTTGCTGTCATCGCTGTCACTTCCATCAGATGATTCCTCGTCTCTTCCTCCGTTGACTTCGTCGTAAACTACATCTTCGACCATTCGCTTCTGTCGGTAATACTGCAGAATTTTCTCGAGTTCTTCGTTGCTGTATTGGTTAAGAAACCTCTCGAAAACTGGAATAGAATCGCAAAGCTCCTCCTCGTAATAATCCCACTCCACCTCCATCAGCAGTCTTATCAAGTTTTTCTTCTTGTCTGTGCAGCTTTCCGTCTGGAACCAGCGCGTCTTTCTCATGTCCTCGAATGCGATGTTCCTCATAAAATGCATGGCGTTATCTGCATTGTCAGCGATTTTATCGAAGTTGACCTCCAGTTCACTCTTAGGCTCTTTGTACACAGGGTGGATGGCGTGACCGATGGACTTTCCGATGTTCTCTTTGAGGCGATGAATCATGAAGTCCACTATTTCATACTCGTTGGACTGCTTCTCAACATCGCTACGAACTTCTGTAAACGCATCGTTGATTATAGACAGGAACATGTTGATGAGAACGAACACCATGGAGATTGTGTAAGTTAAGAAGAAGATTGGTCCGATGATCCTGTTTGCCTCCATCATCCCTTTCAAGGTGAACTTGCCGAGTATGGTGTCCATCAGAGAGGCGCAGCTTGCCAAGAACGTGCCAAACCCTTCCATAGCCTGTCCAAAAACTAGGCACGCGAGGAGTGCAAAAGCAAGAAACGCCAGTGCAAACATGAACAGGAATGAGATCAACTGGGTGAAGCATCGCTTCAAGACTTGCTGTAGCAGTGACATGCGACGGTTGAAACGGAGGAGACGGAACAGCTTCAAGAACGAAAGGAACACGATGATACCAATGATGCATTTGAGCCACTCGTCTAGGAACGCGGTGTAATGAAAACTGACGAAGCCGGAGTGGTCATTATTCATATCTCGCAGAGCGTCGTTGGTAAACTTCATCCTCGCGAAGTACAGTCCAACTGCGGACAGTGACAGGAGAGTCACAAATATTTCCAGAACGCTCCATGGATTTTTCAAATGTTCCCTGCCCTTCTTCACAAACAGCCTTATCTCCTTGACCACAAAGAACACGCAGAACGCGAGGTACACAATCTCGCATGTCAACACGAAGTACATTTCTCCTCCCACATACCGGAAGAGACGGAGAGTGAGAATGCTGGGATACGAAGTCAGACTTCCGGTAGGCAGCTGTTCAAACAGAAGGGTTACCACGCAGAAGAGGTTTGTGTTAGCGTTGTAGATGGCGAACTCGGAGAAAATAGCTCGTGTGTAGCGGTCTAGCCAGCCACTAGCGCGTAGGTTTGCTGTTATTTTCATGGAATCGTTGGCATCGTTGGGTAAATTTTGCACGAATCCTGCAACGAAATAAAGCGGATGCGAGTAAGCGCGAACCTGAACTCGCGAGTAAGGGTTCGAGTTATCGTGCGAGTCACGAACAGACACAAAACATTGAAAACATTAATGAGATTAATGTGAACAGTTTTAAAAGACCAGGAACTCGATGGCAGTTGAATTTTGACAATGACTAAACACCGTAAATAGGGACGAATTATCTCGTCCTTCCTCTTTATAGGGGAAAAAAGGAAGAAAAGAAAGAAATTATATCGCGAAATTTGCCAAGCCCCCAAATCAGAAACAGGGAAAACAACCTATTATCAGCTCCTTCGTTTCGAATGTAAACCCTGGAGTATTAGACGCCATTAGGAAAAAAAAACACAGTTAGGGTCTCCCTAATTCTCCCCACGATAGAACTTGTTTTACATTTTAAGTCGCAACCAGGAGTGCATCACCCTGCCCTGAAACTATAAACGGACTCTTGTTGTTCATTCTCTGACTGTAGAATAATTACAGTCATTTAAACCCTCACGAGCAAAATCCCTTCCTAATCATCCAAGGCAAAATTACCTCGGATAATAAAATATACTGAAAATAAGCCCGTCGATTTTATGTGTTAGACTTAAAGGATACTTGGAGATTTCAACCCTCTACCTCCCTACCCCAGCCTTCCCCTTCTCTTGCTGACTACTGATCTAATCAAAGCCCCACCTCCAGCGCTGTAGGTGGCCTTGTAACCCCAGTACGGGTATGTTTTTAGTTCGTCTCCGCTCTGGTAGTCCCACGGACCTTTTACTTGGGGCGTTTTACTGGGAGTGGGGACCGGGGTAACAGAACCATTCTTAGGTGGTACAAGAGGTTTTCCTTTCCAACCAGGCAGGTACGAGCCGTGGTCTTCGTCTTCCATGCTGTAGAAATCGTTACACTGGGGGATAATGTGGTGGAATATGCGTTTATACTCGCAGGTATCTGCAACAAAAACAATAAGCACAAAAGGGATGAATTTCGAAGTGATAGGTAAGTTGTAAAAGGCGATTTAAAATTAACGTTAAGCGCTGAAGCCTATGACGTCGAAACTAGAGGGTTCTGAGCTTACCAAGTTAGGTCCTCACAAGTGAAGTTAAAAAAAAAAATGATGTATAATGTAGTGTAGGCCAGATAGAGTGTAAAATAAACTTTTGAATTGTGCAATGACCATTCCTAGAATTTTAGTCTTTTTGGAGATTAACAGTCCATATTTGCGCGGAGAGCTTTTATTTCTTTCAGTCAACGCTCGGAGATTTGAAACAAGATGGGAAGAGCAGGGGGGCAAGATGGAGCAGGGGTGCGGAATGGAAAGAGTGCAACACTTACCCTTTTTGATCCTTAGCTGCCTCAGCCGCGCCACGCCCAACAGATAGGCGTTGGGTGTGTCTGCAAGAAAATTGGTCTCGTACGGCGTTACGCCATCGTAGTAAGTGTGAGGGTCCAGAGAAGGGATGAAAACCTCATTCACCCATTTCCAGTAATGAGAGATCTCGTGCACCTTGCGAATGATGAAAATAATCTCGTTAAATGCTTGAAATGTTAAGTGTAAATAGTGGTCGAAGCGTCTGGCTACAAAGTAAATATTTAATTGTTAGACATGCCAGTTAGATTGAAAGAAGCAAACATATTTCAATTATACATGATAGGCTTAGAAATGGCGCCTGGCCGGAGGCAGGTCAGTTGGCTACTTACAAGCTTGTCAAGGAGTTGAACCAAGGTCCACCTAGAAACAACTCCAGCTTTAATAGGAGAGCGGTTTAGGCATCGTCACGCAAGAAACAATGCGTGACCAGACAGAGTTTCATTTGTATCAACGATGAAAAAAATACTTCCATGAATTTCAACCTAAACAGAAAATTGTAACGACGCTGTCTAAACGTTTTTGATACCATCACAGGAGTCGGTTTTTCTTGAACAGTACGAGGTTTACTTTCTACCAATCGGCCATGCCATAATTGCCTTTTGCCTCAGTGTCAAAACTAGTCTTCGTGCAAAAATGTATTCCGCTTGCAGTATTCTTTTACATTTAAAGCAAGCTCATTTTTGCACGAGGACTTGTTTTGAAACAGAGGCACAATTAAAGGTAAGGTAAAGGTAAAGTCTGCATACGAGCCAAGTGACTCATTAGGCTGGAGCTTATCCCGGTTTCTGTAGCATGAAGCGACTAGGAGTATTTCTACTACTCCCTCGATGGGATGCCAATCCATCGCAGGGTTAGCCCCAGCATTAAGTTCGCCGATACCCATTAAAACACCTGGGCGGAGAGAGACACTGAGAGTTAAGTGTCTTGCCCAAGAACACAACACCATGTTCCCAGCCGGAGCTCGCTCGCGTACCGATCGATCCGGAGACGAGCGCACTAACCATGAGGCTGCTGCACCTCCCACTCAGGCATCATTTCAAACATGGAACCGAATCGTGTAAACAGAAACTCTCTGAGTTTTGATTACGGCTTACCTTTTTGTAAGTTAGGTTTCCGCTGAAAGTTGAGTCTACAAAGGAGTTCTGCATATATCGCGTCACCTGGGATGTTATCAGGTCTCTGTTACCGTAACTGATGGTGAGGAGAACCAAGAGGAAGATGACGTACCAGGCAATCTCTCGAATTATGGACTTCATCTGCTTTTCCTTCATCCGAAGCTGTCGTGCAATCTCTAACTTAGCCTCGTCCGGTGGCTTGTCATTGATGAGCGTCTTCAGAGTCTTCTGCATCTCGGGGTCAAGATCCTCTGTGTTTTTATGCAGCCATTCCTCGTCGTTGGCGAGAGCGTTAATGTCCGCGTAGGAATTTTCTTCGGCTTTCTTGGGATCTTTAATGAGCAGGGCAAACAACATCGCCAGTAGGAACACTTTGATTGGTTGTGTAAGCAAGACGTCTTGCAAAAAGCTAACAGTCATCGATGAAAGCCACTGCACTGATTTTTCTGCTCCAAACACCATTCCGTAGATGATGACGAAAGATCCTGCTGTAGCCACGGCCAGGAATGCTATGGCGTATGCCACGTAAACGAACCAGTGGGGAAGACCTTTCTTCGGTGGAGCTCTCTTCCTTTCTCCGCCAGCCTCGATATCAACGTTCTCTATATCTTCACTTTCGGTTTTCACTGTGTATCGATTTTCTTTCGGCTTGGCTTTTCGAAAGATAGTAACGATGATAAGATTGGCGGGAAACACAACTAAGCTGCTCATAACCCCAATTGAGACCTGTCGGATCGAGAAGCTAAACCCCATGATCTTAATGGAATTGATAGTCGTCTCGCCCTCTCCCACTTTGTAAAACATGGCATTGGCAAGCATGGTGCACAAGAGAATGGACAAGCAACATGTCAAACGTTGAACCCGAGTGAAGGTACTTCGGGGTGGGCGAGTCACAACAGAGAACCATATATGACCATCAGTCAGGTTCTTCCTCACTTCGGACGTGAAAAGCACGTTGAATTTCGTCAGGTCTTTCTTCGACGCCGGGAAAAGATTCCTCTCGATTTTGCCGTCGCTTTCATCAACCGCCAGCCAGTCGTCGCAGACGAACCACCATCTTTGGTCTGTCTGTATATCCTGGATCATGATACGGAGAAGGTTCCACGAGGGATAGTTGCCTCCGTTGTTGTGCCAGACGCGGATTTGTTTCAGGTTGCCAAGAGACTGGGGTACAGTCAAGAGGAAGGCATCGACGGCCCCTGAGAAAGATGGGATACGCTCTGCTCAGTCGATTTGTTACATTCGGTACTGTTTAGTTACAGCTCGCCTTTTATTATCGAAAGCTCAAGACCGTGTTTGATTACATTTCCAAACATCTCAAAGTTCGCCAAAAATACTTCGCTACACGTCGTATTTTCAACTGTCTTCTCGATAACTGGGAATGTGGTCAAACACGGTCTTTCGTGTATGATTTTTACCTGTCTTGAATGTTTTCCTCTTCGGGTCTTTCAACACTCGAGGCTCACTGTCACCAAGAGCACCAGTCACGACAATGGACACTTCAGCACTGGAACCAGCACCTCGGGCAAACCCCGTATGTACTTGAATCTCGTAACAATAGGTATCTCGAGAGTCATTGTCAGGTAGTGGAGACACTCCCGTCTGTAAAAATAACGTTTAATTATTGTGACCAGCTGTTCCACGTTCAAAGGAGAATTCTGATTGGTTCCCTGAATGGTCCAAATTTTGCAATACTGACCGCTGAGATGGACCGCGCACGAATTACATGTAGTTTCGACAAATTGCCCGGTCAGTCTGTTTTACTTCGTTGTCCTGAAGTCCTTTTCGCTAATGGGGTGCTTTTGGAAGGGACAGACTCAAGGGAGACTGCTTATTAGAAAATAGGTACTTATTGCAAGAAGGGCACTAAATATAATCATTGCGGTAGTTAGCTGCGAGAAGTTTTAAAACTTAGCTGAATCAAGTTTCGATTTGATCCATTATCGCAAGGAGCATATAGCTATAAAATTATTTCGAAAGTTTACAATTTTCTTGATCTAGAAATCCTTAGCTTAATCAGAATATCGGCTCGAGCTTTGAAGTGGCTCAAGTAAGTATAAAGCGACAGATGGGTACCTTTAATGCATCATTCTTGTCCGCTCTCCTCGCAGGAATAAGACAAAGGAGATAAAGGCCCAAAATTATACACACTGTAATCAGCGCATGCGGACTCTCCAACAGTTTTCCTGGACTGAGCTCGTGGAAGTTGATCTTGTTCGGCGGAACGAAAAAGTTACTCCCAAATGTTGTCAGGTGTGTAGTCAAGCATTCAGTAGCACTGACACTTGTCTTCGGCCCCACCTATCAAAAAAATTCGATAACATAATGCAGGCTTCGTCAACTATCACGCATAGAAATCTCGAGCTCATAATATAATTGTTAATTAAACTCGATAGAAACTTGATGTATCGCCAAACTATGAGAACTAAGTTTACAAGAAATGTATTGCGATCAATAGAGAGATTTGAAATGACTGACTGAACTGAGTAAATTACCTTGACGCCCTCTGTTGACCAGACCTCGCTTTCCTCGTCGTAATACCAACAACTGGAGAGGATCACAGAGAAGTTGTACGGTATTTTTTTCAGTTCCTCCTCGGTGAACGAATGGTTCTTGGGTTCCTTGGAGCGTACGAGAGCAAAGTATGTCCCGGCTGCAGTCCAGTTTAGATCTTCATTAGACAAGAAATATTCATATGAATGATGAGACGGGCCGGTGGAATTTGATGAGTTGTCAACCCGAACCCGAACCCCTGGAGTCAACTCTCCAACCGAAAGCGTCACGTTGTAGTCGTACACGTTCTTCGATAAATTGGGTACCTCTCCCTTTTTGACATACAGCTCTATGTCCACGTCAAGGTCTGGTGACACTTCGATTATCAAAGCGGACATGTTGTCATGTACTTCAAACTCGTGCTCAATGTATTTGCTTGACTCAAGCTCCCCTGAGACCGCAAATCGATCGGCATCTGGCTCAATTCTTGGAACAATCACGCTTATTTCCTCTCCTTTCTCCAGATCTTTAACATCAACTTTGCTGCCATCTGACTCTTGAAACGAAATACTCACAAGCCCGCTGTTGTTGAATTCCCTCTCAGGATGATAATTTGTCTTAGAAACAAGTTGCTGGTGAGTAAATCACAGACAGAAATATTTACTAAATAATTCTCCAGTGAGGTATAGTTTCAATCTACTCTGGGTCTGCTCTCTTGGCAGGTTTAATCCTCTAATGTGTTCCTTCAATATCTCGCTTTGATCTTTACTAGATCGCCTACGTCTTTCCCGTCCTATCTAGAAAACATCGAAGCAATTCTGCTCGCATGGTATTCCTTTAGTGGCTATCCTTCGCTAGGGCGTTCAATTAATTTCGCTTCTAATCCCTGGAGGCCGTAAGGGCCTGTTTACAAGGAGAGAGGGTAACCCTAGCAAGCGGGTTACCCTAGCACTCAAACATTTCCTCTTTTTTTCTTCGTCGTGTTTACAAGGCAGCCAGGGTTACCCGGGTAGGCGGGTTACCCTGTCTGCATGTTAGGGTTACCCTGGCAGGCGGGTTAACTTTTTCCCATGTAAATACTCCAAGTAGCGTTAACCCGCCTACCCGGGTTAACGTTCTACTTGTTTTCAGACTCTCTGAGTGTAACCGCGCATTAAGTTGTCACGGGTTGTAGGGTTACCCTACCTGTGAAATTTTGCTTGTAAACCCACTTGTTAGGATAACCCCCCCTCCTTGTAAACAGGCCCTAAGTCTATTTGAACAGTGACGAGTTTTGACCTAGCTTTCTTTCATCATCACATGATGAGAAATTTTGAGGCCATTTTAGACGTAAGAAGCCATAATAAGATGGAGGAATGTCTAACAGTAATACTTCTCCTTAACATGGTTTGCCCTGAGGTAACATTTGGACGAGCTTACAGTGAAGGAATTGCCTTCTTATGTATTGTACAATGAGGCGATTTGTTTTCCCCACCATGGAACATTTAGTAGCCTGAAATAGGGAGCTTAAGAAAACTACGACGGCAACGGTAACGGCAACGTTGCTAAATTAAACAAAAGGTTTCAAAGCAGAACAATGGCTGTGCACGTGCGTTACAATTCTTGGTACATTTCAGTTTGCCGTCCTCTGCATCAGCGTGAAATGACCAAATTCTGCGTTGTCTGGATAACGTGAACCACGACGGCTAATTTTATCAATTTTTATTTCGAGATTATCGATGTGTCCTAGATTCAGCTTCGTGATGGCTTTGACAGTGATAAACAAAGCAAATGAGGGTACCGCAAGATTCGTAAGTAAAATATAAAATCACTTTTTAATCGACGTTGTCCTCGGCGTCGCCGTCGTGGTTTCTTAAATTCCCTATTATTATCAGTCGGCTGAGGGTGGAAGATGACTGATATTTTAGGCTAGACACTTAGCCAACACATAGGGGTTGGTTAGGTAGCTTGGAAGGACAGGATTCGGTACTGACAGAAGTGACGGATTCACAAACTATATCTATAGGGTTCAAGCTGTGATCAAAATTATAAAATTTGAAAAAAAGACATATTTAGGGTGTACCCTAGAGGCATTTCTTTTTCAACTGTTCGGTGTTATATCTTGTCACACCTATAGGAGAAGTGCAAATCTTAACGCTTTTCACTTAGCCTATATGTGTGACAGCTACACTCCCAAAAAGAAAAGTTCGAAAGTTGTGCCTGTGTGTTGCCTTTGATAATCGTGTTCTTTCCATAAATTATCCATGCATTTTAAAAAACGATTTCAGTGTCACAACAGCTAGCCTGTGTAGCTGGCTGGATTCATTGCGCAACTGCATTTTGTTTTGGTGGGAATAATTCAGCCTTGAGCGCATGTGGCGACGCCGCGGGGGGATTGGTGAAGAGTCGAGTTGACTTCTCCGCCCTCGAAAGAATAAAATCGCGTCTCTGCCACCAAAAATCACTCGCTCTCAAATCCCGCCAGCTGTACAGGCTGCACAACAGCTGACGTGACACATGAAGACAACAAATGAAGTTGCGCATGAGAGAATTAATGACCTCCAGTTCAAAGAAAGAAAAACAAGCCACACACGGAATAATTTTGTCGCCAAAATGCTGATTACCTCCGTTAGCCTGGCTTTTAAACTTCGAAATGCTAAATCCCAATCTCACTCACAGAGTGAAGTAAATTTCTACTGTGTTCAACTCTCGAGTTATTTGTCAGCGCGACGGATAGAACACAAAGCGCTGAGTTCAACAATTAAAGAACGTTACACTTCAAGCCGCAAACGATACATCAACCAATCAGGTCATTGCCCACACATTCCTGGAAAAGTCACGTGACTTGAGTACGATCAACGCTTTCTCCGCTATTTGATTACGGGGGAGGGAACGGTTGTGACACAGCTTACTTATTACTGCGATAATATATTTAGTTTTACAAACAAAAAAGACTGTCCAAAATTGTCGATTATTACTAAATTCCTGGATAATGAATTTTACATTCAAATTCTCTCAAACGAAAAGTTGAATTTTACATGTAACACCTCTCATACCTACACAAAGTAACATACCATTATATCAAGAGTTTTATTGCCAAAGACCGTCAAGTTCTGCGGAATTGTCACCTCACTACCGCCAATTTTGAGTGGCTTTTTACCGATGTCCTCAGTCTTTGTTCGAGAAACTCCCAGAGAGATTGATCCCGCTGTAAGCTCTTGTGGGTGCTCGCCGGGAACCATAGAAACTGTCAGAGCCTCTGCCAATTTATCGAATGTTCCAAGAATTTTCTGAGTTGTATTTTTTGCTGCATTCGTCTGAAACGTAAACCACAAGCTCAGGTGTGATTTAAGTAAGAAACCTTTCTTCCATGCCAAGTGGGAGGCGGGGTCGTTTCTTCCTGGTTTCGGTAGCATAAGGAGGTTAGCATGCTCTCCTTTATGCCAAAATTTGTGAAAACCTGATCGAAAGTCAAATGGAATGGTTCGTTTCTTCTCGGTCCCACCGGATCAGGATCACCTCTGGAGGTGGTCGTCTTTGAACTAGTGCACCGATGGCACCGAAATTTTTTCGACTTTTTTATGACTGACCCGGTGAGCTCGTTTACACCTCGTAAAAACAGGTATGCAGTTATAAGGTAGGTAGGTAGGTAGGTAGGTATGTAGGTAGGTAGGTAGGTAGGTAGGTAGGTAGGTAAAGTCTGCATACGAACTAAGTGGTCCATCAGGCCTGAGCGTATCCCGGTATCTGTAGCATGAAGCCACTAGGAATATTTCTACACCCCCTTTATGGGATTCCAGTCCATCGCAGGGGTACCCCTAGCATTAAATTGGCCGGTACCCATTTGTACATCTGGGTGGAAAGAGGCACTGTGAGAGTAAAGTGTCTTGCCCAAGAACACAACGCAATGTCCCCAGCCAGGGTTCGAACCCGGACCGCTCGATCCGGAGTCGAGAGCACTAACTATGAGGTCACCGCGCCTCCACATGCGGCTATAATAAGGAATTTATGAAAAAAACACATATTTGCTTAGCATTGTGGGAGATTTTCGCGTGGTGCTCATTTGTTCTCCTTTCCTCCTCACCTCTTCATTGTTTTGTGACACAGCCGCTGACCTAATGATGTTGGCTCCTCCATTCAACACAGACCCAGCGGCGTCCACTATATCCTCGCTGGACACTTCGTCTTTTCCGTTGGCTTGTTCAAGGATTTTTGTACCGGCTTCCTCCATCACACCTGCGACTTTTTCCTGGTTTAAAGAAAAAACGGCAACATCGTTTTAGTCGAATTACCACTCACCCATCCGGTTTCGGTCTCATGTTTCCCCCCCCCTGCATTTTGTTAGGACGCCCTTACAGTTCCGGGGGTACCCATTTACCCTGTCTCCTCAGTGGAGGGAGGCACTCTTAAGCCCCGTCCACATTAATGCGTTTTCGAAACGACACGTGTCGAATTTTCGCACGAAAACACCTCAAAAGTTCGATTCATCCAGAGTACCGTTTCGTATCATAGTTCATAGTAAAGCCTAATTTTCCCAAGCGACGGAGTCGTAGTCGAAGTCGTAATCGAAGAACAATACGATCTAGTGAAAATCGAACAGACAAAAAAGAATAACAAAGTTTACACACTTACACCCATCAGTATGCGAATAGAAGCGATATTTGGTCTGGTTTTTCTTAACCTCTGTTATTATCCTTTAATGGCGTAATCTGAATAGGCTTCTCGAAGTGATAACTCTTTGCTATGTGACGTCACTCTAGTAGCGATGAGTCGGTCAAGAATCAATACTGGAAAACAATAGAGTCCCCTCTCTCATGGTAATGGTGAAACACCAGTTTCTTTAGCATTGATCAGCCGACTGAAAATATCGCAATTCAAGTTATGTGTTCCAAGCCCACAGGATCAAAGATTGTCTCTGTCCCAAGCGTGGGTTTAATTTCCTGTTTCCTCTCTAGGGTAGACTCAGATGTAGACGTCGGTGGATTTCATAGGCAGTTTTCCTTTCTATCAACCACTACAATAATTAAATATGATGCTAGTCCGTTAATTGACAACAACAACAACATTTCCCTTTTCAAATTTTGAACTCCAGGGTTGAGCAGAATAAGGGAACATTATCCAAGGCTGGAACTAATTCCCATACTTGTGGATGAACAAGTCAACAGCATATAAGTGTAATTACCTCCACAGCTTTGGAATTCTCTTTAGGGTTGCTTGTAACGGTGGCAAGAGTGTTGGTAAACAGCGTAATATCAGACAAACTCCCGCTAACAGATTGTGTATCTATCAGAGCCGTAACAAGAAGCTCTCGCACCTAAAAAAATAATTAACATTACTGGTAAAATATTTGAAAAAATGGGAAAAGTTTATGAGGGTTATGATGAGGATGAAGATGAGGATGAGGGTGACGGTGAAGGTAAGGATGAAGATGACGATGAAAATGGAGATGAAGTTGAAGATGAGGATGAAGACGAAGGTGAAGACAAAGATGAAGATGGAGAAGGAGGTGGAGGTGAAGATGGAGGTGGAAGTGGAGATGGAGATAGAGGTGGAGATGGAGGTACAGGTGCAGGTGGAGTTGGAGATGGAGGTGCAGGAGGAGGAGGTGGTGGTGGTGGTGGTGGTGGAGATGGAGATAGAGATGGAGGTGGAGGTGAGGGTAATGGCGTGAGCGTATCATTTACCTCTTTTTTCTTCTTATTGTCTTCAGGACTTTCTCCAGACGTTGATTCGCTACCGTCGTTCAGTTCCTCCGCGATACATTGAACAAATGAAGCGGTCTCTAGAGTATTTCCAGCATTAACTAAACTTGTTAGTTGACTTTTTGCTCTGTTTTGAATTTGTTCAACGCTCATCTCTACACGTTTCACCTATAAAAGAAAAGAAAAATGACATTTTGAAGAATAAAGAATACCATCACAGTTTCTTGGGTTTAATTACGGTGCGACCTTTGTACTCTGTGCAGTCGCCCCTGTATTGAGATTGGCTTCACGCTTAAGCTGCCGACCTTTTAAAAGAAAAAAAAGCTTATAACAAACTGCTCATCGCTCCTGGTTCAAACAAGATACATTCCTTTTTTTTATTTCAGAGCTGGAGTTAAATCTAACGCGCGCTCCCATTGGTTGATTTATGGTCACGTGGCAATGGCTAAATCTAAATGTTGCGTGCAATAATTAAGCAAAGCAGATTTCCACGTTGACGTCATTTTCCTGCAACTACCAGAGTTCCTTTCGTTTTCTAAATCAAAGGATTCTGGTAGTTGTAGTCAAATGACGCCGTCATCCAAATCACCTATTGTCGCCCGCTCTCCCAGTAACCATAGGTTACTTTAATTTCATCTTTACAATAAACTCCAGCTATATATTTTTTTTTATCGAATCTCGATGTTTCCCTTGATTTCGTCTCGAAAAACATCGAGATTCTCGGGAAAACAAAACTAACTGTTTTTCTCGGGACCAGTGATTAATTGTATAATGTATCACTCTAGAGGGAACTCTCCATAGAGGGTTTGGCATTGTAAGACCGGGCATTTTTAGTCGGCTGGGAAGGGTAGAGGGTCGTTGAGACCCGTACCCTGAAACTATTACGACAATGAAACTTGGTCCATTTATGGCAGTTTCAAATATATTTCCTTTTAAACCTATGACACAAAATGACGATGTAATAGTACGTAGAAATGACGCCATTAATCTCTAACAGCCGCCATCTTGGATCCGCTATCTTAGATTTTATGATTCTCTTCAAACGTTAGAACATTGCCAAAACTGCCCATATGTACCTAATGACCAAAACCGATCAAGAAAGCCAAATATAACTAAAAAGGTAAAAATATTTGCAAGAAAGTTAATGCCTGTCAAAATATGGTTGCCGTGGAAACATCAAGATCCTCGACAAATTACATGCCATGCTCAGTTGTTCCCATACACGTTTAAGGAAAATTCGTCAATACTTAATACTTCAATGCTTTTAGAGTAACAATCCCTCAAAGTTGATATGGGCCTGAAAATCCCCCCCCCCCCTTCCCCCCGCTCCTCACCACGGTTTCAGTTCGTCGTTATGTCGCATTTATGAGGAAGCAAGGCCAAGATTTTCCTTTATAGTTTAAAGGAATCTACGTTAGTAGGAGACGAAAATGGTCTTAAAGTGCCACTGAAACGAAATTTTCGTACTCTCTTTTATTAGCCCAATTTGTAGTTTCAAACGTGCTTAAAATAATGGTGAACTTTATTTCTGTCAAATCCTAACGGAAAGTGCTTTTTTTAGCTGCTGAAATCGACTTTTTGGAGCAAAACTGTGTCCGGGCTCTGGAACCGAATTTAAGGACCTTGTGACGTCACTGGTTGTATTCACGCAAGAAGCGCTATAGATTCTCTCTTGTTTTCACTTGATTTATTAAGTCTATTTTTCATATTGTCGATACCTGCTAGTTTTCTACCTTGTAATTTCTGTCCAGTCTTGACAGGAAATACATATCATGAACGTTGGAGGGCGCCAAAGAGTGTAGATTCACCAAAATAAATGCTGCAGATTAGAACAGCTCAGTTACTTTTCGAACATCTTGAGTACTCGATTGGAGATTTCGAAGACGAGTGTGTCAACTTTTATATCACGTCCTAAAGCCTAAACACGATATTTCGTCGTCTGTTTTCAGCCTGGTTCTGAAATTTGGATTCTCACGTTTATCTAAGGTCTATTACACAAGGTTCGAATATATCCTCGGCAACTTTACTGCAGTAAAAGCCGTAAGCGCATCAGCCATCCACACAATCACGAAGTTATTAACGGTCCACAAGCTTTGAGTCGAGTACTTCTTTGCACACAGAGGGCATCTTTTTATGATACTAATAAGTGAGAGTTCTTGTGGTAGACAAAATGTATCTTTGAAAATTGTGATCCGCAGCAGGGTTTGCTTTATTGCCGCATACGTATCAGCGTAAACAAAGCGGGAATTTCGCTTCTCTTTTACACGTATCTCCCAATTGCAATATTTCACGGTCGATGGATTACTTTGAGTTCTTTAGAACATACTTATGTCTATGATCTTCATTTAATGGTATCCAAATTCAAAGCAATTCGTTAAAACGTCACTAGTTTACACTCCTTTCGAAGGTTTATTAAACAGAATTTGAGCTAATTTGCATATATCATCTTTCGCCGTCGACATTGTCACGCTTTCTCTCGTTTCCTGAAAACATACCTGTAGGGTCATGGCAGCTTAGTTTACCTTTATAGTTTAAATTCGCTCCCTCACATAAAAGAAGAGGGTTTCTTAAATTGTTGCTGATTTGATAACTTGTAGGATGTAACAGATGCAACTGGACTAAAGGTCACTGTAGCACAATCTCGTCCGCGGTGAAACTCACAAAGCGTCCGGTTTCCTCGAAGCGAAGCGACTCGAAACTCGAAGCGTTGTTGCTGCGATTCGTGCAGCAGCAGTCCGGATAATAATTTCAAAAGCCGCTTTTTCTTGTTTTCATGTCTTTTTTACTTTATGAGTGTAGATATTGTTTAATTGAGTGGTGGCCATTTCACCAAGAGTCCCGATCATTTTGCGATCCAAGAACTCCCACTCGTTTGCTTGCTTACATAAAATATCCTGCAAATATCCAATTAAATAGACTGAAAAGCCCCAGGATCGACTCTCCACCTCTTCTTGTCTAAGGCTACTGTTATTATCTGCTTTACAGCTCTGAGATGTCCTTAAGATGTTTTTTGGGGGGCTTCGAACAGTATTCTCTTCTCCCATAATCACTCTAAATTTTCAGCGCGGCATGAGAGTAATACAACCAGTGACGTCACTAGGCTGTTTTGGCCGCGCCAAGATGGCCGCCAATTTTGGGCTTAACCAGTCAACTTCGAACGGCTGAAAAAGCAGTTTTCGCTTACCGTATGCGAAAAAAAAGTCCGCAGTGTTTCCAAGTAAGGTTGAAACTTTATTACTAAGCAAAAATCTCACATACGAAAATTTCGTTTCAGTGGCACTTTAAAGCCATACGTCAAAAACGTTATTCTGAATTTTATCTGGAAAGGCGTTACGAGCAACCCATCACAGTTACGTGTGAATGCTTATGCTCCGTCTACCTCCATCAATCAATTACCTTTATTGGAGATTTGAACTTGACCATCTCTGAGGCTCCCAAACCGTCGAAAATTTTGGCGTAGAGTGTTAAATCGTTGTCGTTTTTCTCCAGACCACTTGGAAATGTAACTCGTGAACGTATATCCTCTAAGCCCTTGCCTATCGTTTCATTCTTTAATCCTTCCCCTCTCCAGTAAAAGAATTCATATTGTAGCGGTGTCTCGACATCTTTAAAGTTTTTGCAGCGCAGAGTAAAACTCGGCTCCAATGGTTTACCCTCGAGTGGCTCTGCGGTACATTCTCCATTTTTGGGAGGCTCGTTAATGGTAATTTCACGGCTGGCATTGCCCTCTTTTCCACCAACAATCCACCCGATCAAAGTAACCACGTATTTCTTACCACCTACCAAGAAACAAAGTAAGCACACTCTTTTCTAAAAGATCGTCTATTTCAAGGACTGAGAGTGAATGCTCCCACAGTAACTACCTTATTAGTAAGGTTTTTTTAAAATAATTCACAGTAAATACTACGGGTAAAAACGAACGACATTTCGACTACTCTTCGGTCATTCTCAAGTTCAAGGTTGAGGTAAATTCATACTTCTGATGGAACACCCCCACGAGTTCGAGACGCATGACTTGAGATTTTGCCTAACCCTGGTCGTCATTAAGAGATTCCCATGGGTTTTTTACAAGGAACGGCTACCTGCTCAGTTACATAACCCAAGAACTGACTGGGGGAAGCGAACATCTTACCACAGATGTGTAAGTGACTGGACATCTCTCCCTAGTGCACCTAAAAGGCATTAATGCCATGTAAAATGTTGAAGCGCAACATCGATAAGTTTTTATTAGCTGCACATTCTTGGCGTTTATTAATAATCAATTTTAGAACTTTTTGTGCACAGATAATGTAAATTAGTTTTCAGCATTTTCTATTTTCTCTTTTCACTTTTTAACTTTTATCTTCACTTGTATGAACTTTTTGGTTTGAGGACCTTCCTGAAAATCACTTTAAAGTGATGGGAGCATCCTCTTAAAAAATCATAAATTATTGTTACTATTATTATTATTATTATTATCATTCTTATCATTCTTATCATTCTTATCATTCTTATCATTCTTATCATTCTTATCATTCTTATCATTCTTATCATTCTTATCATTCTTATCATTCTTATCATTCCTATCATTCTTATCATTCTTATCATTATTATTATACCAATCATGTACGTTTACCTGTCCCCTTAAATGTTAGCCCGCCAGTAGACTGCCCCACCCCCCAACACTCGTTCCTCATTTTTTCCCCTCTCCCCCTGCCCTACCCCTGGCATACTCTTCACCTTTCTCCTGCCCCTACTAACTTTCCGACCGGAGAGCCTTCTTGCTGATTACATCATATCACCCTCAAGGCAATTAAGTACAATTTTGGTTCCAAGTTAGAAGAGCACAAAAGGTTTATCCATACAAAACCATAGTTCTTACCCACCCATAGTTCTTACTTTAGCCATGAATGGGCATGTACTTTGTATGCATTTAAACGTTTTTAATAAGATTCTAGAACAGCTTTGCAGAGACAATTAGCTGCAAAGTGAGCATTTGGTTGAACAATTCACACCCTCTTGAATTCTGAGTTACCCGTCAATTTTACCCCTAAAACTAGAGTTGACACCCGTTACATTTTGTTGCGTTACGTTCCTTAGGTTGCATAACGTTATTTTTACCTTCCAGTTTATTGGGTTTGATCACTAGGCTATCCAAGTGCAAAGGTGTGCCAGCATACTCCTCTAATTTTTGTGTTTCATTGCAATTCTCTTCTTCACTTTTGCCGCATTCTTTCATTTCCAACTCCCATTTGTAATTAATTTTCTTGTTTGTTCTATGCTTTCCGTGGCCTCGTAACGTTAACTTGCTCGATGGGTTAATTTTTTCTGATACGTCACATTGCTCACACCTAAAATGTAATATTTAAAAAGTTCCAACAACAAAATCGTAGCAATTTGTTCGTCTCTTTTAACCAAATATTTAGACAGGAACTTCCGGTCTCCTCCCTCCCTTTAAGACATTCCTTTCGGCGACACCAAGAATTAGAATTGCTTGAACCCGTTTGTAAGTGTCTTATCTTTCCTGGTAATACGCTTGTACATCTCACAATTAGCTAATTTCCCGTCCCCAGATCTCTTGTGGGCGAATCCGACAACGATCTGGGAACGACATTAACACCTAGCACGAGATATTTTACTATTTGTGAGTAACACTTCCGTAAAATTGCATTGCGCATGCGTGCCACATATACTCTCTCGCGTACATAACAACGCGTAAATTTAAGTTAAACTTACGAGAGGGAAGAAGATGTGACAGTCGCTCCTCGGATGTGGTGGATATTTTCATACGGCCTTTCAATATTTATACTTATAAAAAATGCGACAACTTCTCCAGTAAGGAACATGAGCAAATTTCCTGTCCTTGGAAACCGGATTTTGCAAGATTTTTTTTGTTACGGTGACCTAATATGTCACTTATGGTACCTAGCTTATAGGCTAATTACCACCCCATACTGCGGAATTGTGAAATATCCTGAATTATAGTTCATCAAATATTTTCGCTCGCGCGCGCCCTTGGTCTAAAACGAATCACGTGACTGAATATTTCCTATGGGGAATATCCGACTGATATTCCCCAATTTTCAAAACCGCGCGTGTTGCGAAAAACACTTCAAGGATAATAAACACAATAGCCTCCACTTGGCGCGAAAATATGCTCGGATATATGTCTTTGGACATTATCTGTTCTTCGAAGCTCACAATTTTCCTCGAGCTCCGCTCTCGGTAAACTGTTCGCTTCTCGGAACAGATAATGTCCGCGGACAAATATCCGAGCATATTTCCGTGCCAAATGGAGGTTATTGTTTTTATATACTCACTCAATTTTCAGGGTTGGCGGGTCTCCCGGACTAACAGTCACAATCTGATCTGCAAATTTGTTGCGGTCGTCCTTCGTCATGACGAATCGGAAAATATACGTGGTGTTTGGGGTCATAAGACTTGTGTTCAACGTAATTTTCTGAGACGTGAAGTTGAGCTGTCCAGGTCCATAATCAAAGCAACCGCCGAGGGAGACATTGCGTGTATTATTTATCTGAGGTGGTGGGGTTGGAATGGGGGGTAGGTTTGTTAAATTAGTTGGTAGATTGTAATTATCATCCCTCTGCTTACAGAACCACGAAAAATTGTATCCAGTGTTATCCTGTGACTCGCTGTCAGGATCCTTTGATTTCACAGCGTTTAGATCCAAGGGGGCTACATTACCCACAGTCCTCTCTGTACCTCCATCGATAATAGCGACAAGTTCAGATTTTGTGATCTCTATGTAAAATTTCTCCTCGGTAAAAACGCCTGGTTCCAACAACATGTCGATCCGGAAAACCAATTCATACGAGCCGTAATCAAGCCTGCGAGCAGGGATGTTCAGGTCAGAACTGCCGAGGTCGATTTTTAATTCTTCCTTGGGAAGTTCTTCTTTCTTATCGTCTCGCAGCCGATAAATGCGCCACCCATATTTAGTTGTAAGGTTGTAGCAATTGATTTTGTTTGATGTTTTGATATCGATCTTCTTCGAGCGTTTGTACTCCGTTCCTTCTTCCTTGCTCTTTGATATCACAGCGTTTATTTCTGGGTAAAAGCAAGGTCCTTTCACAACGGACGCTTTAGATTTTTGATTTCCAATCCTGACGCAAGAGACGCGATTCTCGGCAGTCAGAGTGACATTATAATCTTGTGCCTTGGTGTAGGTGTGTGAGAAATTCACGGGTGATTTTAAATCTGTGGGGTTCTCACAACTCCCCTGCAGGAACGGCGTACCAGTCTTGAAATATTTTGTCGTTCCCTCGCTGTCCTTCAGTTCAATTTTAAAACAAGAATTGTTTCCCTTCTTTTCCACACGTAGAGAGAAATTGAGAGGTTTGTCCTTCACTGCAGGTCCGTCGTTCTTCAGGCTAACTCCAAGTATGCTTTCCTCTACGGTGATTTTCATTTCTTTAGTGTCGTTGCTGACTTCGTTCTTTGCCCAGAGTGAGATATTGTGATCTCCTGTTGAGTTGAACTTATGCCGACAGCTAATTCCCTCGATTTTGTGACCGTCTGGAAAGGTCCAGGTGTACGTCACGTTTGTACCATTTATGATGGAGGCGCTGAAAGATATGTCGTATTCCAAGGGAAACACGCCTGTTTGAGGAAAAAATTTCTTTTCTTGTGGACATTCATTGACATAATCTGTCACGTTAGCTGTAAAATTGAGGCCGTGGACTTCATCTTGAACTTTAACCTCCACGGATGCGCTGTCGGAACTTATCTCATTGGAAACTTCAACAGTAGCAATATATACGCCTTGCCTGGGATAAGGATGAATTATTTCATCTCTATTTTTTAAAGGGTTTTGGGAGACGTTGTCTCCAAAGCTGTAGTTGAAGTAAAGTGGCCTCGAGGGAGGGTTCTGGGTAGAAAATTCCACGCGGAACCCCACTTTGCCAAGCGAAGAAGGAATGGGCGAGTTTGACTTAAGTTTGACCACGCTGATGGGGTTCTGAACAATCAGCCTGCAAGTCGACGTCACATTCTCAAGATTTCTGTTAAACAACGTCACTGTGATATTGTATTCCCCTGCGTCCGAGTAAAAATGCTTCGAAGTCGTTCCGTTTTCAGGGAATTCTTGATGCAAGTATGTAAGATTGCTTGACGAACCGTTTCCAAAATCGAACACAACGTTAACGTTGGTACCATTTGAAACTGTAGCAGTTGCCGTGACGCTCTCGTTCACAGCTATGTACAAAACACCGCCCTTTGCACAAGGTCCACTTTCAGCCGCTTTTTGCAACGATCCGCGTCCTACTGCAAGTTTGGCGCCCTGTACTGGAGTCTCAACATGGATTGTGGTGTTAATCGTCTTGTTGTCGACCTGATTACTTACTGTGACTTGAAAGAGATAGTCCCCAGGAGCACTGTAGTTATGACTGCTTATGGCCAAAAAAATATCGGCAACTGTGATGTTCTCTTTGAATAGTTTTGTGTCGCCATCGCCGTAGTCGACAAGTATGGATATTTCAGAACCCTGAGACACTTTCCAGTGCACTCGCGCCTCGGTCATCACTCCCGCATTGTGATCGAAGCTCTCAAACTGCAATCCTTCGATCACGTCCTGAACGATGACTTCTTGGCAGTGTGCTACGGCTGAACTGATATCATTGGATGCGATCAAAGCAACTTTGTACCTCCCACCCTTACGATACGTGTGTGAAATAACTTTCTTTGTGGTGTTGATCGTTTTTCCGTCCATGGTAAGTAAGAAGTAATTGGCTGTTTCTTCTCCTTGATGCTGTAGTACGGTAAAATTAAACGTCTGGTTTGTTTTCACGATGCCCGGATGCATCACGGATACACCCGAGATTGCACGTTGCACACTGAGATTGCCTCTGATGCTATCATCGTACAACTTATTAACCGCTGTGATCGTCACAAGGTACAGGCCAGGATTGGTTATGTTCGTTTTGTAAATGGCGAAAAATGTGGCGCCAAGTGCTTTAGCATTGGTCAAATTCGCTGTGTGGTTCTCGCCTTCCGGGGATACAACGCTGATGTTGAAGTCGACATGTGATCCGTTACGTAACAACCAGCCGATGCTAGCAGTAGTTCCATTTTGAATGGAAAGGAGGGCGGTCTGACTAAATTCCAAACCCGCAATCTTCTCCTGAACGACAGTTGAGCACCAGATACTGACCAGGCTTACTCTATTTGTCGCTATGAGGTTCACAACCACTGTTCCGGTGGCTTCATAACGATGCGTTACCCATGGTGTTGTGGTTGTGGCATTTTTCTCATCGCCAAAGTCCCATACATAAGACACGTTTGTGCCGTGCAGTAGTTCAGCACTTATGTTGACGCCTTCGGCCGATGGGAGTGCATCGGGCAACTTTAACTCCAGTCCTGTTATGTCTTCTTGAACAGCAATCTCTTTTGTGAAGCTCAATTTTTCTCGCGCGTTTTCAAGAGTGAAGGAAACTTTCTCATGACCAGCTTTCTGATAGCGGTGTTCAAAGTACGTTTCAGAGGCTGCAGAGTACCGTATGGCTACCGCAGGTGCGTAATTAACTTTCGTCGGGCTCTCTTCTGTTAATGGAAGACGATTCCCGCGAAGAGTCTGGGTACCAGTGGTATTAAGCACCGAGCTGGAATACAGGAAAGAGGAACTTGATAAACTGGTTTTCAATGCCGCGGTTGGCCCAGTGGCGGGAAAACGCACTCCGATGAGGTCGCCCTCTTGGAGTTGAAGTTGTTGACTTCCAGTTTCAATCAAAATGAGTTTGTGGCCAGTCGTTGTATAAACCATGTAACTTGAGATATGCTCGTAGTCAAAGTTTCCATGTGCTACCGTCGTGTTGTTGCTGCATGACTCGCTCTGCTTGGTGCACTGTCCCTCCTTGAAGCTAAATGTTTCCTCGTTGTCGCAGCTCTTGGGTTTTCCTGCTGGGCAAACGGATGCGTTTATCACGTGATAACTAGCGACACACAGGTTGCTTGCTCCACAGTAACGCTGACCCACTGATAGACATTTTCGTCGATAAACCTACCACAAAATGAAATAAGGTCTTGATCAACCTAGTTCCTAAGAATTAAGAAAAGCCCAGGGATTGAGTTTGGCCGGGTCCTGATCGGATAAGAACCTGGAGAGGGGTATGTACGAAGCTGACTTCTTTACGCTAACAAATATCATATATAAAAATGAAATTTTAAAATATGATAGATAAATAAATAAATGAACAAATAACTTGGGAATTGGCACGTCTAGTAGATGCCTATTTTCTACCATTTTCACTGAGATCCGATTAGAGAATTTAGAAGAGTTTTTTTTTTGTTTTTTTTTGTTTTTTTTTTGGAATTTAGAAGAGTTGAGTTTTTGCGCAAGGAAGAAACGAATAAGAAAAACCTTCGCATCATAGACGAGAACCAACAACAAACATAAGCCACATTGGACTTTGGGGACGGGAACACTCTACCACTACACCATCCTTGCTCCCTCAATCAGAAAGGTTTTCAAAACGGAAACATTCGAAAAGAAAAATCATTTAATACATCACAGAGAACGACATTTAAAAGCTTACCCCCGCTAAATTACGCAAAGATCTCCCTTGTTTACACTTGAATTGCCATGTGTTCTCTGTTTTTAGTAGAGTACAATTGACTGCTGTTGCGAAATCATGCTTAAAGTGAGCTCTGAACTAGACTACTCAAGCATATCGTATGAAACTTGTTACAGTCCAGTATGTTCTTAGTCTCCTAATCACCCGATTGATACAGCGAAATTCCATACAATGCAACTTAGGAACGTTTTCAAGATCAACTTGGAACAAAACATAATCTAGAATAGTCAGTCCTTACTTAGCCTCAGTTCTCAAATTAGACGTTCTTTTCAATGGGGTGTATGATGTGTGTTTTGCACATATAAATGGGTTAATTTTTTCACGTCAAGAAATAAGACCTTATTAGTACCTTCACGTCTACGAAGCCTCCTCGCTCGACATCCATCTCTAGCGCCACAGCTTTACCCCTGCTGGTGACCTCCATTCCCTCCAGAAGGTACAATCCGTCAGAGGTACTAATCTGTGATCCGGAGTCAGCGGCTGGAATACCCAAGGTCATGATTTCTGCGTCTGTGTGATGCAAAAATGTACTGTCTTACCTTGAGAGACTGAGTGAGTGTGCGGTTCGATGACTGACTGGCTGACGGACGGACGGACAGACTGGCGGACTGACTAACTGACTGACTGACTGACTGACTGGGTGACTGACCGACTGACCAAACCACTTACCAACCAAATGACCGACCGACTGACCGACTGACTAGCTGACTGACTTATCGAATGACTTATCGATCGACTGATTGATTGATCGATTGATATATTTATTGATATATTTATTTATTGATTGATTATTGCGTGCTTGATTGGTAGGCTAGTTGATTGGTTGGCCGACTAAGTAATTAATTAGCTGATTGACTGACTGATTGATTGACTGATTGACTGACTGACTCACTGACTGACAGATCAATTGATTGATTAGTTGATTGATTGATTAATTTATTGATGGATTGTTTCACTGACTGACTGACTGACTGAGCAATTGATTGATTGATTGAATCTGACTACAGAAACGCATTGAATGAGATCCTGGATGGTTGATTTCAATCGCTATTTAGATGATTTTAAGTCTGTATTGTGGATTACAAGCCCTTCAGAATGGCCCTTATCTCCATTTTTTGTAGCATTAGGCGACTAGTAGTATTCTACTCCCCGTAGGTGAGATAATAGTCCATCCCAGTTCTACCCCCCAGGGTTACCCGCCGGTACCCATTTATACTCCTGGAAGAGAAAGGCACTGAGCGAGTATAGAACAAGACACAGTGCCACCGTGTATTCCACACTGCTTTAAATTAACTAAATGTAAATTTCTATGAGCAGTATCTCTTACCAGGCACTGAGCCAATGCGATCTTCTCCTTGTTTAAATTGTATCGTGGTCCCCACGTTGGCACCCCGGCTAAACTTCAAGACACAACTGAAGGTGAAATTCGTAGCAACTGCCGCTGGACAAACGAACTCGATGTCTGTGACATTAGAGATCGCTGACACAGTCGTGGAAGACTCAGCCGTTGACCGATGACCAGTGTCTCTGTGTTTGACTGTCACTTTTCCTAGGAGTGGATAAGCCCCGGGATAAAAAAATGCAAGAGTTGCGACGGATTGCGTCGTTTGATACGTTGTGCCATCTCCCGCGTTTATTGAGTAAGACTCGACAGTTCGGTCGGCTGGCAACAAAGGCGTCAATGTCAAGTTGAAAGCCACGAGTGTCGTAACATTCTGGTCTGATGACAGCGTTAAGCTCAGAGGCCGCACTTGAAGCGACTTGTAAACGGAAATGTGAGTTTCACTGCCGCATTCGGAATTTCCAGAGCCAAAGCAGGGCACATCACACATGTCTGAGGAACGTTCATTTGCGGGCACCGTAGAGTTGGAGCACAGGCAGAAGTTGCCCCCTTTCAGTCCTGCGTAACTGAAGTACGCGGTGCCACATACATCCATGCAGAGACCTGGCGTCATTGCGCTTGCTTTATAGCTACCTGGATTAAATACAAACGACGACGAGTCGGCGCTGTCCTCGTAACAGCCCAGGTAATAAGCAGGAACTGCAATGAAGGGGGCAAATGAAACCTTGTCAGGCAAGTTAGTGTTTTTATACTTTCGTACCCTTGTTTCTGCTTTTGTTAGTTTACTTTTGAGTTAAACATGGTCTGCTTCACCCGCAAGCTCAATCCAGTCTCTCCCAAAAACGCGTAGTGTAGAATCAGACGTGGTAACGAAAAGGAAGATCAAGCTCCTACATAGTTCATCTAACTATATTAGCCCTTTTCGCAAGGTCTATGCGCCCTGCCCCCCCCCCCCTCCCCCTCCAAAAAACACACTCTCCCTCTCTAGGGGGAAGGAAGAAGATAGACTCTAGTAAAGAGTTCTTATGTCATCGTCATTTTCTACTTCAAGTGACAGCGTCAAATACTAGAGGTGGGAATGTATCGCAGACTAAAGCACATGCAAAACAAGTTGATTTTTTCTTTGATACTAACCTTGTTCACAAATGTATTTGTTCGGGGTAAAAGAACACTGAGAATCTCGCCAAGTTCCATTGACGTCTATTACAACACAAGCGTCACTTCTCGACAAGCCATCTTTCCATTTAGTGAAGGAGAAACCTAAACCGTCCTGCCAATAAAAGGAGTCATTTTGCTCTTTTGCCAGTCCGATCCACGCCTCGTCTGAAGTCTTTTCCGTTAAAAAGGTGTTTTCTTCTTCCGAAGAAATCTTCACCAAGTCCGCTCCTTGAGCAACACACGAGTTGCGAGCTGAAGCGAATGTAAGGTTCTCAGACGCGATCTTATAACAGGAACCGTCGAAATATTCCCATCCTTGTGCGCATGTTTTGTGATCTGCAAATATGATAAAGATCAAAAAGAAAAGTTAGGTTACCAAAATAATGACTTACTTGTTTAAAATGTAGCACCTCAGAAGATTCGGTGGAGAGAGAAAGATACAAAAAACCCGCACGCTGCACCCTACTAGGCCCTGGGTGAAAGGAAACTTCCTTACAGGATCTATTAAAGTTTGCGGGCCTCAAATGGTATAATAAACTGTTAGCGGCTTTTATTTAGGTTGTCACACAACGCGTGACGCAGAGCGTTGTGTGAAGCGTGACGAGATAATTAACCAATACCATAGAAACTGCTAGGAGTACTGTTTTTGAGATGTTTTGCTCTAAGACAGGGTTAGAGCATTGAACGTTTTTTTTTTTTTTTTTTTTTTTTTTTTTTGCGGCGATGACAATACCATCGCTTTAACCTGTAAGATTTAAATTTGCCGACAAACTGTCGAGCCACTTGGATATTAGAATCCCATTAAATGAAACTTACTAAAACTTTGGTCTCATTTCACAAGGAAATTCTAATGTGCTGTGAAGCCAAAATACAGAAAGAACAATAGCAGAATATACGAAAAGAAATCCCTTGCAGTGTTGTAATGATGTTGTTTTACGAAATAATTTAATACAAGCACTGTCCAGTGATTGAAACGTTGTTGTGCTTAAACTCACCACTACAAACATGTAGTTTTGACATCTTCTCTTCAGTAATTTCCTCTTCCCAAACTGCTACATCTCGTATCACGCATTCAGCGTAGTCACCGCTCTCGCTTATGGATCGACCAATTGCGAATGTATTGTCAGCGTCTGTTGATGGCGTGACAATCTTGCCATATGTGTCACGCAACACATTGCACGTATCTCCGACAACAACAGCAGTTAACCCGTTCTCTTGACTCCAACTCATTGAAAATGTTTGCCAAGTGTTTTTCTGGTACGATCCGTGAACTTGCCAAAATTTCTGTCCATCTCGTACATAAAAATACATGGTAGTGCGTATGTAGAAGGCGGCCAACCCTTTTGAGGAAAGAATGTGACCTGTCTCATTTCCTGACACACTCGCTTTAAAGCTCACAGAAATTCCATTTGGACACTTTGACGGGCTGACTATGCAACTGTCTTTAAACTCTCCGAGGTCAACCCAGGAGCTTGAGCCTCCGAGAGAAAGCCCATGCGGTGTGATGCCTAGTTTGGTGGGCGCTTCTTGTGTGGTCCACGGACCGCGAATCCTTCCGACCCGAGACCCATCCCCTTGTGTGTCTTGTACGAAGATTATGGACTTGTCCAGCGGCCAGTAGTGAGAAGTACCTTTATAACACTGACCTGAGGAAAAATGAAAGTTAATGCGCTTATCTCCTTTGTTAGGTAATCACCAAACGTTACTCCTGCAGGCGAAGCGATATCGCGAAAAAGGGAGAATTGCAATTTCTGTGTACAGATATCACAGAGTTGGAAAATAAGATCATACGTTGATGTTATTTCCTGGTCCTCATTTCCTTCGCAGAGGCCGCGATCCTTTTGGTCAGCACTAAAACATCGAGACCTCTGGGAAAAATTGGAAGGTGAGCCACAATTAGTTACAGCGGTCACTCTCTGTAGTATGTTCAGACACTGTTATTGAACTTTAACACATGCGCACAATCAAACCGGAGCCAGGATTTTGTAGTTGAAGTGAAAGTCGTGACAATGTCAAATTAGAAGTCCTTGGGAGTTCAAGCGCTAAAAGAGGGACATCAAAGGATTGAAACCTTTCAAGACATTTAGTTTTACACTGTAGCAGTGATTATTGGTAGGTCGTACGGATTTTGCACAGCTTGCTTAACGAATCAGAAAAAGTGGGCTTTCACGGCATACAAATACCCCCTAAGTGGATTTACTTACTTACTTAGATACAAGAGCCACATGTACATGGTATCAGCCTATTTTCATTTCCAATAGTTTTTCGCTCTCGAGGAAAATACAACCAGCTATTACACGGGTTGCCCCCTTCGCGAGTACCCCACGGCGCGTCACTCACTCATACCCGTCCCCATGGCGGTTCGTTCAACGCGTCGACTGCTCAATAAACCGGAAGGATTGTGATGAAAATAGCGAAAATCGTCCGTACAGCCTCAAACTCAATTTGCGAGAGATATAGAAATGAGACATTACTTGCACTGCAGCCATACACAAAGGATTGTATGTTCTCAGTGTACTTACCTACTCGCCCACAGATCTGAAAAATGGCTGCTGAGGTGGTTGTTGAGAGGAAGGCATACTTTATTTTGACCAGCTTCTTATCTCTCCAAAACAGGTAAATCTACAGGAGCAAAGCAGAGGAAGAAAAATGGCGTAAACAGCAGAAAATCGCAACCGAGAGTAACCTCTTATGCAGATGCTCTTGGGTCTCGTTACGAAATCTTCCTCTCCCGCTTTCGTTTTGGATAACGATTGCGTGACGAGCCATATGATTATGTCTGCGTTAGGAGGCTAAACCGAAAGCAGAAAATCCAGACTCGATTGTGTTGTTTTCAGCTAGATACAGGTTGTAGATAAAATTGTCATCTGTTCTAGGCACAGATTAGGTCCTCTAAACAGAAGGCTAACCTTTGTCGGGTACCCCTGAAAATCAACCTACTCTCTTATATTCTCGTGATGTACTTTGAGTTGGCCCTTGTACCATGGTAAAAAAGAAATTGTTTGCATACGAGTCAAGTGTTCCATTAAACCGGATAAAAGCTCCGGTTTCAGTAGCATGAGGCGACTAGAAGTATTTCTACTCCCCCCTGGATGGGATGCTAATTCATCGCAAAGTTACCCCCAACATTAAATTTAAACACATTGGCGGAGAGAGACACTATTAGAGTTTAAAAGTGTCTCTCCCAAGAACACGACTCAATGACCCCGACTAGGGAACTAACCACCGCTCCCCCCAACCCGTTTGTGCCGTGCTCCCTAGATATAAAGACCACCGCTTATGGTGGGTTAAATATACAAATCTGGACTCGCAAGCCGAATATTTTTATATCCTACCTTTTCTCCTGATCCAAACACCACTCGATCCTTTTCTATGTCTATCCAAAATATGCGCGTCTCGTTCTCTTTCAATGAAGGTGCAGTGACATTTGATTCCGTCAATTTTTTACTTTGTTCACCGGCTTTTTTATGCAAGAGTATGTACCCGTTTGAGCCAATGACTATCTGATACTGAAGACTGCTGTCACGTGAGCTACTCGTGAGAAGAACCGACACTTTGTCCCTGGCATTGATCATCAGAGGGAACTTGGTACTGTGTAAGCGATATCGATCCGATTTACTGTTGCTTGAAAGTTTTACAGCGTCACAAATTGTCTCTGAAATATATATTCGAAATGATGGTTAACATAATATTTCCCTGAAACTGTCGGATGAGCGCTGAGAAACTAGTTCGTTTGTTCGCGCGTTCGTTCGTTCCCTCTTTCGTCTGCTCGTTCGTCCATTCGCTCACTCATTTATTTATTATTTTCTGTTCGTCTATTCGCTTGCTCTTTCATTTATCTCCTCTTCCTCAATCACCTAGTTTCTTCGATTTTTGCTTCATTGAATTGCCTTTACTTATCTAACAATAACTTACTTTGTTTGCACATCTCATTATAAAACTCGATTTCTTTTATTCCGACTCCACCGCTGCCGTCATACACCTTTTTCACGGTTAATCTGACCCAATTCGCCCTGCGAGACAGGAAGGTAAACTCCTCAAAATCGGTCTTGTTCCCAGCCAGCGTAATCTTCAAAAACAACGGAAAAGAAAGCCAGTTACAACAAGAATTTACTAATATGTTCATCAACTGTTAGCCGTAATTAATTTAAACCGGCACCATCTCTCAATCAAGATGTAATTATATGTAATTAACCGCAATCGTTTCAGTGCCTACAAAGTAAAAATATTTGTTCCGCATGATTTTTAGGATTTTATGTCCTTATTGCTAAATAAATGACATTCTTGCTTGTTGAAGAAAACCTATACACTATCAGGACACATTTCGGTGAGAGGTGGTTCTGGGGAAGGCAGACTTTTGTTCCTACTTCCACCCTCAACCAATTCTTAAAACTTACGGCTACCAATTCTGCACCAGAGTATTGAGAGATTCTCCATCTTGACAGTGAAGTTATACTAGACCCATTCTTTTTCCTAAACGTCTACGTTAGTTTAAAAAGAGTAAACAAACACTGCGAGCAAGGAACACTCTTTCGAACTCTTGATAAACTACAGCTCTGTTGCTCACCTTTTCCGTTGAGCAGTCACTGAAATCCAGCAAAATCTCTTGGATTTGTTGTCCCGAAGCCGTTTTCTGCATAATTCGTAATTTGTTGATAATGAAAGTGGTGTGAAAGCCGATTGTTATGAATGCGTTGACGCCTTCGTTCGTTGCCGACTCCCAGCCCACTGTAACTGTCCCATCAAGAACGTATTGGCAGTCGTTCGGCGCACCACTACTTGAGGATTGGTTCAGACAGCTGCCTCCATACGTTTGAGAAGCGACATTGAACGGAGTGCAGGTTGTGGAATCTGTGAAAAACGATAAATAAATAATTGAATGAATTCATAAGTAATCAACTAATCGATAATCGGTTGGGTCAACTTTCTTCAAACAGTGTTACGACTGCATGTCAAACTTATGGCTCCCACGAATAGATTTCAGACCACATTAGAATTTAGAAGTGTTGGGTTTTGAAGAGGAGGAAAAACTGACCGAAAAAGCCAAAAAAACAAAACTGTTAGAGGAAACCATACGTGATGATGCAAACAGTAGCAGCGAAAGAGGACTCCCCTCAAAGAACCACTGAGATCCTGACGGGGAGGGCGGGGGGGGGGGGGGGGTGAAGAGAGAAAAACGTGACATAAAGATAAAAGGGTGACATGACTGACTTAGCTGTATCACCTTCTGGTACGTATGAACAACTGATTGGAATACTCGATGACAATTCAGCGGGACCTTGCCCACTGTCTTTCCGAAGTTCGTCTTTCCACGCCATCACCTGCTGTCCTTTGTACCCAATAACTGCGTGAGAGGTCTGGGGCGCAACTTTCCCAGCATCCTGTGCACCGACTGCCGTCAGATTGCTGATGGGAAGTTTGTGGTTACCGGCCAAAGCCGAGTCCTGAATTGCTAACAGCACTATGACGTCCTGGGGAAGGCCTTTCAGGAAGTCGCCCAACTCATTGCATTTTGCCTGGCTATCCGCACAATCAAACGCATTTGAAGTGAGGAAACGACCTGAAGAGAAGAAACGAGAAGCTTAACTTACTTAAAAATCAGTGGCAAGTCGAAGGGAGCCTTCCTCACCCCTCTCGGCCCTAGTTTCTTACCAGTTTTTCGAACAGGCAAGATCCACTTTCCAGAAAAAGCCTATCTTCACTAATCCACTTCGCATCTGTGTGCGCCTTCATTTCCTTGGCTGCATACTAATTAATCTTACTTACGTTGAATTCCCCTACTCCACAGAGAGATCAACATGGCTAGGAATTAATACCGTCCTTGGCATCTAAGAGTGAATGCGTCTCGATAAAACAATGCGTGATTCCTCAGATCATCACTTATTTCACGTTTTGCAGATCGTGCTGAAACCTTCGCGCCAAAAATGTAAGGTTCCACTGAGAAGTCAAAATGTTTTCCACAAAATAGGTACAGAGGATTCCCTTGTCTATGAAACGCCTTGATTGTTTGAAGTGTAGCCCATACCCGTTGCAAACCTTTTTAGAACGCGACCGTTTGCGTAACTGGTCTGCCGAACTTCCAGTGATTGATGAAGGATCATAAAACGTTTTATACCCATTCAGATCACGTGGTCATGTTCACGTGTTCACGCTTAGGTGCCAACGATAGTAGATCGATGATGAGAGAAAATACGAAAAGAGAGGTGAATATGTCCATAAGTAATCAATGTTCATGCAATCGAGTATTCTATGCAAAGCTACCTGAAAGGGCATCAAAAACCACAACATTATAGCCTTTGGTCTGTGGAGCATAGTTTTTGTCGTTGACCGAGATGGTAGCTAAGCCACTGCCAACTATGCCTGTGTCATTGCTCGCTTCGGAACGCACGGTGACATTGAGGAGGGAGATCACTCCTAGAGACAAAGAAACAAGAAGCAGTCAGTTGGTAAAGAAATAGTGAGTTAATGGAGAAACGGAGTATTTCGTTTGCTTCTTGACTGCGAGAGGTAGTTCAAAACTGTTAGCAGTTTTCAATTAAGCGTCGTATAACCAAAAACCAAACCAATACCTTACCAATTAGATTACTCAGTCAATCTCAAATCGTAATAAAACCAAAACCAAAGTATTTGCCTGATTACTCTCGACACTCAATTGAAAACCGTCCTAACATGTCATTGTCCAATGCAACAAAACAATTCTCTAATGTCTTGTCTCCTGAGGCAGATTCCACGGCTTAAACTCGTACAGGTTTCAATGTAACACTGAAGGGTCTGAACGATAATATGGAGAGACCTGGAAACGAGCATTGTTTTGATGAGGCGAAGAGAGTAAACAAACACTGCGAGCAAGGAACACTCTTTCGAACTCTTGATAAACTACAGCTCTGTTGCTCACCTTTTCCGTTGAGCAGTCACTGAAATCCAACAAAATCTCTAAATGCGAGCGTCCTAATCACCTTTTGGAAGCTACAAGTCAAAGCGAATTTGTTTTTCGCCAATTTACTTTTTCCTCGGTTTCGGGACAAAAAGCGCTAAAAAAGCGTGTCTGCGTTTTGCCACATTCAATTGCAGTAAAAAGTTACAGAACATTTTCGAAATAGGATTTAAAAAATGTGAAGTGATCGTACAAAAATTGCTCTCGGAGAAAAAGTATTGCGAAATAAACAAGTCGCAGACAGGTTTTTGTTTTTTATAAGTTAATGTAGCTACTGTCCATATTTGAGGGCAATCAAACAAATCCCCTTTGAGTTGTAACTCTTTAAAGTGTCTGCTTCAAGCGAAAATATTTATTCGAGAAAACAGCGCTTCGCAAACAAACTCCGCCCACAAACGCCTTCAATTGGGTTCTCAGATCACTGAGCCAATCAGAGCTTGGAAAATTTACTACCTTTAACTCGCGGTGAAATTTACGGGTGAATCTCGAAAAAACCCCTTGTGTTTCGCAATGCACTCAAGGCGGAGAGATAATTTTTCTGTAGCTCGGTTTTTCTTGAAGCTGGTCTGGCAAAATGGAGAAGACGAAAAAGGATACGAACGCTAGAGTGGCTGGGCGACGAGAACAAACTGAACAAAAGAAAGCGCGGCGGAGCAAATGTGCATGGATAATATTCCAATGAATCTCAATGAGTTGGGCGATTTATCGGTATCGGACTCAACAAAAGAGTCAATGTAAACGTCGCTGTTATAGCTGTCGAGTTCCCAAATTTTTACAGAACCTTTCTCTTCTCTTGACTCGATCTTTTTGCCCGCTTGATACGATAGCTATAGCTTCATCCGCAAGGCCAACTTTCGCTTCTTCACTCATTGATGTGTTTTCATTCGTTCTTCGCTTTTTCGAACTGGTAAACAGAGTTTTCCGTGGTCCATGTTTACTTATAACTTAATAGAATTACATCTATACGAAAAATGCTTGGATCTGAGTAGCCTGCCAATTCGTGGTATCCACATATTCCCGCGAAGGTAGTCTCGGTTGATTGCGTACACGTTATAGGACTGTCAATCAAGAGATAACTTTTACCTCCGACCGTAACGCAAAGCCTCCATTTCTCCGCCAATATTAATTGTTTTCAATTTTGTTTTCAGAAATTAGAGATTACTCTTCGACCATTACTTTGAACCAAAAATCCAAATTTGAAGAAAATTGCCGATCTGAAGGTATACTGTAACCTTAAGCACGGAGCGATCCTATGCGAGGCTGAGGTGTTCAGCCTGCCAATCACAAATCCCAACGGACGACCAATGCTCCCATTTGATTGGCTTTTTCACTCAGGTCTAAAGCCCAGGCCAGACGATCGCACCATGTCAACGCAACATATTGTAACATTGTTGGGCGCAACATATTGCCTGCGTTTGGCCACAGTGTTGCGATGTGTTGCGACATGTTGAGTGTTGTTGGCTCAAGTTTGAAAATGGTCAAATTTGGACCAACAACACCCAACATGTCGCAACATGGCGCAACACGGTGGCCAAATACGCCCAACATGTTGCGCTCAACAATGTTGCAATATGTTGCGTTGGCATGTTGCGATCGTTTGACCGCGGCTTAATTCAGTTTTAACTCGTTGCCACAAAATTCTGGAGAGCGACGGGTGTAATTTTCTGTTTTATTTAACAAGTAAGCAATGCCTTTTGAACTAAATGAACGATAGCTTCAGGAGAAGAGTTTACAAAGAAAATCGACATTTTTAATTTCAACTTCATAATTTTTTTCCCCTACTTGCGAAAGCCCATCGTATGAATTTGCACTGTTCACTCAAATTTATAAAATGCCGTGTCTACAATCGTGGACAAAAAGTCCTTGGGACACTTATGTAATGTAACGGATTATCTGTGTTTTAGAACTGAAGTATTAAGAAAACGCTGCTATATCCTTTATAAACGGGTATCTGTCCCCCCTCCCCCCCAACACAATGTTGAAAATCAGGTGAAGTTGCACGTACTAGTTTTCAACATTGTATGGGGGGTGGGGGGCGAGGTTAGGCAGGTGAAGTTGTATTCGCGTCTGGCGTGTACGCAAAAGCGCCAAAAGTGCAAATCTGTCCCAAGACTTTTGTCCATGGTTGTAGTTCTTTTGATGCCAGAGTGTCTTTGCTCCTTCGAGGATTAACGCGGTTGAGAAATAAGTTTGGAAACTAAAACTCGTAAAAAAAAACCTCAGATACAAGCACAACGCAAAGGTAATATGTTATATTTACTGTCATATGGTTATTCTTCAGCCAGTTATCTAAAAGAGATTCCATGAGGTTCAACATTGGCTGCTGTTATTCTCTTGCTGCTAATATTCAGTCGACCTTTTACGAACGCAATTTTTGTTTTTATTGCATTCAGCCATGAGTCTTCCTTCTCCTTTGTAATGTCAATATTCAGGCGAAATCTCACTTTGCCATTTTTCAAGTATTCTTGTTTCTTCGTAGTACTTTTTGTTTCCAACTTCTTCGCTCTGAATATTGAACAGGTTGAGGAATAGCTCAGCGTTGTTTAATTTCCATTTTGTTTGAACCATCAGTACGCTCATAAATGTGAATAATTTTAAATATCCTACCAAAATCCGTCTGTGTTCACAGGCTAACCAAAATCTCCTCTAACGAGATTTGTTGTCGTCGGCATGCTGAGATAAATGGAAACAGGTAGCTCGTTGATCGCAGGCATCAGCTTTGTTATTTTTTTAGTTAGCGGCGAAATTTGAATGTTCCGTGAAGTGACGAAGATAATTCATCGTTTTTGTTCTTCCAAAGGCATCTTCTAAAGTGTTAATATAAGTTTTATTTTCACCGTATTTTTACCATTTACCTTATATTATTCTACGTAAATGACTCCGTTGTTTTTACGAAAAAAAACGCTATTTCTCCGCGACTTCTCTGTTATCCGACCGTTATTTCGGCTATCCACCACTGCACAAAAAAGCCAACAAAGTGCTTCAAAGGTGGCGTGTCCTTGCCTTTTATAGGATTGCTTCGTGTTTAAGAAGTTTCATTAAACAGTCTATTAATAGTTGCGAACAATTGGTAACTCTAAATTTCGTTAATTATCAAATCGTGCCGCTCGACAACTGACTTTACCGGTAGATAGAAGGATTATCGCTGAACATGCTTTATGAGATGTTTTCAACTCAGTTTAATTAGCTCGCTGTTGAGTTTCTGTCGAGATGTTATTCATTTTTCTGCATGGCTGATAACTTAATCAGCTCCACAGTACCTAAACAGGTGAGCGAGTGTTAGGCGCGTGTGAGGCGCGAGTTTCGAGCGCGCCCGGCGGAGAGGTTGCATGAATGAATGAAAGACTTTATTAAAGTGTCAATAGCACTTAGCTTAAAAACCTAATTGGGGACACTACAAATTGGGTTCGTACATCACTCGCGTGAGGACCCCTACAATTTGGTTCCTAATTTTCCTCTTTCATCTGCCAGCAGGCGATTTAATATGGAGCTCCCAGACAGACTGCGTAATAAGTTAAATGTTTCAAAGCATGGTGCTGATATAACGGGAATGGAACCAAACTGATATTGCGATAGAACATCTTACGTTAAGTTGTTTTTTTGTAAATAGTGTGCAATAATAAAAAAAGAAACTGAAAAACTGAAAAAACTGAACATTGGCCAAGTGATGACTCATATATAAAGAAGGATAATGCTGGCTAGAAAATAATAATTTAAAATAATTCCTTAAACAAAACAAAACTTAAAAAAACCACAATCCAAGTTTTTTTTTTTTTAATGTAACTGAAGTTCATTTTAAGCATAAACAGGTAATAAGTAAAAGTTGGCCGACAGTCACGTTCCATGCATCGACAAATCAAACAACACTGAATTATCCCATGTCAATATTACAAGTTCTTTACAATCCCACTCCTCTTACTTGCGACTTAACAATTTTAATTAGCGGGCACCGTAAAATATAAAATCTTGCCTAGAATAAGGCGAAACCAAAACACGATTTTCAAGCACTAAAGAACCTCTAGCCGAGTCTCATACTGCGGAAATAGCCACAAACGCGCTGGGGGGCGAAGGAAAACCCGGGCGGGGAGCTGCATAGCATGCAACTGTTTCCTTCTCGAAAGTGGGCGTGAAAGCTGTCGGCTGGGATCGGAGCAAAACAAAACAAAATGTTCTTTAAAGAAGCAATATCAGAATAACTCGTTCATGCTCTGTGTACGACACAAGCTCAGAGAAAGACGTCTGGGCAGGAAATGCTTATGCTGAAATAAGACAGTGTGAAAAATCAAGTCGAAGACGGGAACCCTGCATCCGAGGGCCTCCGGAATTGTGGGGTCATGCAAATTTAAATTAAGCAGTTTGAAACGCAACCTTTCGTTCTCTGAGAGTAAAAGGATAGAAAACAACATGATATAATTTCAGTTTTGTTTGAACTATTTAATTTGCTCCTTGGGGCTTTTAAGTTTGCTTAGACTTCTCAGTTGGATATGGACTTGGAAATAAGAATTACGCTCGGTGTAGCGACACCAGCTATTCCCCAAGCTTGTCGGTAAATCGTCCTCGCACGAGCCGAAGTTTCATCGAGGATGTTTCTATAAGCAGGTGCTTCTAATGATGGTGTTTGAAACCAATGGCAACTGACACATTTGACGTATATTTTCATCGGCAAACAATTCAAACGACGTCGTTAGCTAGCACGCAAACGTATTTAGTCTACACCATGTCCATAAAATTATCACTTTGTAGTCTTCATTATTTTCGCTCGACTCTGTTCTCCTTCAGAGAAGAGCGATTGTTTTTCACTTGCACCTATAGCCACTATAAAACCGACGTTGATTTGCATTTAATGCAAAAAGTAAGATGAATTAAACGAACTACGAGATAAATTACATGTAACATAATTCGTATTGCTAAATGGGTGCATTCAGTTCAAAATTGGTCCGAGGCTGAAGTTAACATATGTACCTTAAAAATTGCTTATTACTCACATTTCTTGTTCATTGAGAATGAGGATGAGGTTTAACGTCAATTAATGTTTGTTCTGCCAAAAAAATACGGGTTCATATAATGCCAGGTATCACTGAGCATGAGACAAATAAAGCCAAAATATAATTGAAACTGTGTAAAGCTTGATATTTACACGACCGAATAATGCAAGAATCTATCACTTTTGAATTTAAAAACATTCAATTATTGATCGAGACGATATTAAGTAAGCCTTTCAAATTTACTGATCGATCAGTACCTGGTTCAGTCGACAGAATGTCCTGTATAATCGATTCCACTGCATGACGAGATCAAGAGAAAAAGTAAAGTTTTATACTCGATTAACAGTAGACTACCCAAAAAATTCTACAGGTAACTTTAAGTCCCGATCCTTGGTCATTTGGAAGAAAAAACAAATTGGTATGTTCAAGAAACGACTAAAGGCAAGCGGTCTAAACTGTGTCACTGTTTAAACTAGTTTGGTTAATTTCCAAGTAAAATATATAACGAAGTCAAGGATCTTCGATGTCGTCTCAATACGGCCACAAGTTAAGCTACTTTGCACGACCTGCCAGTTTCGTTTCATGCCGTGGGGCTTTTTAGAAAACAAAACTATAACTACTAGAAGATCACTTCTTGTGAAACTTTAGTCATGCTCTGTATTTCAGTTGAGCGAGTCATCAGGCACAAACTCAATGAAGGAAACGGAAAACCTAATACAACCTAGCTCGAACAGTTAACATCGGCAAACTAATTGCTTCTCGGCAGTTAATGGTGTATTACGTTTCCTTAAAGCTAAAAACGTCCTTTTTTAGCACGAACTAATCAGTAAATGTTCTCACTCTTATACAACAAAAGTGGTTTATAACAAGGTAAAAAATTCAAAAACTTAGCACTGGGTTTCGAAATCCAAATTGTGGCGCGTTTTTTCCCTTTATTTTATTTCACTCTATTTTTTGTGACATAATTTCCATCAGTAAATGTAGATAGTTAATAGAAAGTGCATTTCTCGATAGCGAAATTGTTTTTGTTTTGGTCCGTTTTGTGTCTTTTTTTGGGTTGTTATAGATTTGTTTTTAACGATAGTAAGGTGTGAACACTAGCTTATAGCGGAGGCTTGTGTTGAGATGATTGTTGTTTTAAAATATATTACATCCGTGGTCAGTTTGCTAGTTTCAGTATCTTCGAATACAAACGAACAAAAACAAGAAATAATAATTTTTGCTAAAGATACTAAAGATAAACTGATAAGCAATAATCTAGGTTGCAAAGTTAAACTGAGTTCGGTTCAGTTTCATAAACCCGTGTTAAATCTTTCAATTTTACGCTGAGCGGGCATAAACATATAATTCCTCAATAATTTCAGTATACATTGTTAACTCCTTTTTCAGTCTGTGTTTAGTCCTTCACAGTGAGAGGTGAATAAGCTATATAATGGTGAGAGATTATCGGAAACTCTGAAATTATAGAACTGATCAGATATCAACCTATCGCCGTTTTCTGTGCAACAAAAATTTTTATACTATGTTCTGTCGAAAGCACTGTGTAATTTCGTTTATTGTGGCTTAGAAACGACTTACAATAACCAGCGAGTTGCTGTATTTCGCGTTATTTAGTTGGCGATAGCGTTTCCAAAGTTGGATGTATATAAACATTGCTTATCCAGGATAAACTACACAAAACAAGAGAAGTCTATAAAGCGGCTAGATCGATCGATTCTGTCTTGCTTTGTCCAAACGAATCGAAATTCTCAATTCAGTTTCAGTAACCTCTTGACTAATTATTGCCAAAGTAAGTCGATCAATGTTTCAAAATTTAAGTATTTAATAGGACACTCGTTTGGAAGGAGTTGAACTTAACGGGAATTATTGACCGAGAAACCCGCAGGTCGTTAGCTTCGTCGCGCCGAGGCCACGAAAGCTCAATTTGTTCACAGAAAATATTAAGACTTCCCCTTTATTGTTTGTTATAGAAAAAGGTGCAACAGTGTAAAACCTACCTGAGGCATAATCAGAAGGGACAGCGCAAGCGAATGACAACTTTAGTAACTACAAATAAAAGTGTAAAAAGCAGTCAGTACTCGCGATTTCTGGTCGGTCAGGACACCCCCCAAAAGCAACTACATACAATATAAAGTGTTCGTTCGCACGGCAACCAGCAAACGTATATTATTAAAACTTACCTCTGAGGAGAGCACGAAAAACAAAACTCCGAAGAATTTAAAATGCATGTTTCTTCACTTTGTCATTTTAAGGCTTTGAAGTCTCCCGTTGTTTTCAAGATGAAAGGTATAAGTCTGTAAGCTGAAAATATCGACAAAGCACTGTAGGCCGGTTTCACATCCGTCTTATTGCACTTCTTTTCGCTCAGCAGTTTTAAGCCTTCACCAGTAGTCAATTTGCTGCAATTTGATTGGCTGAGACACCATCAATATTTAACGGTATTTTCTTTGCTGCTTTGAAGTAACATCTGCCTTTTTTCAACGACCTGTAGGGTTATGAAATGGCGTGGAATTGTATTAATTTTCACTCAGCCTTGAAGCGATTACGTCGGGAGAAAAACGACGTTTATTTTCCTTTTTTTTATTTCAGTAACAAAGCTGAATTTTACCAAGCACATTTTAGCCTGATTATTCTTGTTTTAATCAACGGTTTGCTTTGTTGACTTTAAGAAGTTAAACTTTTTCAATCATCTTAAAATAATTAAAGCACGATGGTGCTCGAAAATTTAGAGTGCGCGCGGAGAAACATGGCGCATTGCCTCGTATTAAGATGCATTTCGAAACTTATGTCTGACTGTGTTAGAGTATCTATAGCAACTCCTCAGCTATATAAGGTCTCTAATTATATAGACAAATTCTCAGGTAGCAATTACACATTCACGATTGTAATGCATAATTTATAACTTTTAATATTCTGAAAACGAAAAATAAATTTCTTTTCTCTCTGTCAGTAGAGTTTGCGTGCCGAAAATTATCTCCTTACTTTCAACAGTTTTTGCACTATTTCTTATATAATACAATTTAAATACTGGAAGTCTTGACATGTCTCGATCTGTTAAGTTGTCCATAGTGAAAAAAAGAGTCCTGATGGCTGAGTGCTATTTAGAATTGCAAATGATTTGTGTGCCTTTTCTAAGCCTTCTTCGCTGAACCAACACCGAAAAATCTCATTTAACTCGGTCCTTGCTTCAATATTTTTGGATTAAGATAATAAGCTTATATATACCGCAAAATGTAAATAAATGGTGTTTTCTCCAAAGATAACGAGTTCAGTTCTTTGTCGTTCTGTCCCGTTATTCGTGAACTTGGAGAATGATATATTTCCTGTTTGAGGCCGAACAGGTGACTGCTTTTTCAAGAAGTTCGAAAGAATAATTAATCAATTAAATTAAACGACTTGAGTTGCTTAGGCAATATGGTGATGTTGTTAAGTGCTTTTAGCCACGTGACGAAACTTTTTCACATGTTTACTCAGTTCGGTACTACTCAGCGCCTTCGCATTAACAAAATTAGGTGCTAATTTTGTTATTTTCATCCCAGTGGAAAACGTGGGTCGGCGACTTTATTGAAATGTTGTATAACCAACTAGGGGAATTTTTCCTGAGTTTGCAACGTGGACAGAATTTCACTTTGAGCCACCTGCTCTGAACAATGTTAACAAAGTTTAATAAAAAAAATGTCTTTCAACGTTTCATGAGGAAATTTTTATGATCCGCCATAAAGGAAGAGTAAATTCGGTACAGTCATCTATCAACAGCATTTTCACACACTTCAGTAATCTGGCTGACAACATCTCAATAAAATGATCGATGTTAGCTGATATAGCTACATATAAGCGAGAGACCAATCGGTCGACATGTTGAATTATTAGTATTACGAGGTAGGCGGTAATAATATAATATATTATGCATAAGGCCATTCTTTCTCGAATTTCGATGCCTAATTTTATGTTTTAGAATCACAAAAGAATACTAAACGACTCGGTTCAGTTCGTCCAATCTGACTTTACTGCATAAAAAATTATGATGTTGACTATAACAAAGATCAATATTTGGAGTAATGAAAGCAATTAAGCAACACTCGCTGCACAAGCTTTTGAGTTGTGTATTCAGACTGAAATGGCATATTAAAGATGATAATGATAATGACGACGATAACATTGGCGACGACGACGACGACGATGATGACGACGGCGACGACGGCGACGACGGCGACGACGACGGCGACGACGACGACGAGGACGACGACGAGGACAAGGACGAGCTGAGGAGGAGGACGAGGACGAGGACGACGACGGCGATGATGATGATATTAACTGGGAGGAACGATTCCTCGAAACTGGCACTCTACATTTCAACCCTTTTACCTGCCTGTTAACAATTATCTGAAAGTCTCAAATATACAATGCAAAATTCTGCACACTGATAGGAAATATTGCATCGTGTTTTTCTTCCTTCTTCTTCTTTTTCGCTCTCTATTTTTAAGAACAAAATTGTTAAAAAAATGTCATAAATACATTTACTCAGTACAGAGCGGTTTTCAATTGAGTGTCGTAAAACCAAAACCAAAACCAAAGTAATTTTCTAATTACTTTCGACACTCAACTGAAAACCGCTCTATCATGTGCTGTATGCGTAATTTAAATCGCAAATAATCCTAGACTAAAAATACTCTGTTAACGTATTTATGTGAGTTTGAATACAATTGACCCGACTTGACTCAGCGACTTGCTGCACCTCACCACCGCGCGCAATCGTTGCTTGCGAAACTGCTAAAAATAGAATCACTGTCTACTTCCGTATTAAACGTTTTACGAAAAACGTCAACGAGTGTACGTTCGGAGTGTCCGCTATCGGCAACAGTGCATGCGTAAGACTGAGAGAAGATCAGACTTATAGAAGTAGAACTATCAACAATTTTCTACCTCCTAGCTACCCAGGCATTGACCAAACACTACATTTTCTTTATTTATGTTTGGTCTTTCCCTTCGGGAGCAGACGCCGCGCCAAACAGCATCTTTAGAGATATTGACGCCGTTTTCAGACATTTTGATTACGTAATAGATGTTAGACATTAGAATTTGCCTTGCCGCGTAACGACATATATACTAATGATCACTAATGATGCGTGCGAGGAAGTGGGCAGCGGCCTGTGACCACGAAGAGTGGAAATAAAGTGTTGCGTTTGATGTTGTGTACAAAGTCGCAGAGAAATGTTGCCTAAATGACCACAAGTGAGTGAACGGGAAGTTTCGAGGATATTAGGCAAGGTTACTGGTCTCTTTAGACTCACTGTAGCTATTGTCGCTATTCACAATTATATTTGAAAAATTGCTGACTCACAACTTGAACGTAAACATTGAGTTGAACATTCAGGTGAGTTGATCAAATTTGGGACTGGAACGAGTGAAGTAATGTGGCCCAAAAACGAGGTCGAAAAACAGTGAAAACAAGATGGCGGGCGTCGAGCCAGAGAAGAGGACGTATGTAGACTTAAGAGAAAAGCTTAACAAGAATTCAGCACCAAACAGAAAACACCTCTGGGAGAATAGGAAGCGGAAACGTGAAGAAAATTCTGGTTCTTACCGTCATCATTCCACGTACGACAGAGAAGTCGAATTGCAGAAAGTACACCAGGGAATTCGTCAGCGAATTTTGTTCGACAGAGAAGAATGCGAGAAAATTGAAGAAAAAATCGACGAAGTTGTCCAGAATGCAAACGAAGGCACTTACAAAAGCCGGACAGTTGATAGAGCACCATTACGTGTCAAGTATTTCTTTGGAGAGGGCTACACGTATGGTAAACAACTTGCCGAGCGGGGTCCCGGACAAGAAAGATTATTTCCTCGAGGAGAAGTCGACGAAATTCCTGAGTGGATTTTCGAGTTGGTTGTTTCGCGCCTCGAAAAGGCCGGAATTGTGCCAAAAGGTTTTGTGAACAGTGCTGTAATCAACGACTATCAACCGGGCGGTTGTATCGTATCGCACATCGACCCTCCGCATATTTTCGATCGCCCTATTGTATCTTGCTCGTTTTTCAGTGAATCGTCGCTGAGTTTTGGTTGTAAATTCAGCTTTAAGCCCATCCGTACCTCAACTCCAGTCTTAACTCTTCCTCTACCTCGTGGCTGTGTCACAACGCTAAGGTAAGTCGGATAGCTTTTTGCTCGAAGCATTTTAGCAAAGAAATATTATGCCATTTGGTGCAAAATCTTAGTGACGAACTGCGACACTTGCCCGTGCATGTATGCAAATTGAGATTCGGATTCCTTAAGTAAACAATACGCCGGGATTAGAGTAAGCGTAAAAACAGTTTTGTAGACCCACTTTTCTGCAGTAATTTCTTATCTTAGATAAAAGAAAGCTCGACTTACAGTTTTTGCAAATGCATGTTTCTGCAAGCAGTTTTGATCTTGGATATTTATAAAGAAAAAAAAAGAAAAGAAAAAGAGAAAACTAGATATAAGCTTGTATATGAGACAGTCAATCCACACTACATGAAAACATAATGCAAAGAAAAGTGTGTGTAATGCAGAGTGTTTTTCTTATTGCATGATTATGCTAACTATCTTACTTATAAAGCAAGAGTGAGGTCTTTACAAAAAAATCTCCTAAGTTTATGCAATAGCTAGGTCAGTACAATGAGACCTAAGTTTGAGATTTTCCCATAAAGACAGAACTTTCAAATTTTCTGCTCCTTTAAAATATGTCTTGCATCAATGGATATATGTTCAATCTCGTTCCCAACCGCTAAACACTATTTCAGGAATAGAAAACATGTACTGTGTTTCTATCGAGTTTTGGTATAAATCTACTAGCGTTCTATCATGAATGCCATTCGCTGATTGGCATACATATTAGCAAGCCCTTGTAAACAAATTGACAACTGCTTCTTGGCATTTTGGAGGTGTCTGTGAAGAGGATTTAGATTATGTTTTGAACGACTAGTTGATTTATATTAAAACAATTAGATTATTCGCTCTCAATTTCTATTTGTGATAGTTGATAAGGGCGCAACCCGAGTCAACTATCACACAATAGAAATCTCGAGCCCATAATCTAATTGTTTAATAGAAACATGATTGGAAGTTTGGGAGAATTAGAAATGCTGTGGGAACACGAGCCGCAGGCAAGTGTTTCCACAGCTTTTTTGAGTTCTCCCAAACTTTCACAGGTGCTTGTATAATTCGATAGAAACACAGAGGACATGTTTTCTATTTCTGTTAGAAAACACCGCACTGAAAAAAAAGAAAAACAGCTTGGTTACTTTGACCATCAAAATGTAAATTCTCTTTGCTCATGCCATCATTACATCAACAACTTGTGCTAGTTCTGTGTTTCTATTGAGTTTTAGTATAAATAAACTAGCATTTTATCACAAATGGCATTCGCTGATTGGCTACGCTACTCACTATCTATTCTGTTGTGGACAGTGAGTAGCATAGCAGTCTGTGCTTGTGAACAAAATGATGGCTGCTTCCTTGCGTTTTTGAAGTGTCTGTTAAGAGGATTTAGATAAAGTTTTGAACGACTAGTAGATTTATACTAAAACAATTAGATTATTCATTCTTGATTTCTATGCATGATAGTTGACTTGGGCTATGCCCTTGTCAACTATCGCAAGATAGAAATCTCAAGCTCATAATCTAATTGTTTAATAGAAACATGATTTTTAACCAATCAGCGTGCATATTTTCTTAGGGCTGTTTTCTAATTGTCTTTAGAGAAATGATCTATAGAATCTCCTATCAAAATATTCCTTTTTTTTGGCTAGGCTTAGATTGGAAATCAAAACTAATTTTTCTGTTATTTTCTTCTATCAATGTTTCTAAGAATCCAATGGCTGAAAGTCAGTTAAGGTTGTGCATGCAGCCAACATTGTTTTATTCTTCAAATTCTGACTTGTCAGGGTGATGACCTTTGAACATCACTCTCTTTTTGCAGCTGTTGCAGTTTTGATTAAAAGTGCAATGGTTTTGAAACATCTCTTACTCTTTTGTTAGCAGAACAGAAGTGTCCCTCCTAGGGAGTTGTGTGAGAATAATAAGCTGTAATTTGATGTTAGTTTTAGTTGTAATGAGTTGTGCAGATGTTTTCACCTGCTCATATGCATTTTCATTTTTACTGCTTGTCCATTATGTCTTGGAGCATTTCTCTGTAAGATACAGTATAGTAGTAATATTGACCTTGTTGATGAACAAAAGAAAAATGTCAATCGATATTGCTTGTATTTTTTACATCAAGATCTCACTTTAGCTCAATATCAACCATTTGTACTGCATGATACTCATCAAGCATTTTTATGTTTATTTCTGTTAGTGGATATGCCGCAGATGATATTACACATTGCATAAGGCCTCAAGATGTTAAGGCAAGAAGAGCTGTCATTATTGTGAGAAGGTATGTTTACCGACAGGAACACCTCATTCAAATTATTTTATATGTAGATTTTTGGGACAATATTTACAAAGTTGCTGTAATTCCAGTAAACGGTTCAAACTCTTCTTTAACATACTTTATTATATGGCTGTGTCTCATAAGGACTGGGAACTACCGAATTCGCGAATTTGATTGGCTGAAATCGATATTAACCGTGGTCTAGATTTTCCCATCTGGACCGGCATCTAGACTGGTTTCATTTTGCGTTGAAAAAGTAGCAAACTAAAATACAAAAATGATCACCGTTTTCTTTTGTTTTCTTCTCAATCATTTATGGAAGTGTCAAAAAGCCTGACGACGAAAAAAAAAAAAGTAAAGAGGACGAGCAAATTTTGCCAGGTTTAAGTTAAGCCCATCTCCGTTTGCAAGCAAACCAGTTCTATTGAACGAATTAAAGTTTTCTTCTTTGCCATATAATAAACATCTTATTAACCGAGCTAAGACGGTCTATATGGTAGAATCTTGACCTCGGTCGTGTGTGCAGACCTCACTGTGTTCGGTCTGTACTCACAACCTCGGTCAAGATTCTCCCATACAGACCTCCTACCTGGTTAATAAGAGCTAAGTAAATTAATATTTGAAAAATTGCTGACTCACAACTTGACCTAAATATTGATTTGAATGTCGCTCTGCACTTGGGACTGGAAGGAGTGATGTAGTCTGCTGCAAGAACGAGGTCTATAGTAATGTCATCCCTTGCTTGAAAAAAAGGCATCTTCAGGTGATGTGAAATGCTCTTTGTCACTGGATGGTACTACGTGCTTATTGACCTGGTTGGATGTTTTTTGTTTTACTGATTTTACTGATCATGAAGACTCGAGAAAGTATTCATGAAGCCATTTGTGTCCAATCTGTTGATTTGATTTTCAAAGACTAAAATTGCTATTAAGGGAGCAGGCTTTTACCCAAGATTTGAAAAGTAAGTGTCCAAAATGTGCTATAGGGACTGCTCAAATGAACCATTTCTAAGGCAACATATGAAAAATAAAACAATTTTCTTTTAAAAAGTGGTCGTCCACAGGACACCTGGACACCCATCTGGCTAAAAACCTGTTAGGGAGGCATGTTTGAGAGATCCAACTAAATTGTAACCCTGGCATGGAGCACTACACTGTATGTTGCGTTCTTGGGTAAGACACTTAACTCTCACAGTGCCTCTATCCACGGGAATTTTTAATTCAAGGGGCTTATAAACATGGTCAATAATTATTATGCTGTACATTAGTTGCATAATTGGAACCTGAGTCCAGTTTGCTAGAGAGTTACCTGTATTGGACTACCTGTAGCACTCCATCCAGGGGGAGTAGTAATATTCTTTGGTGTTTTATGAGTTGAGTGCTTCCAGTACTGACTAGCTCTTGGCTCTTAACAGACTCTACATGTAAGAGCTTTTTTCTAAAACATGCATTGTGCTACAAGTACATTACATGTAACAAGATGCCTTCATGTCAGGTTTGGTTGCTTATCTTCAACAAACTTGGATATTTTCAGAGTATATCCTGATGCACCAAGACTAGAGCCATCAATAAATGGTGGTACAAAAAAACAAGAAGTTGACAGTGACGGAGAGAGTGATGACGACAATGATGATGATGAAGAGCCTTCATCTGCCAAGAAGAAACGTGTGGTTTTAAAGAGAAATTTCAGACGGCACAGCCAAGAGACAAAGAATACATCTGATCCAAAGGGAGAGTGATTGACATATCAATTACCTGCAGTCCAGTAGTGGGTATTAATGCAAAGTATGTGCGAGAAGCTTAGCAGCAGTTTTAACTTCACATCAGTTTGCCTGTTGAAGAATGTTCATATCCTCTGATGAATCACAGACATCCATATGATGTGTATTGTGCATAACTTCCCTGTCATATTGAACCAGATAGTTGTAGTCAGTGCTCATTGTTGTTTGTTCATGTTACTGTATTTTAACTCCATATTTTTTCTTTAATTCAGTCCTGATCTGTTCATCTCTCCAACTTTTTAATTCATAAGGGGTTTATGAAAAGGTCAATTGTACGTAATATATCAAACACGAAAGATCGTGTTTGACCACGTTTCCAAACACTGAGAAGAGAGTTGAAAATGCGATGTTCAGCAGAGTATTTTTGACGAGCTTTGAGGTGTTTGGAAATGTGGTCAAACATTGTCTTGAGTGTTTGGTATGTCTACTCAATCAAAACTAAAACTAAGGAGAAAATGGACAAATAAAATCGTAAAAATCTATGCTAATTAAGATTAGATATCCAAACACCGTCACGGTCGTGATTTCCTTTGTTTAAACTTGATGAATTATTAATGAGTTTGAGAAATTAGTTGCATGTACTTGATACTTAATTTGCTAAGCATATGTAGTAATGATCTATACTTGGTTTTACAACTCTGACAACCCTCACCATGCTGTAAAGTTCTGATAAGCACTCCTGAAAACAAGCCAGTCAAGATCCTACAGGCAATATTCCCCTCTCAGAAAAAGTACATACTGATAAAATGAAAGCACACAGACATACATTTGTATGCCTTTCAATAACCCTGCACTGAAGAGCTTGCTCTGTCTGTCATCATTTGTCATCAGAGAGTTTTACAGCATGCCTTAAATTGTTTTTGTGTGGTCCAAAACTGCTTAGATAGAGGTTTCAATAAGCTTTGTAACACTAGAGCATAAGGATATGACATGCGGGCAGAAAATAAGCAACTCACATAAAAATAGCTTTTGAGACAGTACCACTACTATATCAAAGATATCAATGAAGCAGCTGGGCAGAGCCCTGTTCAAAGCTGGTCAATTTGCCTAGTGCCTAGCCCTTAATGAAACCCCTGTCATTTGCAAAGTTGCATCTGAATATGAGCCCAAACTGTTTTTAATGCAAAATTCCTTTCATGGACACTGCCCCCCCCCCCCCCTTTTCCTCTTACTCAAGAAACAAAAGGACCACCAAAATTAATAATTAAGAACCATTTAAGTAAACCTGGGGCTTATTATCAGAATCTTTCAGGACCCAAGTTAATTTACACATATCTGCCTACATGTACAGAAATCTAAATTAATCAGCAGCAATTTTAGCTATGAGTAATGCAGTCTAGTGTTGTTGTGAAGCCTCAAATGTGAACTGTTGTCCTGCAGGCGGTACACATGCTATGCACCACGGTGGTGTCCATGCGTGAAAATGCTTTACAAAGAAATAATAATTATAACTAGATGATTTCATAGCTCTTTTGAAACATATTGATACAAGAAGTTACTATCGCTCAAAACAGCTTTCTTATATCTACCATCATACCAGCTTATTGACTTTTTAATCAACTTGTTGATAACTTTATCAAGGGTTTTCAATAGCCTGCTTAAAAGATAGTGCCTAGTGATGACTTCATTAACATTCAAAGTTAACAATCAATGTTACACTTGACATCACAAACTGGTTTCTTTTTTGTTATTCACTGGTAAACAAACATTTCACCTTTGAAAAAGTGTTGGCAACTTTACCCAAGGCTCTGCATAAACCTCTCTTATTTCACATGGTTTCTCTACTAGATGCATGTTAGGGAGGTTGTTAGAAAGCTGTGCCTGACACTAAGCTAAGAGTGACTTAATTTGATTAAAAAAGCTTGCTTCGATGCATTAAATACATGTAACCCCAAGCCCTATTAGTCAATACCCTAATTCAAGGAACTGTTTAGCCTTCATGGTCAAACCCAGCTCAATAGGCCATATTCGTATTCTCGGTATTGGACTGGAACTAGCTTGCAATAGAGGCTCATGCGGGGGAATATCATTAAAAATTGATTAATGTCATTTGCATTTGAAAAGATTCTGCGCATTAGCCTCAGCTGCAAGCTAGTTCCAGTCCAAAACTGAGCATACGAATATGGCCTATTCAGTCAAATGAAGGCTGTCAAACAGTGCTTTCAGCGATGTGGTACAGTTTGCAATATAATGTACTGTCTGATTAGAAGTCTGTGGATAGAAGCAGCGAGTGTGACCATTCTAATGAAAGCTAGTAAGCAGCGATTTGTGTTAGCAATATTTAAGCCCTTAACTCTTTGGAGTAGAAGGGTTGATTAAGTTGTAAATAGGCTATTCGTGCGATGTTCACTTTAACTCAAGCTCTTTCTTGGCGAAAATGTAGTCTTTTATAGTGATTGTTAATTGGCATTGAAGGAGAGAGTTTGGTATATCCTATGCTGTAAATAGTGCACTGAAAGATGGTTAGTAATGTTTATGCATAGATAAATGAACTTTTTTCAAGAAGGAGTATTTGGGTTTCTTGAGTTTCACAGATAAGTGTATTAATAATGAAGGCTATTAAATACAATTTACTGTTGTATGACTATTTCAATTGTTAAAGTAAAGTTCTGTAATTTACAACCCCTCCCCTCTCCCCCTGGTAGCCTTAGCCTTCAACAAAAACGCTCTTTGTGCTTGTCATCGCTTGTCATGTAATCTATCCCCAGTAACATCACGTGACGAACCCAGGAGGCGGCTGCCTAACATAACTCTCTGACCGACTATCAGGTAAACAGGCAGTCTGATTGGTTACAAGTACAGGGGTGGTCTAACAAAATATAGACGGCAAAAGGAGCTAGTTAATCTTTGTCTCTGTTGAGTTTCTGAAGACAGAGTTTTTGTTGTTTGATGGCCACGCACTCTATAGAATTAAAAAGTTGGCCCCGGGCTTCGTCCCTTGCCAACTATTAGACCCCGTCATGTCTCCCGGTTTTGTACTGTCGTCCAGTTCTCTCGCGATTCTACTCGCGCGTTCAACGATCGAATAAAAATACAAGAAAATAGAGGGCTGTGAGTAGTCTAACCAACTATCACTCCAGCTTGCTGTCGTCCTGTTAATCAGTATACACCGTTCTTCTTCTGTTGTAAATTCGCGAATCTGCCCGCTGGTGTAGTCTTCGAGGGTACAGTAAACACCCAAGTATACCCCCATGCATGAGCAGCCTACGGGAGAGCTGTCATGGACTGTGGCACGCGCTGTCGCAGTGCAAGAGAGCATGCTGGCATGGTAACGTATGACAAAGTAGTGAATCTGCTAAACCTAGAGATGATGCAGGTTCTTATTTTTTGAGGCGTTCTTCGCACAAACAACCTGACATTTCTATTTTTATTTGTTTTTTGGATTTTGTTTTAGTTGCAGGCTTCTGAGTGAGCGTTTCTGGACAAGCTTGCCCATGTTTTCTATATCTGAAAAAGGTCCGGGGGGGTACTCCCCTATATGGGCTATATAGGTTTTTGCGGCCCCAAAGGATAGGGTTTTTCAGCCGCTTTGGTCATAAATAGGGTATCGATTTTGGCCATTTTGGTTATAGATTGGGTATGGTTTTAGCACTGTAGTTTTGAATTGGGTATGTTTCTTAGGAGAAGCTACCTTTTCATCATCGATACAACCGTCAACAAAAGCCCTTCATAACTTATGTTTAGGGCAACTGTGCCAGCCAAAACGATCATAAATCGGCTATCGAATTTTTGATCAGGTCATAAATAGGGTAGCAAAAAACGCAGATTTTCTGGAAGTACCCCTTCGGAGAAAAAGGTAAAGTCTTGCATACGAGCCCAAGCGGCCTATCAGACCGGAGCTTATCCCGAAGCGACTAGGAGTATTTCTACTCCCCCCTGAATGGGATGCAAATCCATCACAGGGTTACCCCCAGCATAACGGCGCCGGTACCAGAAGCCCTTCATCACCCTACCGGCACCCCTTTATACACCTGGGTGGAGAGAGGCACTGTGAGAGTCAAGTATCTTTCCCAAGAACACAACACAATGTCCATGGCAAGGGCGCGAACCCGGACCCCTCGATTCGAAGAGGACTGAGCACGCTAACCATGAGGCGCCTGCGCCTCCCACCGTTTTCTATGTGAGCGGTTAGTCACCTCGACAAGGCCCTGTTGAGTATTCGCTCAATGAAACAGACTTAGTGTTAAAATCAGTAGCGAAAGAAAATTTTAAGTGGAAAGAGGAAGGCAATTTCGGTGGATGGCATTGAACATTGACCGAGAAAATTAACGTCAATTACTGCTGAATCTGACTCGTACACAGTCGCTGTCTGGTCTGGGTGGATCTAGCCGTGGGCGTCTGGAGCGAGAATAATATATTTGATGGCGCGAGAGGCGTACTGAGAAGGTGTACTGACATTTTCTTTTCTGAATCAAAATATTCTGAAGTATATTAATCCTTCAGTTTAAGTGGATGGCTGGAAAGTAGTTCAGTATAAACAATACCCCATGTTTATTAGAACAAAGTGACGATTTCTTTTTATAATCCATCAAATATTTTCGCTCGCGCACGATTGCTCTAAACACGTCACGTGACTAAATATTCCCAACCAAAACTAAGAAATATCCGAGTGTTATTATCCAACTGCAGCGAATACCGTCCAAGACAGGAAAGCTCACAGTATTTCTCGAGCTTCGCTCTCTAAAAACTATTCGCTTCTCGAAACAGATAATGTCCGCCGACAAATATCGGGCATATTTTCGCGCCAAATGGAGGCTATTGTTTATATATGCCCACACTAAAATATACAGATATTTTTACACAAGAAGGCCGAACGCTGCCGACTGTCGGCCAAGGCCAAATGTGGCTATCTCGGTCGAGTATCAATAGGTTATTTATGCGTTGCGCTATTCCAAAAAGTTTGAAAAAAAGATCCTGGTGCCGGAAACCTTTCAACGGTAAAGGAGTTTTTTTTCTCTAACATGTTTGTTTTCATTCAAATCGAGCTCTTTTTCACGCATCTTATGGTTTCACAAGAGGCCTTGTTTTTAAATAGAGGAATAATTAACTCGGCGCACTGGAAAAGTAAATCCAGTAACAGTCAAAACTCCGAATCATAACTAGTCACCTGAAATGAAGACAGGAAATCCTTGTATCGTCCATTGCCTTGTATTTTGAGCACCTGTGATCTATCGGCCAATATGCCTGAGTGTCGGTAATATACTGCGGCTGGGTGTCGACGGGAAAAGCTTTGCAGCCAGTTGCCCATTTTCCCGCCATAGCTAACATAACCTTATTTTTTTAAATAAGTAATCCGTAATCCGTTCCTGTCCGACGGTAGCAGGAAGGAAATAGGGTTCAAATAAAAGACACGTCTGCGCCGGGAAACGCCTCGAGGGGGAGGGGGAGGGGGGGACTCTCATATGGAATAGACGGGGATGCTCGTCGTCTCGCTTAGGGGTGTAAATTTCGGATTTTGGTCTCGCTCAGGGTGTTCTGGGCAAAATGTCATTATTTTTAGCCGTCAAGGTCTCGTTAAGGGTTGCACGCGAAGAAATAACAAAACAGAAAGAATTTTGATTCTTTATATTTACTCAATTCATATAAACAAAGTTTTCCATACCATTAATATCTTAAGTCTACTGTAACTGACAAAAATGTCTTTGTCTATTGTTTTACAAGAATGTAATACGAAACTGGTCTCTTTTAGGGGTCTGCATAAGCTTCGGCCACGCCCAGATTGGTCTCTTTTAGGGGCTAAATTCAAAATTTCCGACGAGCATCCCCGTCCACTCCATATGGGAGTCCCCCCCCCCGGGGGTAACGCCAAAACATCACACCGAGCGAGTCTCTTTACATTGATTGCCTAGCTCTCTCAATGGGAAACGACTGAAATTTTAGGCTACTGACGCTTATACCTGCCAACTCTCACCCCTTAGGCGAGGGTTTTCAGACATACCGATCATTGTTAACAAATGACTCCTTAATTTTGGCGCTAAATTTCAGCGTTAATTTATAATTTCGGGCATGTTACAAAATTGCCATGGCAAAGATTGACGCGAAATTTCTCGATACAATAAACAAATAAAAAAACCCAGGATTGTAAACGTAAATTGTCACTCATGATACTAGAGGTTATCACGTAGAAATGTTATACACGTGAAATTAAGAAATGGTTTCTCTTGCCTTAAGTCAAAATTCTAATAATTTCCCTCGCCCAAAGGTTATAAGAATTTGGTCTAATGGACTTAAAAGGCGCGTAAAATTATCTACTATTTTCCGGCTCGTCACCATTTGATTACCAATACCTACTTTATACACTGAATTTCAAGTTACGGCTCACACTCACGGACCGTGCAATGTCTCACGCTTGGCTGAAGTATTTTTTAGCTATCACGCGAGAGAAGAAAAGCCGTCCACGTAAATTACAGTACTTCCTCCGAATTATCTGATGTGAAAATCGTTCCGGCCAAGTGGCTGTACTGATCAGTTTCATCTTTTTTCTTTTTGAAACTTAAACAATATTGCCGAAACAACGGACTCCATTTACGACTGACTCAAATTTGATCATGGCAATGCCAAAACTTTAGAATTTCGTGTCAAAATTACAAGGGTCGTTAAGACGTGAACAAATTTTAAAGCGTTTTTGGGAATTAAGTTTGTAAAAAAAAACACCTCATATTTTGGGAAAAATTTGAACAACTGAGTATATATTGCCTGGGTCTTTGATCTCTTTGAACAAAGTTGAATGTGAACATAATAAAGTACACGTATGGAGAGAAGTGGAGTTATATTATGCGGCGCAGAACTGAATTTTACATTCTACAGCAATGGTTTTTGTTTGAATTTGGTGCCAAAGTTCAGGCCTTTGCAGACTTTGGCTAAGGTGAGAGGCTAAATTTGATTCGGCGTAAATATAATTTTTGTTTAATTTTGTGCCAAAGTTCAGGCGTTCAGACTTTGGCTAAAGTGAGAGGCTAAATTTAATTCGGCGTAAATACAACTTTTGTTTTGGACATAGCATGCTTTGTGAGGCCAAAACAATTTGATTACTTTTGTGTAAAGTTCCCAAGAGCTGATCGCGTCTCCTTAAACAAGAAAGGGAAGGCCTGGGGTCGAGAATGTAGTTTATGATGGCGAGTTTGCTTTGGGCAAAACATGTAGTGAAACTGGAACTGGGAAACGTCGGCAATCTTCGGAAAGCTAGTGATTAGAAATCATGGGCGGATCGTCTTTAAAAATGGCATTCCCAGGATCTTGGACCTCAGCTTTTACAGTCTCTCCTGTATTGTCGGTCACAGTACTCGCCTATCCGTCGAGTGGATGAATCGGGTGACCGCGTACTGAGAATGAGTCAGGTGACTAACCTTGGCCAATGGGGCAAAGAGAAATATACTCTCTGGTATTAGAGCTACGCATCAATGGTATCGATGGTCCTTCACAAGAAATCGGACGTTTAAATATATCACACCACTGTCGACCCCAGGGTTTTTCCGTTGTTTGTCGAGGTGGCGGTTTCAAACCGCCATTTGTCTTCACTGTAAAGTAACGCCGAGATCACCTTGGTAACGACAGTCCATTTTATATTGGCGGTACATCGATCACTAATATGCTCTTTTCATGTAGTTGAGTGTTCTACTCACGGGCTAAATTGAACTAATGACCTGCATGACAGTGCGATCCCATTTTCGGAGAGAGTCCTTTATACCAGCTCTTGAGCGTTTGTTTACCCCGAACAATCATTGCCGTTAGCCAGAAAGAATAAGATTTGTATACGTCAAGAGGAAAACTTTACCGAAAGCCAGATTAATGCCTGGATATGAAGGAAAGGTAAGTCGGAAAACAGTTAGACACTTATAGGGTCTGCTTTTAATATAAGCAGGTGATCCCCTAATGTTTTTAACAAGTTTTGCCGCTACTTTTGAATGAGAGGTAGGGCTATAAACGTACAGAACGAGAACTGAAAAACCTACTTTTTGTTCAATGAAAAAAAGTTTCGTTTAAAAGTTTATAAGGACATGGTTTTCGCTTTATCGCGCTGGTCGCTAAAGAACTTGAGGACAAAATACGAAAGCTGTTGCCGGGAAACTCAACACATGCCAATGTCAAAAAGTTTTCTATGTGAAGGTAGAGAGAGTATAGGAAATTGAGCATAACTTTCACCAGAAGGCATGGTACCAGAAGGCATGGTATGAACTTTGATTATGGTGGTTCAAGTCGAATTTGGCCCGAAAAAAATTTATTCGGTAACAGGTTTTCCCACGCTTTGACACGCTTTAATGACTTTCTTGTGATCTAATCATCTAGGCTAGCAACTTTGCAGCGAAGAGGCGCTATTTTTAGTTCTCCCGGCCACTGTTCCTACGCGCTTACGAGTAAACAATTTCAAAGTCGGTAGAGACGGTTGGAATTGCAAACAAACCTATTTTTTTTAGTATTAAAATATCATAAACCAAAACAAATAACTAAATTTGCTCGCGCTCTGTGTTTTTTTCGCATTATTGATGCATCTAAAAAGACTGATGGTAAATTCTTCAAAGTGATCATTTACATAACGGCACGCATAGCAACAGTAGCAACAAAATGTCGGTCACGCGACAACTGCACAGTTTCAGTGTTCTTTACTTTTAAAGGCATGAAAGATTTTTCCAAATCATTTCGATATACATTACATGTCTTGCAAAGCGATAACGACATTCTCCTCGTTCATCGAAAAAAAAAAAAAAAAAAATCTCATAAAAATTCTGCAGGCACTGATTTTTTGTATGCGTGTAAACTCCTAACAAACAGGGCAGCTTCAAAAATTTCGCATGCAGTTCACGGCTTTGAATCAGTCACGTCAACGTGAAGAAACATGTAACACCAATATCCTAGCCTTCATCTCTCACAAAACATTACCAGCATTCAAAAAATTATGTGCATGGGGCAAGGATCACAAGTTGATAACGTGAAGTGTACCCTTCAGCTTTCCACTGCTTACCGAAGATGTGAGTGAATATTGACCAGATCGTGACTTATTTCACTGACATGCCACACACTTAGTAAAACCACCAGATGAATGCCTTACACTATATTAGCTTTTCTTTTCGGCAAGTTGATGGTCAATGGTCAATATATGCTTGAGTATCTTTGCGAAAGTAGTTTTGATGATGAAAGGAACTTCTGCGCGCGTGCTTAAAATCAGCGCAAAAAAACTTTTGTTCTAGTTTGCAAAACAGAGTTGTAATGATTCGAAAGAAAAAGGTAAGCTTCAAGGAGGACCTTGTGGAAAGAATTCCCAATTCATTTAGCCAAGCACTGGAGGCAAATGAAGAAGTATTCATCACCGAATTCACCCAGGTATTTAATTTACTAGAGTATTTCAACTTGTAGAGTACAGGTGGAATAGCTTCATACACATTGGAATTTGTTAATATTCGGTTTTGACATCCAAGAGAGGTATTTTTTTGAAGTTATTTCCTTTTGTTTGCCGAACGTTTTATTTACTTTTCAAACTTTTGTCGGCGCGTCTTGAATGAGTAATGATGCGACAAATTAACCAAATTGAAATTTTCCGTACTTAATTCTGTGGGTAAATTGCTCCTTTCGTCCGGAGACCACTGTACGCATACCATATGTAGTCGCCAAATTGTCGTGTTATTAATGCGGCAACTAAACAGAAAGAAAACTTAAACAAACTTTCCTATCACCAGAAAATGGTTGACTAATTCTGAAAACTGACCGGCTAGGCATTGCGGAACTTTGGCCTACTCTGAGAGATTTAAATTTTTGATTTTCGTCGGATTTTCCGCTTTATAATTAACTCAGGACTTTATCAGTAGATATCTTGAATGGTATCCTTGCACAATTCTATGCTGGTGTTCACGTTTCTCTGAACAAATTTGTTCATGTCATCTTCTATTTCGTGTTGCCTTTTTTCCGGTGCCGTGCATGCGAGTATTCATCAGTGGAAGAAGCGAAGTCAAACTACTCAAAGGCAATATATTGTCGGACTATAAAATTGTGGTCAATCGAAAATAGTACTCCAGTCAAGTGTGCTTCAAAGTTTTGATAGGTGAAACGTTTTGAGAATAGGTAAACTTTATTTGTTAAAGCTTATGTGCTTTTAAATCTAAGTTATTACAAAATATGAGTAACTTTATGGTAATTATAGTGTGCTAAAAAGTTATTTAATACGGTCCAGACATGAATTCATCATTGACTCGGTCAGGCATAGATAATATACTTGAAAATGTGGTTTTAAGAATGAAGCAAATAATTTTCCGCTTCTGTCTTTAGCAGCGGAAGTTTCTAGTACAATAAAAATTTACGGAAGAAGCTGGAAAGATTAAAACTGTTCGGAAATACAGTAAACCATGTACTATTTGAACAAGTCTATGACACATGCGAAAAAAATGTAGCCATGTGGGCGGGAATTTTGACGTGTCCCTCAAAAGGGACTTAGGATCGAAACTAAAAGTTTTGACAAGAAAAATTTATTTTGATTTTAGCCTCTTGAAGCCTTCAATGCACTTTTATTATAGAAGTAGAGCGTAATTTATTTTATTGCGGTTTCGTGAACTTCAGATCATTGCGCCATTTCTGAACTTGTCGCTAACTTGTTGTGGAGGTTGTTGGCGCGGTTACTAAGTAAAGGTTGCTGCAAATGCAGAACACATTTTGAATTCATTCCGCGACAATTTCAAGTCAAAATGACTCCTTTGCAAGTAGTGACATGCCGCAAACGTAGGACGCCACATTGTCCGTCGTTCCAGCTTTAAATCTAGGATACTAACATACTGGTGGAAAGCTTGAATATTTTATTGATGTCGAACGCGCTTGTTCTGGTAAGAAGTTACACACTTGACTGGTTTTGTTTTCGTCTGGGCTTGTACCTACCTTTCGCTACCAGGATGTGTTCAGCCTTTTGAAGTATATTTGTGTTTGCTTCGGCTCTAGTTTGTTTTAACTATAAATCCTTGTATAGATTTCGCTTTGAAGGTGCAATATTGTCCTTTGCGCATTTCCTTTTGGAGAATATTTGCTTGACATATACACGGATCATGTTTTGTGTACATTTCTTTGTGGGAAGAGCTTTTCGAATCTTTGGGATGTTTGAAAGAAGTAAACCGATCGAGCCATTGATAAGGTCGAGTTTTTAGATGTATGGTTTCACTGCCCAGAGCACAAGACACGATGTTTGACTCAATCACTATTGGCTATTCGTTCCGATGAAACTTTGACACCGCCGACACCGGAGCTGAGTGCTTAGATCGATCGCAATTTATTTCTTCGGTTCTCTCCTGCGTAGGAAAGTGTCTTCGAACAGAACTGCTTCTCTAATATACTTGAGAATTAGAATTCGAGTATTCTATCTATTTAACATATTTAACCTTGCTATCTTCTAGAACAATCACCGAAGCTATTAATACTGCGCCTCGTCTTGCCGAAGGCAATGCTGGCGGACGAAGTAACATTTTACTTTGCGAACGATGACTTGATAGTCCGAACGCCCCTGTAATCCAATTCTGAACTTAAAACGGCAAAGCCTGGAAGTATTTTTGTTCCAGTTTGCGGTGTTTTGGGATCTAATTTCACTTTTACTTGAATTTTAATTGTTTTCTATTTTTGTATAAATAATTAGCATGTAATATTTGTTGTTAAAAGTTTGAATTGAAGAAAATAGCATTGATTAAGCTTATATAGTGTTCATGTCTCAACAGGTAACCTTTACAGATTTTGCATGGTTGTATAACATTTGGATTGATGATATCTCAGGTTTATTTAACAACTCATTGATTTTTTAAACTCCGCCTGCTAGGTTCTGATGAATTGGTGCACTAAATCAATTTAATTTTTTTAGACTTATCTATTGTTTGTCATTCTTATTTGTTCTGAGATGACACTACCCTCATTAAGTGATAAATATCTTCATCAAAGGCCTTGAATATATCTTAATATTTTTAGGAAAGCGTGAATTCAATTTTTCATTCAATTCACATCATATTCATTAGCCTAATTTGGAGACAATTTTATTCCCGTAGCCTTTTGGTATAGCCTGCATAAAATTGCAGATTATGAATGTTTTGCACTTGTCTTTCTGAATGACCCTTAATGTGGAGGCCTTGATAGGGTGAAATTCTGACATGCGACACTATGAAACTGAGACATGGAGGCTGATAAAATGGCGACAAAATAATTAGCTTTTGTTGTAATTCCGACAGAGATGTAAGGACCCCAGAAATTGTGATATGAAAAGATTGCACATGTGTTAACTCTCTAACAGGGCTTCTTTGTACTATTTTACTGCTTTATGCTTTACTTGCTTTATGCTTTTTAGGAACATCATGTTACTACAGCCATGAGTCAATAGACCCCACGCTGTCTAAAATCAAAGTGGCTCTGAGCCACTGAACTCACAAAATGAATTATAAAAAGTCAAGTTTAAAAAAAAAAACACAAACACAAAACATATTTTCTATACTGTCTTAACAATTTACGAATCAAAGTGGCTGTGAGCCACTGAACTCGGATAATGATTTATGAAAGGCTAAGAATGGAGTTTTGTTATTAATTAAATAACGCAGGTCCATTCATAGCTTATGTCTGAACCTAGTCGTTCCAAATTAAGCCTACATTGAGTTGTACAGTCTCCCACTACTCCAGCTCCATTGAGTGACAAATGATGCCATAGTCAAACATCCAAACAGATCCATGCAGCAGCATGAATGAGAAACATTACCAGAAAGACAGTAATTTACCTCCGCTTGAACAAGCGCAGCAAGGACTTATTTGAACAATAAGCCATTGACTCGTACGACTTTTGTGTGACTCTTGCACCTGCTGTTCTAACAACCCAGTGTTTTTGTAGAAAGCAATATAATGACTATGTGTCACCAAATTTCTTTAGATATCGATGTGGTGTTGTGGAGTAGGTGATCGTTCTACAAGTGAGAGGTTGTGAGTTTAATTCCTACCGTGCTCAACAATTTTTTTATTTTTTTATTTTTTACTTTTTTTCTTCTTATTAACAGATATAAAAAAAAAGTTTACCGAAACACAGCCTTTGCCTTTCCAATGCTTAAAAAACAACATTTATCAAAACACAGTGTTAGCTTTCCAATGAAAAATCATCAGAAGCTTTTGATCATTCGAGAATCAGCACATTGATTGATCTCAAACTCAAAGTATGTTAGCCTTGTTCGAGCCCTAAGTTATCACTAGTATCAGATAGGATTGTGTGCGAAGAAAAAATGATGAAGACGTGTCCTTAAAATCGAATCGAGGAGGATGAACCTTGAAGTCTTTCCCTTATATTAAATTGTATAATATAAGTTTAAGTGCAACTTGTATTTAGGTCAATCATACAGGGCGCTACCTCCATTGAACAGCATTGAACTGGTTTAACACTGAGAACTTCAAGCTGCAAAACATACGCTGTTGACCTTGCAGAAATTTTTCACGAATAAGAAACATTGCCACAGAAACAAATCACTTGATGAATAAATCTTTTCCAATTTGGAGTCAACCGATGGCCACCGCTTTATGTACTGGTCAGTGGAGTTACTAAAAAGTTAACAGGAATTGAACAATGGAAGGAAGGGGTGAATGAAGGAGTGAAAGTTGACGTCCTACTTATACGTAGACAAGAAGATCTGTTAGATCTTATAACCGTGCTTTTGAAATTTAACTGTTTGCTTAGCACTACCGTCAGAACGCAGTGCACATTCCAAAGCAGTCATTGATGATTCTTTTCTTACTGTGGACATCACATCACTTGATCAACACAAACTGTATTATTGCACCATCAGTGGTAGCCGTTGACAAATCTCCGATGACGTAATGGTCTTAATCTAGAACTTTCTTCGGGATATGTATGGGCATGCACGATATGAACTACATGATGATAACACTATTAACAACAGCTTTCTTTCTTAAAAGTCATGATTAGATTTAATTGGTGTTTTCCACGAGTAAAGGGCTAGTAAAGTAGTCACACAAGTCATATAATTTAATAATAAAACTCTATCCCGACCGATGTATCAATTTTGGTCACTCCAGTGACCACAGATTGAAAACGTGACAGAAAATTGGCGTTACTTTCGACCCTCACCAAATTTGGACAGTGGGATGATCTCATCATTAGCCAATTACAGGCCATTTTTCAGCTCTTTACGTCATATCCCCCCCCTGGGGAGAAGTTTGTCAAGTTAGCTAATTTAGCATGCAAGCCACTGTAATGGTGGTCTCCGTCGGCGAAATGTTTATTTGCTCAAAATTGGGGCAAAATCTTTCGGAGATGGAAGTCAGGACATTTGTAAGGATACAGAAAGTAATTTGGGACCAGTTGCTGGCTTCTAAGGCTGAATTTATCCAGAAGTAAGCTGCATTTTCGTTTTCGTGCTGAAAGCCACGCGATGAAATATTATCGGCTTGTTCTGCTGTCTTGTTCTGTTTTTTCTCTTGGTCTTTTTTGTAGCCCGCCAAGGCCAGTCTTTCGTCTAAATCAGTTGAAAAAAGTTCAAAAAAGATGTTCCCATTCAAGTTTAAGCTCTCAGGCGATAAATCTGGAGTTTTTTAGCCGAAACGTCGGCTTTGTTATGTTCGTTTTTTTTTGGTTGCTATGGGCGACCGTGGCTTCCTTTGTTAGGTCAAGTCTGGGGAGTGAGGTCACAAAAAAATTCTAATTTATTCTGGTTTTGTTCGATTTCGCTGAAATTTTAACACGATAAAGCTGGATTGTTAAGGAATAGATTTACCGTCTGCCGATGTGTGGTAGCTATTAACGCTAAAGTGATATATTGCTTTGAAGTCAGGGTTTTGAAGAGATTTTTTTGCAACATGTGGGTTCAGCGTGATTTTGTAATCAGAGGTTTTTGTTGACCCCGAAGGAAAAAATATCCGGAAAAGCTCATTTCATCGACGATTCAAACAAATATAAATATGTATATGTAACGAGCTAAATTTCTGGTGAAAAAATATAATTTTTGACGAGCGCTGGGTTTTTAATTTTTTCCCTTGAAAGTCAGTATCGGAGAGGAGATTTATTAATGTTTCAACAGCTTTTGGCTAGTAAACATCACAGGTTGCGTGACTCAAAATTTGGCCGAATGGAAGCTTGGGTCTGGTCGCCAACAAATCTGAAAAAAAAAAAAAAAACATGGGTAAACCATGAACCGCGCTCGGCCCATGGCCGCGCGGTTAAAAATGACATTTTCTGAGTAAAAATGGGGTTCAAGTATGGACCAAAGTAAAAATAGTCTAGTGTAAGGTTTGGTTACATGCTTGTTTTGTTGATAGGGATCTCTGGTTTGGTTTGATGGCAATGCTGGTTATTTACTGCCAGGAAAGTTGTCGGCCTTTGTGGGACAGGATGTCAAAGTACAGCATGAGGAGGATGGGCAGGTAATAAGTCCCTGTTAATAAAATATTTTAAGTGTTTATTTTTCTGAAAACACTTTTCTGTAAAGTGTACATTGTTGCTCTGACTGGAACCTTTCACGGTTATCCATGTTTTTGTTAAATTTTTTAGCGGCAGAATTAAGGTGCAGTAGTGCATTCTATGGTCTTCTCTCTTAGAGGAACTGATATATTTTCATTGTGTAACTTATGGTCCTCACTCTTTTACGTACTTTGCTTGCAAAACTTGAGACTCTCTACCTGAGAACAATAGAACAGAACCTACTACGGAACGCCAAGTAAAAACAGTCTCCTTTCACTACAGGCATTATTGCTGATTACTACACTAGTTATTTATTTTAATCAGTTTATTTATATTTTTTTACATATAAATTAATATACATACATAGATAATGTAGTCAAACATAATTGTTTATATTCCTCGGGGATATAAGGTTTTTAGCTTCTCTATAATTTCAAATCAAAATAAAGTTATGTATGTAAGTATGTACATGTAATTACAGTATTGAAATATGTAAATGCATGTAACTGAAAGATGTTTTTTAATACAAACAAATACTGCAGCAACTGACATTATAATGTTCACTAAAATAATTAAAATTAATGACCAAACTGTACTCTCACCCTGCAAATAAAAATTGCTGTTATTTGTGTGCACGGGGCAATATTGCACACTTGGTTCCCTGCTCCTCTCAGACTGCAGGTTAATGGATGGTCTTATCACCCTTTCCTGTAAAAAGTAATTGTTTACTGAACCTCGAGAGGGCTTTGCTCTTGCATGGCTGAATTTTGGCTCCTTGATGTAGAAGACACAGTACACATCACAAGAGAACACTGCCCCACAAACCTGTTGCCTTCATCGTTTTCCTTGTGTTTTTCCTTTTGTTCTCTATTGTTTTATGTCAGCTGTGTCTTTTACACCAAGTAAGAGCCTGAATGTGTTTAAAAAGTGGAATTTACCGCCAACTAATCAATCATTAACATTTATGTCAATTTTCAACCATTGTTTGTTGAGGAAAACCTCTTTTAAGTCTACTTGCAATTTATGACTCATCTGAGCTTACTAAACATTTTTAAGAGAGTTAAATGGGTTGTCATGGATACCCTACACAGTTTGGCTAAAATTGCTTGTGGCTCAACCATCCTTTTAAGCACATCCCCCAAGCTCATCTCTTGTTGGTGAGTTCATTGGTATATAAAACCAGGTCCATGTACCCGTTTGTACCTAGGGGTTCCTAATGAAGTAATGATAATGATAATAGTTTTTTACTTCTTATATAGTACTATTTACAATAAGATGACAGAGTTCCCACTAGTTTTGATAGTTAAGGGTCCTTGGGACCCCTACATGCAGTTCCAAAGAGTTGGGGGTTCTTTTTGCTCTTCATGGGTCCTCTGCCTATTTACTAAAATTTTCGGAATTTTTTTCCTGCATCCCACTTCACCAAAAAAACTGTGCGTCCTTTTCATTTTTTTTTGTTTGTATAAGAAGCACACCTGTGCATTGATGGAAACTCTGGATGATCTATAGTGCTTTACAACAGGTATTAATAATAAATTAGATGATATATGTAGTGGTTTGTTTATTAGGAAAAGACTTCTTAAATGTGTTGACATTTTGTTATTAATATTTCCCAGCTGCACACTGTTCGTGCTAATGCTGTCCTTCCCAGACAAGAGCTTGGTACACATGGAGTGGATGACATGATAAAGATGGAGTAAGTTAATTTGCATTAGACTCAGTTTTATGATATTTGCAGAATTTATAAAATGCTCCCTCATCATAGGCCTGCAATGCATGCAGAGAGCTTTATTATCTAGCTCTTTGCACGCATTCCAGGCCCATGATGAGGGCGCATAATGATCTCTGTCAAATCATATTTATCTATTTTATCATTAATGAGGCATACAATGACCAGTGCTGAGCTAGTAATCTTTATTAAAAGGAATACTTTATTATTAATAAATTATTGTATAAGTTAGACTTTTATAAATTTAATGATAAAAACAAAATGCACAACATTTGTTGCATGGGATGTTTTTAAGGGCAAGGGTGAAGATAAGCAAGTTTATGACGGTATGTATAGTGAGTGATAAACTTTTAATGACAGCGAAATTTAGTTAATTTTGATTTATTTGTTAAATCTCCAGTGACTTGCATGTTGGATCGATCTTGTACAACATTCGTAAAAGATACAGACAAGACCAGATTTATGTAAGCTTTGTTATGCTGTGATTATTACTTGATCTGGTATTTTAAGTTTTTGTTTATTCCTCTGATACTCTGTTTTAATGTAGTTACAGTTACCATTAACAACGAAGAGTATCAGCCTTCCTATTACAGTCAGACTGTGTGCATTCAAAATATGTACTGTTATATTTTCATAATTTTTTTTATTAAATTAATGAATGATTTAATATACTTTTTTGTTATTCTAGACCTATATTGGTAGTATTTTAGTGGCAGTAAATCCTTACATGCAATATGACATCTATGGCCCTGATGCAGTTCACAAATATTGCGCGACATCAACAAGAAGTCATCCACCGTAAGTAAATTCCATCTTAGCACAAATTCCTTAGACTATGAATGAATTTTTGAATTAATACAAATGATAATTTGATACAGTATCATTCAATTTGGGAAGTAATCGTACTCATAATTGAAATTGTTGCTAATTTTGGCTTATTTTGAAATTTGAAACTCCTCCTGAACTTTATTTATTATTGAATTTGCTCTTAGTTTGATTACTTTACTTATTGCACAGTTTTGAAGTTAATAAATTTTATGATGTAATCATGTTCTAGGCATATTTTTGCTCTTGGGAATGCCGCTTACCAGACTATGCTGAGAACAGAACACAAACAAGCTATTATTATCAGTGGAGAGAGTGGTGCCGGCAAGACAGAATCTAACAGGTTACTTGTTGAATTTTTGGCAGCTGTCAGTCAAACACATGGAAGCCTAGTAACTAAGCAGGTAACATGCTTCAAATTTGTATCTTTAAGATAATGTTAAATGTGCAAAGCAGTATGAGACTAATAAGGTTAATAATGTCCTTACTGTGTCAAAATTCCAATATTTATGGGTTCATGGTAAGAGTACATGAATTTTGTGACAAAAAGGAAAAAAAAAAGAGGAAAAGTGAAAAATGAGACAAGGAAGTCAACCAAAACAAAATGATATTAAAAGGAAAAGTGATTAAAAAAAATTAATGAAAGAAAAGTGATCCTACGAGAAAAAGGAAAAAATATTGATACCAAATTGAAAGTGAAAGAGTAGAAATGAAAACAATTAAGAAAGAGAAAGTGAAAATGGGAAGCACAAAGAGAACTGCCATTGGTAATTTAAACTTGAAGAATTATTGGTCTAAAAAGGTTAAGCCAAGTAATATGAGTATGGAAATTACTGTGAAATTCAGTTTTAAAGAGACTGAATTTTTTAAGAAGTCAAGAAAATTGATTGGCAGACTGCTTCCCAGATTCACTGCACCAACAGATGAAATTAAATCCCTCATTTATAGCAGTAGTAGAATTTAGAACCTGAAATGTCAAAATTATATTCTCCTAGCTACAGCTGTGTTAAAGAGTGGTTTTTACTGGAGTGTCAGGCTAAGCCAGTAGTACATGTGAGATCTTTCAAAAGTAGGTGTCCTGTGGATTTGCAATGCAATTGGCTTAAACATGCACATCAATTTGTCATCCAATCTGGGGTAAAATCAATTGAAAACCAATCATGACTCACCTTCTCACGGTTTCCTATGCTTCACCTCAGCTACATGTATTGAAAATAGAGTTTTGATTGGTTCATTGGCTTGTCTGCATCGTGTGTGATTGACTAGTTAAAAGTAATTGTAAACAAGTTCGATTTGGGTAAACTATGATACTCAATTAAAAGCCGCTCTTTGACTAACAATAAGTTATTTACAGTCATGTGAATGCCACATGTAACTTTAGATGGTATATGGTACTAGTTTAAAATTGCCTTGTACACATTCTACCTTTAGATTGTAGAAGCAACACCTTTGCTGGAATCATTTGGAAATGCTAAGACCATGAAGAATGACAACTCAAGTAGATTTGGAAAATATTTGGAGATTTTCTATGATGGGTAGGATATGTTTCTTACAGATAAACGTATAGGAAATTTTTGAAAAACCTTGGGATCTTTCTCTGTAAATAGACCTTCTACCTTCAAGGTACAAAAGTATTCTAGTAAGCTATACATTGACACAAAACAACTTGCACTTGCAAACTTATTGAAGGGATCATTTGCATACATAGTCTGTTGTAGTCGCTGTTGCACTACAGGAAAGGGTTACTTCTGATCATCATCATTGTCTTTTTATTTGTCACACCCAGAATAATAATTAAAAATAATAAGTAAACTTACATTATCATACGGTGGTGGGGACCAGTGAGGATTAAATAGCAGAGGCCACGTCAGTTGTTAAATAAGTATATTATTGACATGTAAATTTGAAGTTCTGCGAGCATGCCATGACCAATTCACCATTTTTTCATTTACTTCTAATCAACTGATTCAATTTGTTTTTCACCTGGTTATATTATGTATTAGTTTGTGGCAGTTCAGCACAGATTGATATCTTGCTTTTGTTATATTTATATACTTACACGTAAGTATAATGCTTTTTTTCAGTGATGGTAAAATTTCAGGTGGAAGAGTGTCTGAATATCTTCTGGAAAGATCAAGGATCGTAGGACAGGTATTTCACCAGATGGATTGCACAGAGAGTTGATAAGTTTGATATCAAACATGTCTAGAATACTTCCAGAGATGAGAAAGATTTCACAATGACACTGTGTTGCTTTTATCGTGACAGGCAAATGGCGAAAGAAACTATCACATCTTCTATGAGATGCTGTGTGGATTACCTGAGGAGCAAAAACAGAAATTCAGTCTTACAACTGCTGCAGATTTTATGTACCTTAACCAGGTAATATTAAATTACTATGTCCATGTATGTGTGCTTGTGAGATGGCAAAACTTGTAAACTATTGAAATTACAGGCTAAACACATGTGAACCTTAAGCTTTTGCATTGTTAAAATAAATGAGCTTGAGATTTCTATGAGGGCTAGTTAAGAAAGCAGATGTAGAATGCAAGTTAAGAATGTAGAATGTAGATGTAAGTACAGTAAGGTACAGCCCAAGTCAACTATCACACATAAAAATCAAGAGGGTCAATAATCTATAGTTAATCATATTTAGTATAAATCTCCCATCCGTGCAAACGTTAATTTTTTATCTAAATCAGGGCTTGAAATTGCGACTCACTGGTCGCCAATGCAACCAAAAATTGAGCACTGCTGACTAAATTTTCAGAACTGGTCGCCAGCTGGTGACTTGCATTTTGTCCAATAACTAAAAGAAAACCATGACACAGCTTTTGTTTTTAATTCTTTATATTAGGAAATCAGTCGGATATGGTAGCTAGTATACAACTCACCTTTCCGTCCGCACTAAAATGTCTGAATATTACAAGATAATCAAGAAATTTGAATCTATTTCGACACGTTGATACTGCATTCACAGTGCGCCGTATTGTTTTAGTGGCTTCTTCCAAAACTGGGATCGCAGGCGCACTTCAACACCGTGTGCTTTTCATTTGCCATGAAAATGGCGGCAGATACCAATCATTTGAAGGAATTACACAAGTTTTTACGTGCAGGGAATGAAGATTCAGCCAAAAGGTTAATCCAAACTTTGAATCCTTCATCAGTTGTTGATGTAGGGAAAGTGGATTTCACCAAACTGCCAAAAGGATATCCTAGGAACTAGCTTAATTCCAGACATTGATGATGCATTTCGAAGAAGTAGCAAAGGGAAACTACGCAAGGACTCGTGTTTGTTTCACAATGAAAACCGCGGACTTAAAACGATTTATGCTTCGCTTTATTTAAAATGACTATGGAGACAACCAACACCTTCGAACAGAGACATATCACCTGAGAACAACGGTAGCTTTATAACTAAGTGTTACTCGTGTTGTTTCTAATTATTTTCGCTCTTCAATTGTGACTCTCCTTGCATGCACAGTAACATATAAAATCGTGTTCTTGTGTAAGTTATATATAAAATAAGTTGGCAACCAAAATTTATGATCTGGTGACCAAAATTTTTCCGTTAGTCACCAGCTGGCTCCTAAATGAAAAAGTTATTTTCAAGCCCTGTAAATCCTCTTCACTGACATTCACAAAGGAAGTGTTTGCCATTTCGTTAACAACCTCACACAGCTAGGCTACTCACTATCTGTAACGAAATAGACAGTTATTAGCATTGCCGATAAGTGAGCATTTGTGATAGAACACTTGAGGATGTACTAAGATTGTGCAGTTGCAGAAAGTGTCTATACTCCCCCACAAAAGGGATTGGAATGTCTTGGGGGCTTGTGGGGAGGGGGGTGGGGGCGGTCAGTAAGACCAGAAAATTTAAAGAAATGTTTGAAGCTTACTTTGAGTTTCCAGAGGGGTGCGGGGTCTAATTAAAAATCCCTTAATTCGAGGAGGTATGAATATTTTCCGGAATGACACATTTATATTAATTATCATTAGGTGCATGGCCACTCAATAGCCAGTCAAATGGTGCATTTACTTAATAATCTGCCAGTGGGTTTGTCAAAGATACTTAATACTTGCATGTGATTGTTGTACAAGTCATAAATGTTTTATTCTTGTAACCTATGGGTGATATATTTTAGTATTCCACAGTCTTGATTGTAACACAAAACAAACAAGTTCATGTACATGTTTGAAATATTTCAATCTCAATTTATTGTCTTTACATAGGGTAAAGCAAGTGTCATCCCAAACAGAAAGGAAGAGTTTCACTTTCAGCAAGTTATCAAGGCCATGCATATTCTTGGAATATCTGTAAGTTCTTCACACTCAAGAAGAGGCAATCTGTTCAATGAAAAAGCCATTTATGTTACAATTTTTCCACCAGCAGTGAAACTAAATCACCAGCAAGTAAGTTTTTTTTTTTTCACAGGAAAATGAAAAAGATGCCATATTCAAGATCCTGGCAATCATTTTACACTTGGGAAATGTGGACTTTGGAAAAACAGAGGTGCATGTAGTATTTAAAACTCAATGACTGGTCCCGAGGGGAACAGTGAATTTTGTTTTTGGAGAATCTCAATGTTTCCCACAACAAAGTCGAGGGAAACATTGAGATTTGAGGGAAACAAAATTCACTGTTGCCAAGCGACCAGTCATTAAGTGATTTCTTATCAAGCAAAACAAAACAAAGGCAAATTTTGAAAAATGTGCTGAGACTCCAGCGACAACATCAGGCCACCTTCAACTGCATGCTCTGATCATGTGCAACAGCGGTCAACATTTTGCAGGCAACAGTGAACTGTTTCCTGTTTGACGTCATAGTTTTTGCAATGTTGCCCGCTCATGGCATTTGGCGGTAAACAGCTTTATTGTTAGATGTCATGTGACCATGAACTAGCCAATGAATGGGTGTGCTGTAGTGGGAAAAATGCCAGCTATACAGCAATAAAGATTGAAGTTAAATTTATACCTCTTTGTTTTCTCTCTTCTACTTGCCATTATCTTTCCTGTATACTGTATGTCAGTAAGAATTTCTAGCAATCATGATGTGCACAGTTCTATATGCACAGGGCGGTCAATAGGGGCTGTAACCTGTAGCACCTGACCTACGGCTGAGTAAGCTGTATGGGCCTTTAATGTTATGGGTGAACTTGCCTGTAGTTGATACAATTAACCCATAAAGTTACAAGTTTGTTTTAGGTGTCAGAAGATCAAGGCTACAGGTCAATCAAAACTTAATGTCAACCCTGATGCATTTAAGAGTCCATTCAATTTTAAATTATTCGTATTTTAAAAGTAGTAAACATAAGATTGCTTCAGGAAGGTTCTATGGATCAGAATTGTTGTTAGCTGACGTGTATTTTGTAATGTTGCATATGTCTCACTAGGCCAGTGGACAAGAAGCTGCTGTCATCATGGGACAAACAGAAGTCTCACTTGTGTCTCGCTTGTTGGGCCTTAAAGTTCAAGATCTGGTTGTATGTTTGACCCACAAGGAAACAGTAAGTTCTAATTAGTTTGAGTAATGTTTTTTTTGCTGGCTGAGCTTGCGAAAGAGGCAGGAAACAAAGTTCTCTCACACTGAATGGGGGACCTAGGTATGAGTCAGGATGTCGGTTTCACGCTCGGTCACGTGACTCAGTTTTTCCTTCCTTGCCAGACAGTGCAACAGTTTTCCCACCCTCCCACCCCTTAGTGAATTCTTGCCTAAAGTTTATAGAAGTGTATCAACGTTTGGGTAGTTTTTTTTCCAGTTGTTGACTCCGATTCTGTTATTGTTTCGATGTTGATAGAAATGTCAATAAAGTGCATTGTCGTGTGGCAGACAAGTGGCATTCAGTGTATGAGAATGTGCTACTTAATGCCAAATTTTAACGACCATGCATGAGTCTGGGATCTGAAAATGAATTATGTGGAGGCAAAATACATTTCATGTGTTGAATGCTCTTGCCCAAAACACTTGAATGTGTTGACACAAAGGTAAAGGGCAATTTGAAAATGACCTACTGGAGGTATTTGTTTTGACTTTTTCTTCTTTTCAGGTGCAAGGAATCAATTATAATTATATTAAAATTAATTATTTATTACAATTATTAATAATAAAGAATTTTTATTAGTTTACAGTTTGAAGTATTGAAATTAGGTCTAGGGCTATGCTGTTTGTTTGACTTGCCAGCCATTTTAAAATAATAATTATTATAATGTTGCAGCACTTTTCATTGATAAAACTGACTTATGATTGTGTCTTTTCATTCCAGGAAGTGGGAGGCTCCAAAGTGCGAAGTCCGAGATCAATAAACCAAGCTATAGATGCCAGGTAATGATCAAGGCCATAACCCATAACCCAGTTATGGCTGATCTGAGCATGACTGATGGGTCCTCGATATATTACGAGGGAACTTGCCCGTAATGTGATGTACATGTAATTCACCCAAAAGGCAACGAGTTTGTTGTGGGTGTCAAGGTCAAAGCAACCAGCTGAGTCCAAAATTAGAAACTGGACTGAAGATCATTAAATATCAAATACAAATTATGTATGTAAAGGTGTTGAGAGATTTGAATACAATTGCATATTTCACAATTTTGTGAGGTACTGACATGGGTACCTGTACTGATTATCTCACATACAGACTGACTTCTGTCCATTCCAACAAGCAATTGCTTTGTGCACTTTGCCTCAGGAAAACAGAAAATTAATATACGAGATGGCTTTCAATGAAAGTACAAATTCTGTTTGTTAATTGAAAACTCTCAAAAACAAATATTAACAATCATAATGCAATAAGATATAGTAACAGTAATAGTTTTAATAAAGATAGGCAAGCGTTTATCGCTAGAAGAAAAAAAAAACTCTGAAATCTAGAGCAAGGTGAATCCTTGGATTTTGGACAAATAATATTAAAACCATATTGTGCCATATAACTGGACTTTTCTTTTGCAGTTGGAAAATAATGCAGTAAATAAAATGTGGTCAAAAATAAAAATTATTAAATCTTTGTGTGGAATTTTTTTTGCATGTTTTGAGTTATTGTATATCAATGTGCTGACTTTGAAGGCAATAAATTGTAAACTGTAATTTCCTTTTTTACAGGGATGCTCTGGCTAAAGAAATCTACTCTCACCTGTTTGGGTGGCTTATAAGCAGGGTTAATGATATTGTGTACAGTGGCAAAAAGCAAACTTCCATTGCTGTACTTGATATTTTTGGCTTTGAGGTGAGGTCCAAACCCATTATGCTAATGGCTTCATGCTGACATTTTGATTTCAATGTGTTTAGGTATATTAGGACAGACACTTGGTCTCATATTTTAATGTTTTCTATGTGTAACTTATAAATTATCTAAAACAAATAGAGGGGTAATAATTGAAGGATTTTGTGCAAAAAGGGCGTACATCGCCCCAAAAGTGATATACACGTACGCCCTTTTTGCACAAAATCCTCCAATTTATTATTAATCTTAAGTTAGATATTAACTTAATAAGTTTATCAAATTAATCCATGATGTAACACTTGTAACAGGTGGCTCTAGTAATTTTTACTAACTGTTTTTTATACTGTAAGTGCTGTAGCACAGCGCAAAAAAATCTCTTGTGGCCATTTGCTGACTTGTGAGCCACTTCCTGTACCTGTATACAGAGATGCTAACCTAAAAAAAATCAAAATCTGGGAGATAACCAATTTTTCCTTTTCTGACCCTATAAAAAGTTGTTAGAGTAGAGTTCTGCTAATTAAACTGCCAAAAATGCTTCAAATATTCAAATCCCCCCCCCCCCCCTGCAAAAGGCAAAATATCAGCCAAAATATGTCTGAAAAATGTCAGTATCTTATGCTCTGTCACTTAGAGCTAATTTCCCTGAGACTAAGATTACAAGATACAACTTAAGGAATAAGTCTTCCGCAATGCCCGCCGTTCACTCGGACTGTTTCAAGAATACATTCTTTAATAGGATAGTTTTTAAGTACAATGTAACTTTGTAAATAGTGTACTTTTTGTATTCGATTTTTGTATTTGTTTCCATGTAAATATCTATCTTATTTAGAGACATATTGTAGCCCATTAACATTATTATTTTTAAATGTAACATAAGATATGTAATTTTATCTTTTGAACAATAAAGACACTTTATTTATTTATTTATTTATTGACTGGGAGATTTGGTGACCTGTATGGGTGACCAGAAGACCAGGAGACTCCCAGAGAATCTGGGAGAGTTGGGATAGATTTGTACATGTACATGTATATGAAAACTGTATACTGAAAGGCAATGGGTGATGGAAATTACAGCGGAGCTCCGGCAGCTCGAAGGGCCGCCAAGTGGAGCCTCATACTCGTATAGGAAAGAAAAGGAAACCCATGAATGGATTTTCTTATGGTTATCATGACTAGCGGTATTGCTCATGGGCGCGTATGCACGATGGCGATGGCAATGGCGACGGTGACGGAGTCACACAAGATGGTGGCCATTCTCCAGCAAAGTTAAAAGGTTGACAGAAATATACAGCCTTGATTTATAGCCTCCTTCTTTGATATTGGATATCCATGTTATGGTCAATTGACACCTGTCAAATCAAGGTATCTGCTGACCAGTATCACATGACCATATTGCAGGCTCAGGTTTATAGTTCATCGAGGTCACATGGTTTTTTTTTTAAAGTTGACCGCTGACCAAGTGCTGGTTTTCTACTGGATCGCAGGCTCATGTCAAATTAACTTGTTGTAAACGGGGCCGGGTTGTTTGGAAGCCAGTCAACACTGACCCAGGATTTAAGTTAACAGAAGTATAAATAGTTCTTGTATACAAATGTTTTTCACTGCGTTTGTTTTGTGTATTTTGAGATTATTCAAACTCAAAACAGAAGGCCAAACAATATACAGAAAACCTCACTGCAAAGTTACAAAATTCAAATCAAAATTCTCACTTAACTTGGGTTATCTTAATTGGGCTTTGAACAACCTGGCCCAGGAGCTCCACATTTAGGCTTGGCTAAATCTATATATTATGGTGAACCCCTGAATTTAATATGCTCATTCACTTTTTTATTGCTGCAGGATTTTGAGACAAACAGCTTTGAGCAGATGTGTATCAACTTTGCCAATGAAACTTTGCAGTTCTTTTTTAATCAGTTTGTCTTCAGAATGGAACAAGTGAGTAACAATATTACACAAGTCACAAACAATTTCTCTTTGTAGTTTGTCATGCAAGATAGTCCTTTAATAGCCATTGTTTTTCAGATAGTTGACCACCGGGTAATGTTGTGCACACACAATACAAAAAATAATGTCCTGTTGTTGATAGATGGAAAGAATTACATTACGTGAAGAAATTTGTACTGTACATGTAGTGAGACAGCCTGAGTGCCGTTGGACTGATTGTTGTAAACATGTGTTTGTCAGAACACTTGGCTAGAATAATGAGAAAGAGGTGGCAGTAAGTTTTGAAAAGTCCTCTTAGTATACCGTATTTACCCGTGTATAATGCGCACCCGTATATAATACGCACCCTGATTTTCCGGACAATTTTTGAAAAAACAAAAAAATCGTTGTTCAACAAAAGACAAACATTACAATGAGTATATTCCATTGCAACAGTTTAATAACATGAACTTTTAAGCTTACAATACTCAGGTAATTTGTGTTGACCTGCCGGTAAACTTTCCTGAATCACAAAGCAGTTTTTTACAACAGTTTCGAAGTGAGCGATAATTTTAAGATTGTTAACAGTACCTCAAAATCCGTAAAAATCCTCTGACTCTGAGTCAGATGCGAAGAGCTCGTCTACAACCTCATCTTCTAAAATAGATTCATCATCTGAAGAACTGTCGAAAACACAATCATCCTCGGAACCATCCAGAGCATTTGTGATTCCACACTTTAAAAAAGATCTCGCGACCATTTCTCGTGGAATATCATACCATGCTTCGCCGATCCACTGGCACATGAGTTCTTCGGATGGTTTCTTTTGTCTTCCAGTTGCTGTCAGTTCATGGATTCCCTCAGCCATCCATGCCATCCACCTTTGCCTGACTCTGTCCTTAAAAGGTTTGTTTAAACAGACATCTAGAGGCTGCAGTACTGCGGTGAGCCCGCCAGGAATTATGGCCAAATCCGTGTTCTCCGATTTCAGCAAACGTTTTACTTGCTCCGTCTTGTGTGCTTCAAAGGAATCCAACACAAGTAGACTTCTTCGCCGACTTAGACCTCCAATTTGACAACGCCAAACTCTTTCAATCCAAATTTTCATGATTTCGCTGTCCATCCAGCCCTTTTCTTGGACAGCAACTACGACGCCATGTTTGTTTTGGATCTTTGGCATGGTCTTGCGCTTGAAAATGACCAGCAGTTTCAGTTTGGAGCCATCGCCTGTGCATGCCAAAACGACAGTCAGGCGGTTCTTTTCATTTCCTGTGGTTCGAATCTTCACTGTTTTATCGCCGATTGTGCTGACAGTTCGATTTGATGGCATGTCAAATTGAATTGGACTCTCATCCATGTTTGCCACAAGATGAAGAGGATAGTTGTGGGCTCTTCGCTGCCTGATAACAAACTGGTGAAACTGCACGATTTTCTCTTCGTAGTCCCGTGGAAGATGTTGGGCGAGCGTGGTTTTCTGTCGCGACGACAAACCATTCCTCTTCATGAATCTTTGGCACCAGTGGTTGGAAGCCTTAAACTCGCCAGCAGCGATGTCATACTGCGGATGTTTAGAAAGTTCCATCACTTTTAGCCTGACCATGGCCGGTAAAATCGCCAGTCCGTTGTTTTGCTTTTCTGTGATCCAAGCCATCAGATCTTGCTCAAGGCGAGGCCAAGCCGCTTTCCTTCCACAATTCGCACGTTGAAGTCGCGGCATTTTCTCTAGGTTTTCCTTGCTTCTTCGCCAAAGGCGGATATTGCTCTCGGCAATTCCAAACTGTCGCTGGGCTGAATGATTTCCATGCTGTTCTGCAAATTGTATAACTTTCAACTTCTCCGCTGTGGTGTAACTTTGTCGCTTCGTGTTTTCTGCTGCCATGATTGCCCGTAAGTTTACAATTATTCCAATAAAGATGCTTCAAAACAATTTGTTTTAATCTATCATATTTAAACAGCTGTTATTGGTTAGTTATGTTTTTATTATAACAAAAGTCTTAATCACAGCCTATTAAAACCAAATTTATTGTTCTTTCATGTATTCATGCAAATGAGTGTAGCGGTGTAATCAACAAACAAAAGGTTCTGCATATAATGCGCAGTGCAAATTTCGAACTATAAATTTTGGAAAAAAAGTGCGCATTATACACGGGTAAATACGGTAGTAGCCTGAAGAGAAGTCATTTGGATACTGGCTCCATTGTAAAATATTTGAAACTAACCCCCACGTTTGTTTGTTTTTTTGTTTGTGTGCAGGATGAGTATGCTACTGAGCACATCCGATGGACAAATCTACCATTTTTTGACAATCAACCAAGACTGGATCTGTTGGCCAAGCCTCCGCATGGCCTGATCCACATTCTAGCTGATACGACAGGTTTTCCAAGGGTAGGCTGAAAATCGCTGAAAGTGTAACTTGTCATGCATGAACATGATTGTCTATCTCCTTATAATATGCTTCTTTCTGTATTAGTTCCTTGTAAATCCTGATGACATTACTGTGGTTATTAAATTAAGATAAAACTTTTTGTATTGCTCTTCATGATCATAACAGGCAGATGATCTTACATTCTTGAACAAGTGTCATTTCCATCATGAACTGAACAAATTTTATCAAAAACCAAAGACACCCAAGCCGGAATTTGCTATTTGTCATTATGCTGGCACAGTATGGTACCAGGTAAGCTTTGAAATAAAGTAGGTGATATATACCCTCTTTTCTGTCATTTAGTTGATTTCAGTCAGTCAGTTGGTCAGTTAGTCAGCTAGTTGGTCAAGCAGTTGCTGAATCATTGAGACAATCAGATGGGCAGTTTGTTTGTTTTTAACCAAACAGTCAATCAACTACAGTCAATTAATTAATTAGTAAGCCATGTAGCCAATCACCCAGACAGTCAGTCTGTCTGTCTGGCTGTCCTGTATCTATCTTTCAATCTTTCAGTCAGGTGGTCAGTCTGTTCAATGTCAGTCACTCTTATGTAGAGCTGTTATTAGGATACTGTCAGTACCACTGTGAGTTTGGCCATCATTTATTTTTCTGTAGACAGATCACAGGTGCATGTAAAAATGTGTTACTTAATATTTAATAAGAACTTTAACACAGACTGTACATGTGCATGCTTCTATTTTTTGCAGGTGACTGGTTTTCTAGAAAAGAACAGAGATGGTTTAAAACCAGACCTTGAAGACCTTATTTCTAGTTGTGGCAGTAAGGTATGTATGTGTTCTTAAACTGCTGCTAGTTGCTGTTAGTAGGTCATATACACGACTGTACTAATTTCAGAAAGGAGGGAAATTGGACTGCTTATAAGTTATTACCCAAAACATTTATCATTGCATATTAAACTGCCTGATTTTGTGTTTGAGAGAAATTTTGTTCACTTAATGTTTTCTGGTGTGTCTGAAGCATTTTAGGTACATGTACCTGTAAACATGTTAATGGTATTCAGGAGTTTTGCCTTAACATTGCTCAAAACTTTTGAGCTGTAATTCATGTTTACTGTTTAGTGTTAATAGACCATTTTCGATTATAGTAAAATTCTAACTTGGCTCCGAGGCTTGGGGGAATAAAACAAAAGGAATCACATCAAGGTTAAGTGACGAATAATTAATTTCTTTTGTTTTATTCCCCCTGGCCTTGGAGCCATGTTAGAATTTTAATACATTGAGAATGGCCTATTTTGTTAATGATGCCACAATACTGTACACAAGCCTTCTGTGGGTAACAATCAACTCAGTTGTTCCTAATCAATATTGCAATATTCTACTTTGTAGTTCATTCAGGAGCTTTTCCCAGAGCTTCAAAACGAGGAGTTTTCAATCAAGAGGCTGAAACTTCCTTCACAGCCTAAGAATTCTCTCAGATTGCCATTAAACCAGAAAAAGAAACCAACAGTTTGTGGCAAGTTCAATGACTCTCTCATTAAACTTGTGGTTGCCATGAAAAGGTAATGTTTCCTATTCATACAGAGGTTTAGATTTTTGACCAACATTCAAGATTTCTGCTTCCTGTTTGTTTGGGTTCTGTGTTCTCGAGACGTTTTCTTGAAGAAAATACTGGCAGCTCACATAGAGATGCTTATGGATTGATGCTCTAATGATCTTCTTCACTGCAGTTACCTAGCGTGCATTACTTTAGAGCATAGTTACATATTGACAGGTTCCATTTGTTATGTTACTTTCCCTGTTGAAAGAGGCCTAGGCGGCGGCATGGCCTAGTGGTTTGAGTGCTGGATTTGTATTCAGGAAGTCCCAAGTTCAAATCCTCCTACCTACCAGTAGATGGATTTATGTTTGGTGGTACCAATAGTGAACTGGTTAGCCGCCAACCAGTTGGGATTTTAACAAGTTTCTGTTAATTTACATTGTAAATATGTGTTTGTTTATTTGAAAGGGCCACAATGTTTCAAACTACTTAATTCCTTTAATATGCACTGGTACTTAATTAATAACTCTTAATTAGTAATTAATAGTTTTCCTTTAATTTCGGCCTTTCTCACTTTGTTCTTGTAATTGTTATTCTCTTGTAGTTGCAACCCTTTCTTTGTCAGATGTATTAAGCCAAACAGCACCAAGGTACTTGTAAAGTGTATTAGAACCTTAGAAAAAAAAATTGTCGTCTCGAATTGATATTTTTTTTATCATGTCTGTACTCTGTTAGTTTTTGCCCATTCTACAATACTTAGTATTTTTTTTCCAAAAAATCACTCTTTTTCAGACTGCAGGAAAATTTGAGATTCCTCTTGTTGTTGAACAGCTGAGGTATTGCGGAATTGTGGAAACTGTAAAAATCCGTAAAGCTGGCTATCCCATCAGATATCTGTATGCAGACTTCATAAAAACGTAAGACACCCTCAGCTTTAACCTTATAATAGAGATTTTTTCTTACTCTTTGTAATTGATAATTAATCCAATTGTACTACGTATTATCAAACATATATCACTTATAGATTATTAGTTAATACATAGACTTAATACTGTTGAGTTTAAGCTTAAGCAGCCATGGGTGGGGAGAAGTGTTGAGAACCTTGGAAGTTTCAGCATTGCATAATACACAGTATATATGCAGTATCAATATTCTGACTGTTTCAATGTTTTTTCTTCACTTGGAAAAAATTTTCATTAATCATTTTGTGCAATACTTTTTAGGTATTCTTGTTTGTCATTGCATCTTGATCTGGGCAGTCCAAATCCAAGGGAGAATGTGTCAAGAATTCTTCATCTCATTGAAAGAGTTGAGCCTGCAAGCTACCAGTTTGGCAAAACAAAGGTTAGTTGTGTTAAACTCAATTGGTTATTAAATTATACATTTTAGATTTGAATTCTTCTATTAGTAATAATAATAATGAAGAATTTGTAGTGCGCAAATTCCATGTGGATATGTTTACATGCGCATTACAACTCAATTATCTAAAACTAAACGTTGCAAGCCCTAAAATTACAATTACAGCTAACTAATCTAACTCACAGAAGTGGTGGTTGTCAAAGGTGGGGAAAAAATAATAAAATAACAAAGATAAAATAAAACATAATTTCTAACAGCTAAAATTCTCAGAAAATTACAATATTATTACCTTTTAGGTAGGTACATGTATATCTGAAGGACAGTTGAACAAAACTGGAAACAGTTTGGAGATTTTTTATTATGACATGTACTGCAAGTAGGAAAAACTAGCAAAAAATGTGTGCTACATATGGAAAAATAACCCTGGTTAAACTGCTAAACACTCAGATAGTTCGCAGCACCACACCACGAGGTATCAGTGTTCAGGGGGTTCATTAAAGGCTGGGCACTGGCCAAACTGAGTGGCTGTGAGGATGATTTTTCCCGCCTGGTTTGACCATCTTGAGGAAAGTTTTTCATAATAAAGAAGTTCAGCTCAACAAGTTTTGCCTGCCTGTGAAAACCAGTTGCCCCCCCCGCCCCCCCTGCTGAAAATGTTAATGAAACCTCTGTATCAGTGACGTACTATTCAAATCTGAATGCTTGGATGGAGGACTGCTGACTTGAAACAGGTTGCTTTAAGCTTGTTGTTGCTAACCTGATTAACTATTCACTCATTTAAATGACTGCATTTGATTATAATAATTATTAAATATTGAATTTAATTTTTCCAGGTCTTTTTAAATGAGGATCTTCATGGTGCCTTGGAAGATGCAAGAATGTCCAAGCTTAATCGCATGGCAGTTGTCATTCAAGCTAGGGTTAGTATTAGGTCATGCTGAGAGAGATTTAAAATGGAAAAAATAAATATTGAATTTGGGCCTCACTCATTGTTTGAGTGGAACCAACACTCCTAATTCCAATTCAGCCAGGATAGTGGACCAGCATGAAACCAGCTAAGGTTCATGTGGCTTCCTCATTAAATATTGTATTGTTTTTGAAATTTTTATTTGTTTCAAGACTGCACATGTTTTTGGAGAGTGGACCACTATGGCAAGCCGTTTGTAGCAAAATTTAATCCTTGCAACATATGTTTAATCCTTTAAATAACGGTTTTATTTAAAGATAGAAAAAGGCATTCAATCCAATGGTAAATAAAAATTTTGGTTCAATTCAATCTTTTAATTTTCACGATTCAATCCAATACCTAAAATATTGATTCAATCCAATACCTAAAATATTGATTCAATCCAATACCTAAAATATTGATTCAATCCAATACCTAAAATATTGATTCAATCCAATACCTGGAATATTGATTCAATCCAATACCTCGAATATTGATGCAATCCAATACCTGAAATATTGATTCAATCCAATGCCTCAAATATTGATGCAATCTTCCTGGGCCGAGCGCGGCCAACAGGAACGAGAGTAACTGAGCACTAGAGAGCACTGAAAACATGGCGGGCGAAGGAGAACTAGATTTAGAAGTTGAGTTTCCTAAGTTTCTTGCAGATATCTTGGATAAAACGGAAATAATTTTTGAGAATTTTGACTCAGAAGTTGCAGAAGTGCACGCCGAAGTTCTTGATCAAACCATTAGTCTGCTTAGGTAAATGAGACATTGCTACAACCGAGACACAAGGGACACGGAAAATTTAGATTCCATTACTGCCGCTTTTGTAGATGTAAGTTAACCACTTTTTATGTGACAAACATATTTGTTTATTAAAAACTGTGTGTGCTAGCTTTTTGTGGCAAATAACATAAACTGTGGCAAATTTTGCTACCACATTGGTCTTTGGTATTGTGCATATTTCTGCTGTCCAATCATTACTGGCACACCAAACTTTGAAATGTAAACAAAATTTTTGCTGTGCCGTGTGCACAGTCAAACATGTTTCTCACAAAAACTGCTTGTGTAAACCTGGCTTTAAGTTATTTTTGAAATAAGAACCTTTACATTTCACAAGACAGCAATCATTGAACATTGGAATGTGTTTTAAGTTTTTCAATGTTGTTGTCTCATGTTTTGCATTATTTAACCCACATGTGGTACTTCTTTCCTAAAAACGATGTTTTTCTTGATATTCTATGACAAACATGGCACCAATTTGTTGTGAATATTATCGGGTACCCAGGGCTCAAGGCTAACACTACTGCCAACTAGCCAAACATTTCAGTTTTGAATAGTAGATTTTGCACTTTCACTAGCCATTGTGACAATCATGATGGAATGGAGTATTGGTCTACTGGATGAAAACAAAATTGAGAATTATCCTGACAAAGTAAAACTGAAGAGAATAGAAACTAATGAAAACAGGGAAACTATGAGTGGATTTCATGGAAATAATTGCCTTAATAAGCATATGATAAATATTTAACTATTAAAGGGAGATAAAAGAAAGTGGTAACACTGATAAAAGTACATCAGAGATTGAACATAAGCATATTCAAGAAAAGCAGGATTCGTGTTTGTGGGAGTGAAATTTTCTTAGTGATTATTATTAACATTTTAGATGCAACAAGAAATGTCCAAGATTGACCACTCTTATAAAAAAGTCAGTGAAGCTGTGTATGAAAAAGGCTGGCTGGTGCAAAGTTAGTTTTGGCTAGTGACATGAGTCCTGTTAGTAGCCATTACGCCAGTGCACCAAGAGGTTAGTCTTGTGTCCTGGGTACTTTTGAAAATAAGATAACAAATTAACCTTGCAACATTTTAACTCAGTTAAATGACCTCGCTCTCCATGAGTTCTCGTAGCTCAGTGGATAGAGCGCCCGCCCGGTGTTTGGGAGGTCATGGGTTCGATTCCTGTCGGGGACTCAGAATTTTTCTTTGTCCCACGCTCGTGTCATGTTGATTAATTCACCTTCACATTTCATTACCGAGCTTAAAATTCACCATCATTATTAACTTATCATTTTAACATCTGTTTTGATAAGCACCTGAAAAATCTACAGGGCAGAGTAGTGCACATGGCAGTTATCAAATGCCCTGATTTCTCTTCAGTTTAGTTGTGTTGCTAGAACGGTTAGGCATTCTGTAATTCAAGCAGTTTCTGAGTTTTGTATATCAATGAAAAGGAAGATGAGAAAATAATTTACTTGATACAGGGTGAGATTTTCTGTTGTAAATTGAGTTGCAAAAATACTTTAAGGGCCATAATCTCCTTTACCCAGCCCACACACATGTAGTATTATGCAATTGTCAGTTGCCCAAGTTTAACTGTCACTAGTTCTAGAGCCTCTTGGAAGATGTCTACTCCCATTTGACTTGATTATCTTAAGGGATCTAGCCTTTCCAATACAAATGACTGCACTGAATCATGTTGTCCCAGGTCAATTTCTTCAACTAGAACATTGTTATCACTGTCCAATGGAGTTGGACCATCAGGATCATCACCATAGTATTCAAAATCATATGACTTTCCATTTGAAAGGGGGTTTTCAGGCTGCATCATATGATTAAGCCACATTTGGTATGGCAACCAGTTTTTTTTCTGTTCTTACATTTTGGTGGTTAAAAGCTTCAGTGAGATGGCAAAAAGCAAGGTTTATCCTTGGTTGAAAAACTAAGTGTAAGGTGGAAAGATGCACTGAATTATCAGTGTCCAGGATGCCTGACAATTCCATACTACAAAAAGTGTAAAAGTACAAGTGGGAAGCACAACGGAAACATCCCCCCACAATCTTTCAATTCGTTGGTTGTGTTGATGGCCCTGCAGTGAAGCTGCCCCTCTCTTCTCTTCTAACCTGCTCCATTGTATCGCACACACCAACGTTTTCAACACTATGATCTACTCGTACTCTCGAAGGCCAAAATTCTCCGTCTCTCTTAACGGCATCCAGAAACAATTCAAGAACTGTTTCTGCTTTATTGTTGGCACTACATTTCAAAACATTATTCTCCGAGAAAATCCGTCTATACAGCCGAATTAGTATTTTCCATCGGATCAGAGAGTGATGTCCATCCAGATGCCAAAGCGAATTTACGCACCCCATCTCAAGACAGTATTTTGGGGATCTAATTTTGCTAACCTTTCTCTTATTCTTCTCCGTTGAACCCGTAACCCAATGGACTTAAAGAAACCTGCAATGAAATTATATCCATACTCTTGAATGATTTCGGTTCCTTATCAGGTAAGCTGTTGAAACCCCTCATATCTTCTCAGCCATACACTGTCAATCTTCTGTGAATTATCCATCTCCAAACTCCAATCATCTTTGTTATCGTTGTCCAGATGAATCCTAGTCCTCAAAGTTCCTCGAACACCTCAACAGGAATTTTAAGAAATGGTCTTCCATGATTCCAACTTCTGAGTCAAAATTCTCAAAAATTATTTCCGTTTTATCCAAGATGTCTGCAAGAAACTTAGGAAACTCAACTTCTAAACGCCCGCCATGTTTTCAGTGCTCTCTAGTGCTCAGTTACTCTCGTTCCTGTTGGCCGCGCTCGGCCCAGGAAGATTGCATCAATATTTGAGGCATTGGATTGAATCAATATTTGAGGTATTGGATTGAATCAATATTTCAGGTATTGGATTGCATCAATATTCGAGGTATTGGATTGAATCAATATTCCAGGTATTGGATTGAATCAATATTTTAGGTATTGGATTGAATCGATATTTTAGGTATTGGATTGAATCAATATTTTAGGTATTGGATTGAATCAATATTCTAGGTATTGGATTGAATCGTGAAAATTTAAAGATTGAATTGAACCAAAAGTTTTATTTACATTGGATTGAATGCCTTTTTCTATCTTTAAATAAAACCGTTATTTAAAGGATTAAACATATATTGCAAGGATTTAATTTTGCTACAAACGGCTTGCCATAGACCACTGTTACAGTAGTGCAACACTAGAAAGCCTTTACTTTACAGGCCTAGTTCAGGTGCTCTATGCTATAACTAAGCATGTTCCCGTACATGTTCTTATTATATGGCAGCTTGTGTTTGTAGCCGATATAATGCGCACTATGATTGGCTTGCATGCTCTGATTCCAGGGCATTATTCTTCTGTAATGCCCACAGGCCGATTATGCACCTGCAAAAACAAAACAACTAGCCATATTATTAACAACTTACTAACCTCAAATGTTTTGGTCTTTCTGGGAAAATCTCAAACTTCAGCCTTGCAGTATTGACCGAGCATTTGCTCGGTCAGTGTTGGCAAGGTCTTGGTTTGAGATTTTCTCATAGAGAGCTCACAGTCAGTTGATGAGTAGTTAAAATTCAAATTGTAATTATAATTATATTGGAATCATGATCGTTCAGCTAACAGACATAATTAAACGGACCTTACCTATCGCTGTGACTTTTCTTTATAGATGCGTGGATACTACCTGAATAGCAAATACCTTAGGATGAAAAAGGCAGCTCTTGTGATCCAAAGTAACACACGACGCCTTCTAGAAAGGTACATAGTATATCTTAATTTGCTACCAAGTAGAGGTATTAGATATAACCTGACATTTTAAAATTTGTATTTCCTCTTTTATCTCTCTGTACCCTGATAGGGATGATAAAACAAGACAAAATTCTTCTTTAGTTTTTCCATGCATATCCTATTTATTAGTTGAGAGAATTCATATACGCATTAATTAACTGGTGACCTATATGTAAATGCAGACATTTCTCCTTGGCAATAATTATTTTTAATTCTTGCAACTTTCATAGCCCAATATGATCTGATGTACTGAGATTATACTTTGAAATGTTAGTTTTTCTCCCGTATAAAATTGTTACTTAACAACATTTTAGCAAAAGGTTACAGTGAAGTGACTAGTGTGCTTAACATCTCCATACCTACTTAGGTGGTGCATTTTGATTGGCCATTGGAAAGTAAAGTCGTCAGAAGGCTGTCAAAAAGTTGTCAAAAATTAAAATGAAATTAAACTTTGTGTTTTGTATTAAAACAAGGTTTTGTTTGGAAAGACAAGTGGACATGTAGTATAGTGAACAAAATTTAACATTTTACATTTTCAAATTATGCTGCTAATGTAGAAGCAGGTGGGGACAGCTGTTAGGTCACTTGCAGAAGTTTGCTTTCATTTTGAGTTCTCTCCAAGCTCTTATATATGTTAATATTATCACATCTTCACTCATTTTAAACACAGGAAGAAATTTCTGAAGGCAAGAAAGGGATTTATCCTGCTTCAGGCAGTTCACAGGATGAGGCAACAGAGGAAAACATTTCTGAAGGTAAGTTAGAGATGCTTAATAACTAATATTTACATTTTACTGTTTTGTTATCTTTAGTCAACAGTCAGCCACTAAGTGCTTTCCTTCACATCCAGTTCAACAACTCTGCTTATCAAACTTTGTAGCAGGAGTGATAAAAAAATGTACTAACATGAGAAATAACATTTTCATAGTAAGGCTCAATGGAATATTTTTTAAAGTCTAGTGGGAAGAGATCAGTATACTGGTTCAATTGTTCCAGGGGCTACTAGCTAGCAAACAAAATTATTAAAAAGTCGTTTAGAAGTTGGTTACCTTGTTTGTAACACAAGGCAGCGAGGATTATGTACATGCATGTCCTCTCATCTTTGTTGGGAATGTTTGCTAGTGCGTCTGAAAATTACTGAGTATGAAGGTTTAACCTCTTTTGTCACAAGAAAGAGGTTTCGACTCTTTGACTCTGGTTTTGAAAGAGAATAAAATGCAAGGTCTAGTGCAACAGTAAACAGTATTGTTTGATTGATCTTCGGGCCTCATACAAATGAACATTTGGGTGAAGTGTGAGATTTAAAGTGTAAGCTGTTGGGTGTACTACGTAAAATGTTAAAATTATACATGTTTATAATCCAACAAATATTTTCGCTTGTGTGCAGTTGGTCTAAACATGTCATGTGACCGAATATTCCGCAGCTGAAACTGGGGAATATCCAAGAATATTCCCCAATTTTCAAAACTGCGCGTGTATGAAGATATTGTTAGTTGAACATACGGACGCCACTGCGTGCAGTATGAAGATCAATCAAACAATACTGTTTACTGTTGCACTAGACCTTGCATTTTATTCTCTTTCAAAACCAGAGTCAAAGAGTCAAAACCTCTTTCTTGTGAAAAAGATTTGAAGAATAATAAACACAATAGCCTCCATTTTGGGCGAAAATATGCTCGGATATTTGTCCTTGGACATTATCTGTTCCTCGAGGCACACAGTTTTCCTCGAACTACGCTCTCGCAAAACTGTTCACTTCTCGAATAATGTCTGCGGACAAATATCCAAGCATATTTTCGCGCCGAATGGAGGCTATTGTTTATATATAGAACGAGATGGGAAATGTAAATAATCAGCTATTTCCAGGTTGTCTTTCACCTCTGTATCAAAAGAAGTCTTTGTGTGAATTACCATTCATATGAAAATGAGTTCTGCCTACAGGTTCATTTTCATGCAAATCAAACTTATTTTCATATATATTCATGAAAGGTTTTACATGAAGACTCGTTTTGAAACAGAGGCACAAGGTAACTCAGAAGTGGCCTATTGTGGATTGTCAAGAGTCAAATGTGACTTAGTGAATTACAGAGTGTGGAATGAAAGTAGCATGAAATTTGAAATGTGATATTTACCATGGAAAAAGTGATTTTAATCAGAAATGTGAAAAATCCAAGAAATCTGGAAAAGAAAACAGGAATTTTCAGTTTCAGAAAATACTCCCCACCCACCCCATAAAAGATCATTGATAATTTTAAGGGGGCTGGGTCTCAAAGGCCAGAAGGTTTAAAGGAAAGTATGAAACTAAAAAGGCTTTTCTAGAGGGTTTTTTCTTTCAGGGTGGGGGGAGGTGCAAATCCAAAGACCTTGTCGGGGGGGGGGGGGTATGGATATTTTCTGGAGCAATACCAGTGCTATACAAAATTATCACATGACTGTTAGTTAAATACTTGGGTGTGCATGTATAATAAATTATTATTTATGGAATTCTTACTTTATATCTCTCTCTTACATGCAGCAAGCAGCAAAAAAATATAATTTTGGTCAGGAGGACCTGCTTATCTTTATTTAAAATGAATTAGAATTTCTTTAAATTTACTGCATGTATCAAGTACGTCAAGTTGAGAGAGGTTTCTCACATTTTTCCCTGCAATTTCTTACGTGCAAGTAAAGCCATTATTCTTTTTTACATTCATGTTGATATTTTTTTCCCTGTTTTTCAAATGCTAAAAATTCTGTATACTTAATATTAAATTATATCGTCTGCAATACAAATAAAATAATATAAATAAAGTTATATACAATAAAATACATGTGATGGTGCACACTTAGGTTGACGATTAGTCTCTCTGTGTGTCTTGTGGTGTCATGTATGAACAGCCCCTGAAGCTGTGTAGCAAGCAGTTTTTACTTTTATCAGGTCCTAAATATGTGGTCAGACAATTCCTATTCATTATTTATTATTTTACCTAAGAAAAGAAATTGAATATAAATTAGGTCATATAGTTGATACATTGCCAGTGTTATTTAAACACCTTAAAGGCAGCTGGTTATTTTTGGTCTGTCATTCCAACAGATTGATGCCTGCCATTCTTTTTAATAATAAGAGAACTAAAAATTAGGAACACTTTTTTATAAGACAGTATTTGAGATTGAACTGGTTATATCACTGTGTTGTTTTTGCATTTTGAATAGTGCTGTTTTGCTTGATGTTTTATAATTGGTTAAATTGATCTATTTTGGACATGCTTCTTGAAGAAGATTGGCAAGTTATGACAATGAAATAGGCATTTATGGTAATTATAATTGTGTTTGGTTCATAATTTGTGTTTTAATAAAGGAGCTTGTTTCTCATTTATACTGTGTTTTAAGCTGAGAAGCTATGGAGGTTTTTGAGTTGCAATAATCAAGTTTATAGACACATCGTCAGGTCTCCTAGAGCTACATTGTAGAAAAAAAAAAAATTTTGTGCAAACTAACTTGGATGATTTTTTTGTTGATTTTGAAGCAATGTTGCTGCTTGATCCATACATGATCAGGTTGTCCAGGGTTATGGCATATAGTTGTGTTTCTGTGAAATAGGAAAACGGTTTTTTACCTTTCACAAGATTGGCTGAACCTGTTAAGTGACATTCATGTCAAGAATCGACACTGCCAATTGGTAGGATTTGTTTCAAAGAAACCACTACGTTCTTTTGAATACTTGTGCTGAAGGGAAATTAAAGTTTTTATGAATGGAACTGAGCGCACAGTAATAAGAAGCTTGAGAATTCATCATGTTATAAATTCATGGGGGTGCTTGTGACTCACACATGGACTGTAACTCATGATCAGGTAGGTATTGATGATGAAGATGATCCTTAAAGCCTTGTCTTTTTTTGTTCTCAAGCTTTCGTTGTTCATATATTTGTTAGTGCTTGTTTTGAGGATTTTATAAATTTAGGAGAACGTGTATTTTATTTCTTTTTATGTTAATGCTGTTATTATTGGATATAATTGTGTATTTGGTAGCTTACCATAACAGCTCTATGTACTTTTTATTTCATACAACTTCTCTAATTAATCCTTTATGCTCCATTTTCAATACTTTAATAATTTTTTTTTTTAAGAAGAAAAGAAATTGGAACTTGCCGTGGAATAGAATATTTCCAGACATTTCAAGAATGTTTGTATTGGCCTGTCTTTAGAGGGTTGTCTGGATAGCGTTGGATATTCAGACTGCAATGCCAGAAAACCGTGTATTCAGATATCTCTCGCTCTCTATAATACAATGAAAAGTAAGTTTAGTCTGCACTAGTAGGGACTATTTTACATTCATTTCCGTCCTGTTGTGCCATGCCAAATGGGAAACACCAACTAATTCTAAGCGTACATTTAATCTTGTTAATCCCTTCCTATGAACTCACTATTTGGGTTAAAAAGTTAAAGACGAGAATATTAGCAGAATATTTACATAGGAGGTTAGCTTGTTTACCGAATAGCTGACAACTGGTGTCATTTGCACTGGTGTCCTGCATTGTGTTAGTCTTGATAGATGCTTTGGTTTGCCAGTATCCTTAACGTGATGTGAAAAGTAGCGTGTAGTTTCAAATTATGTGAAGGCTTGACCATTATCACAAGCATGAGTTATTAACAGAAATATCGTAAACTAATATGTATTTTGAATAAATTTCACGCTGGTGATAGCTGATTTCTTCATTAGCATAACAGTGTCAAATTCCATTGTTATTGATGACTTCATCTACATAAATAACTGTCATTATTGAACATAGTCAGTAATATTAGCTCTTGTTAGCCTGAAACAACTCGAAATATTTAGAAGCCAGTATGCTACTCGAGTCAAGCTGATTTTTAAATCAATGAAGCAAATTCCATTGGGACCGATTTCTATGGTTTACACATGAAAACGAATTGACTTTGTTGGGATTAAACAATAGCTGGAATCATTTATGAATTTTGAAGTAAGTAAACCTATGGTGTGAAGCACCTTTAAGATATATTAGCTCACATATTGTTTGTCCTAATTTTCAGAGAAAACGAAACATTTTCCTTCATTTAGCTAAGATTAGGACTGTTTAGAAATGTTTTGTTTCGTAGAACTGAAGTGATAACGCCACTGTTCATGAACAAACGTTTCACAAAATTTAAACGTTTGTACAAGAAATTCTGAGGTATTTTGGCAATGTGTGGTAGATAATATAAACAAAGCTTCGATATGGTGATAAGGAAGGTTTCAGATGCCACTGAGCTGCAGGTATTTACCACAGTAACTAGACAAAATTTGTGATGATTAAGTGCTCAATGTTTTTACCAGTTACTTCTTAAATATGAAAGTTAGAGCTTGCATGCGCTATGAACTTGGCTTCAGTGAAGTATATCTTTACACCTATACATGGTAATTAAGCAATTCCTACATTCAAATACTATTGAGTTTTGTAGTCCTATTTTCATACATGGTTTTGTATGACTGAAATTAACCTTTCTAGGTAAATAATCTCAGAGAAGGGTTTGTGTGTAGTTCCTTTTGAACTGTCTTTTTGGGATTTAAATTGCTTGCATTGTTAATTTATTATCGCCTTTGCCTTTTCAAGTTGTGTTCATTTGTACCACTGCACACAATTATTGAATGTATCCTGTGTTTTTCTGTATGAATCCGATGTTAACTTTTAATTAAGCCTTGGAAGTCAAGTTGTTATTAGCAGCTTTGATACGAAAGACCATAAAATCACTCTGGTTTTTGTGTTTATTTTCTTTTAACATATTTTAGCGTCTGTGAATTGACGAGATTGTGATTATTCGTATTGCACGGATCAGACTTTTAGTTTACTTGTTGGTTGTACTTAGTAATACAAATGTAATAATAATTACTGTGGTTTTATCTAGTCAAGAAAATATCACATATAACTTGATTCAGTTGGCATGTTCTAACAAGTTTAATCCAAAGAAGTTCATCTGAGTCGAGTCGAGTTTTACATTATGTGTACATTCACACATGCACTGATCTTGGCGAGGCATTGATGTGAGAGTGAAAGCAAATGCTATATCTTGTTTGGTTTTTCGTTTGTACTGTTGATCTGTTGATTTATCCACATTAGAATTTTCAAGTCATCGTTATTCATGTGTGGTAATTAGTGATGATTAGCCTGTCTTTCAAGAGCATTACCGATAATAATCCACCGTTCATGATTTATTAGCGTTATGAAGTTTGAACTATTAGGGAGTTCACAAAACCACGACAGTGACGCCGAGGACAACGTCGATTAATAAATGGATTTATATTTTACCCACGAATCTCGCGATACTCTAAAGTCATTTAGTTTGTTTAGGGACCGTTCATTTTTTATGAGGGAGGGGGGGCTGGTGGGATTTGGGAAGCACCATTTAAAAATCGCATGACCCCCCCTCAGCTTACCAATTTTTTCACATGGCCCCCCCCCTTATAGCGGTCATTTTTTGGGATGACCTCCCCCCCAAAAAAAAAAAAATTGAACAAACAATATTTAGATTTCAACTTTTTAATATTTCTCTATTATCCCCCTACTTCACGTTTTGTGCTCACTGTGAAGACAATATTTACAATCCCTATACTACAGAGAGCTGTTGTTTGAAAAACAAATCAAAAGAAAGGGAAGTCAATTTCGGATCTCCTAGTTATGGTTCGCCCTGAGCGTGTGGCATTTGGCCTCTCATTGGCATCTCCCTCATCTGAATTGATGAATGCCCACAGTTTTAATGTAAAACAGATCAAATGTATAGAAGCTAAGTTGATGAAGGTCACGCAGGACATGGAAGCACTAGGAAATAAGAAGAGCAATTATAACAGCATATTCAAGGGCATACTCAAACAGCACATCAACAAAAGGAGAAGGAAAAAAGAAAACCGCAGAAAGTCAAATGAAAGAAAGAGGAAGCGGACTGAAAACAACGTCCAACGAGTTTATGGAATCTGTGTTGGAAACCCGCTAGGAAATGATCTTCCACAATGCCTTGTGTACCCTCCTAGAACGGCCGTCCCGGAGGGGTGTATTAAAGTTGAGGATGTTGCCACGTCGTTATTTAGAAAAGATGGGCCATACATCGCACAGCTCTTGGAAGGGAATTATTTCACCAATGCTGCAAGAAGCAGAATCACCACCAACCTTGAGCAGGAAGTCAGAGATTATGTTTACACCTTCATGTACCCTGAAGAGTACACTCTGACGGAAAGCATTGCTGCTTCTTGCAGCATCGGTGAAAGAGACTCCTATAGCAGCACAAGCGGCGACGAAGAACTCGACGACAGCGAAGATGAAGATGAGTGCCAGTGAAAGTTGCATTCGAAAATAACAGTGTTAAGTACTTCTTCTCAGTAGCTACAAATGCTTTTTTGTCGCCAAACGTTTTTTTAAAGCAGAAGGAAAGTTTGTAATAAATTTGTATCCTGCCTTCTATGTTTATTCTATGGCAATTTTTTTGATATTCAAACATTATGCCATTTTAAAGTTTTACTAAAATATTTCACGTGACCCCCCCTTTTTCCCTTATTTTTTTGGGATGGCCCCCCCTCGAAAGCCATTTTTTTTCGCATGGCCCCCCCCCAAATCCCACCAGCCCCCCCCTACCTGATAAAAAATGAACGGTCCCTTATCACTGTCAAAACTATCGCAAAACTAAATCCGGGACACAGCGATAAATTTGAAATAAAAATTTAAAAAATTAGCCGTCGGGGGTTCACGTTCTCCAGACAACGCAAAATTTGGTCATTTCACATTGTTGTCTTGCAAAGGACGGCAAATTGAAGACTAACTTGAACCCTCGCTTGTTTGTGGGCCAACCAAACAAAACAAGAGCAAGACACTCTTGTTTATTAGACCTCAACATTCTTGTTACCAGAGAAGTTTTGAGCCGTGTGATTTTAAGGTAGTTTATGCTTTCACTGATTCTTCTTCTGTTTCTGTTTTTGTATAGCTGCAGAATGAGAGCCGCAAGAATGCCACTGAGACGCAAACAGTGGCTGACCCTCCTCCAGCTGAGGAAACGGTGGAAATTAGAAATGTTCCTGAAGTAGTAGTAAGTATAGAATATTAGCTTTAGAAGTGCTATCGAGAACTCCCTTTTGAGCTAATTGGGGACTGGCTGACTGACTGTTTGACTGTCTGTCTGTCGGTCTATCTGACTGACTTTCTGACTGTCTGACTAACTGACTAACTCATAGACTGACTTTCTGAATTACTGATTATTTGACTGTCTGTCTGTCTGACTTTCTGACTGTCTGACCGTTTGACTGTCTGACTAACTGACTGACTAACTGACCGACTAACTAACGCATAGAGGGGGTAAGTTTCTAAAGAAACTGTGGTGTTGCGTCGGTGGGGAGTATAATAAGATAATTTGGTTTTATCAACTGGGTTGATAATGTGAATTGGCCACCGTAAAGAGATTCGAAAGCTGACGTATCGAGCGTTAGCCCTTCGTCGGAGCGAATCGAAGAAGTGCGGGTTGTGTGTGGTTTACATACGGAAAGATGGAACTACGCTATTGGCTGGTGCATGGACTAACGCATAGACTGACTGTCTGAATTACTGACTATTTGACTCTCTGACTGACGGAATTAATAGGCGGACAGACATACCCGTACTGACAAATTACCAGCAGATAGATGGACAAACGAGACAGACACGTGAGACGGATGACTCATAACCAGGAAGTTAACTGTGTATGTTTTTGTTTCTTTTGGAATGAGGTTGTAATCAAATTTTCAGTCCGCTCGGCTTTTAATAATCAGCACCAATACTTTTCACCAAATTGAAATCAAGTTACACGAATAACAAAATGGCCGAAGTGCAATTACTCATCATTTGATTATTTCATGTTAATTTTTGTTTCGTTTTCATCACAGGAAATTGAAAAGCAAATTGTGACAGATGTCACTCATCTTGAAATCCCTGCAGATTTGGCACTGGTGTTTGCCAACATTCAAGGTAAGAGGACAACTATCACACAGGAACAAACCACGAAGAGTCCAGAGTGCGAAATTCATTCTAAATGTATTTCCACAGTCCACATCATTCTCATTCTTAATCTAGATTATAATACAGCATTGATTCCACTTTTGGAAATAACGATGTAAAGGAAACTCAGTAAACTTCATTCAAAAGCTCCCACAGCCATTGTTTTATGGGTGTAGAATGATCTGCAGTGCTCTTCGTCATAGTATTAATATAGACTTGAGACCAGCCAGTAATTTTTACAAATGGTGTTTTCCTGTGCACTGCCACAGAAAGGTTAACGGCAGTAAAATAGACGACTGTAGTTTAGTGTCTTTGTATTTAAAACTGCTATGCTAACGAACGAAACTTGAAAAAAATCAAACAAATATTGCAACAAGAACATGTCACGTGACCAGTTCTGAGGTAGTGACATAACTTGGTTGAAAAACAGAACGCAGCAGGCAAGAACTAAGTTAGTGGTAATGTGCAAGATAGGTTACGTTAAGCACGGCAGGGCTTGGGAATGTGTCACATCACTGAATATTTTCTATATTGCTTAAATCATCAATAATCCATCCAGTTTAAACGTGCGAAATCATGACCGCGACGGTGTTTGGATTTAGTGTTGATTGAGAATATCTGATTGGCTGTATTTCTATGGCATGGTATAAAGTGTTTTATACCCACATCAAATTTTCAGCTCTCATTTTTTTTTTGTTTTTTGTTTTTGGAAATGTGGTAAAACACGGTATCGTGGGTTTGATTATTACATACATCTAACGAAATGTGATTACAAGTTTAAAACTGACTTCTTTCCTACATCAGGCTGGTCCTTGACCCACGGATCCTCAGTTCACGAAAACAGAGGAGATGTCATAAAGCACGAGTATGCAACATCAAAACTACCAGATGATATTAATGACTTTCCTTTCTCCAAGTTCGTTCAGGAACATTTTCAGGTACAAATATGTCGCCTGTGTACTCAATGTAGAATCGAGTTCAAAAACAATCGAGGCCCTCCTTAATTCGGACAGTTGGTCAGAGCTTTGTGCACGTATTAGGGCGGTGTCCGTGTTAGGCCTATTTCACACTAGCGATATAATAACATAACGACATCATCGCGTAAGTCGGTAATGCGAACATTGACATAAAGACATTTTTTCCTTAGTTGGCTATGTCACTTAGTTCGTTATGTCGCTAGCGTGAACTAGGTTTTAGATAAAATTAGTATGAATTCTGGTCTCTCGCGCTAAGTCATAGTTAATTGAGGGGAATGGTTGTGAAACTCGAAAAAGTTCTTTGTTGTTAATGTATGTTTTTGTTCTCTTTTTTGGCCTTGACCGTGCACAAAACACAATAGTTGTTTACTACTGACCGAGGAACTAACCAACAGAAATGTGTTGATTACGTAAATCATGCATAGTGCATGAACGCAAAACAAAATATTGTGCATGGTCGTGGACCTTCCAACATAAAGCTTGACATCTTTGTTTGCTCTTTTGATGTTTGCCGGGCTTCATAACCATTCCCCTCTACTAACTATGGCTAAGTGAACTGTACGTAATGTAGACGAATCTGTAGTATGGCGGTGTTCCTGAGGATGGATTCGACTTATTGTTAATAATAACTTGATAATATTATCTTCTTCTTTTGCCGGTACTTGCAAGACCATGTTGTTCAATACATGTACCTTGAACTATTCATTGATTTATATCAGCTACACACTTAAAGCCGATTTTGGCTGGTTCCATTTGGTCTCTCCAGTTCAGTTTCGCTGTCATGGTACAGATTAAATCTAGCTCCTGAAGTGTTGTCTTGTTGAAAATGCTTATTTTTAATACATTGTGATGATATCTATTGGCTGGGAAATTGAACAGATATTGTTGCGAGTGTCACAAATAGTTATAGCACGTACACTAAGGTTATTTATATTTCACGCGGATGTTGGCCCTTGATGTTATCGCTTATGGAATTCCCAGCACGGCTGTAAAATGCTGTGAACAGAATGATACGGATGTCGGTGGGCGATAGCTGTAGTAGATATCACTTTTACCAGTCATAACATCCGTTGATGATGTGAAATTGTATTTGTGTCAGTTTTGATGCTTGATCAGTACAATCGTACCCGATAAACAAGATTATCATAGTGGTATTTCATGGTTTGGTTTTGTTACTGGTGTAAATGTGATGTGGACGTGCTGGGAGAGCAGTTGTACAAGCAGTTATGCAGCCATAAAAGTCATAGTCGCAGCCATAGTCGCAGCCATAGTCGCAGCCATAGTCGCTTAATGCTACAGAAACTGGAGATTAGCGCCGGTCAGATGGACAACTTAGCTCGTATGCAGACGTTACCTTTACCCATAAATTTTCAGTTGAATAGAAAGCTTCCGTTATTTACTCACGTGCAGTATATATCTGGGCCATAGCCTGTTCAGACAGACAAACAAGATATTTATACTGTGACTTCCGTGCTCCTCCTGTTACCAAAACCATTTAGCACAGACAACATCAATCTTAAGCTGCGTCATGGTTTTTGCATCTTAAAAAGTTTAGCCTAAATTTTTCAAGTTCGTCGTTTGTAATCCGTGTTAATCCTCTCCATCTTTAACCATCCTTGTTCCTTTATGGTTTATTATTATCTCTTTGGTGTTTGTCTATTTTTGTAAAGTAGCATTTTCAGGTTTCCTTCAATTTAAAGGTAATTTTGTACCTGGCCAAAATAACTTGAAATACCGCGACTGAGCTCCTGTAATTCATGGGAGTTTGTATGAATTTTTGTCTTGGTAGAGTGAACACCAATGGCGAATGCTACGGGCGCCTTTAAGAAACAGCTTGCTGCCTATAAAGTATTCAGACAGTGTGATGGCTATCGGTCTCTTTCAGCTGGTAGGGAGTGATTTAATGCTTTACAGCCTGAAAAATCAAGTCAACGTAATGAATTTAGTCAGTATATTAGCACTTAAGGATTCTTTAATTATATAATCTGTTGATGTCTATATGTGTAAATAATGATATTTAAAGTGTCTTACAAGTGTGGTTGTATTCCAGAAAGAAAACTACCAATCAGTTGTTTATGCGTAAATTTTTTGTTTGTAGCAAAGTGTTAAGTCTTATCAGAATTCAACCGAGCAAGAACTGCTCTTCCTCTTTCTCCTTCAATTGCTAAGACACAAGAAACGTGGATTAACATGGCTTTGCTCTGTCAATACAGGTTATGCGATTCATGGATGATGAATCCATTACTGGTGTCAAAGAGTTTGCTGTTGGAAACTACCTGGTCCAGATGGTTAGTTACTTGTTATAACAGCATGTAAGCTGAATCGGCTAAGTGGCTGGTTTGTGTTTGGCCCAAGAAAACACCGCCAGAAACCGTTTCTCGATCTTAATAATGTTAAGAAGAAGACTAGTCAGTACTCCAATCAAAGGGAAATATATGCCTGGACTCTTTTCTTGGGTTTTACTAAAAGAATAGTTTGTGTTCAAAGTAAGTTAAGAGTGGACTATAGGTTTCTTGATTTTCATAAAACGTGTACAATTTGTTGTTGCCTCTTTAGGGCATTTTCAAGCCCGAATTACGTGAGGAGATGTTCTGCCATCTTTGCAACCAAACTTGGGGAAACAATTCTGATGCAAGCAATGAAAGAGGGTGGCTTCTTTTGGCGCTGTTTTTGTGTTGTTTCGCCCCATCAACAAGACTCTACAAGCACTTACTCAAGTAAGCTGGTATTTTAAGAAATTTTGCTGTTAGTGCCAACTGCAGGGGCGTGGCCAGGTGGTTCGTGGATCAGGCTCGATGTCAGAATAGACTATCAGCATAGCTGACGTCATTGCGCTATCGTCAAGAATGCGAAAATCCCCGCAACGTTTTGCCCTTAGTTTTTTATCCTCTCTGAGCAAATTTTCTTGCAAATTCTCTGAGGAGAACATTTTTTCCTCTTACCAATGAAATGTGTATGTAAACAGTCGTTCGGTGGGCATTGATAGCCTGAAATAGGGACAGAAACAGACTACGAATTTAATTATCTTTGGGGCTTGTTGCATTGTGTGAGGGTAATCAGCGCGTAACGAGAGGCTGTTTTGGTGTTTATGACCTTTACATTGAAGTTTTCTCAGTTGTCTCGTTTACGCGCCAACCTTGGTAAATTCTTCATTGGTTATCGTTGTGAAGCTTAAAACTCTTTGATTTTCGTTCACCTCAGGTACGCTTCAGACCAAGCATTCAACGGCTATAAAAGCTATTGCCAGCATAAGATGCTGTGTTGGGACATGAATGGGTCTTCTGTGGCACGATCACACCCTCCCACTCTGTTAGAATGGCAAGCAGCAAAGTTGAGGACCAACATGGCTGTTGAATGCCACTTTCCTGATGGTATGAGCACATTGTTCTTGACTAATGCCCGATTCTGTATTGCTTGTTAATTTTGTATGATAACGACTGAGTATAGATCAAATTCAGTCTCTTCTAGTTTAGAATCAGTCGGCCTCTCAAAACTCCGCGCAGCAGCCTTCTTCCTGCTATGCTCAACCTCACGTGAAAGTTTCGAATTTCTCTCAGGCAGCTAAACGTCTTGTAATCGGTTACTTCGGATGACTAATGAGTCAGTAATGACTTTTGCTTGCCAGACGTTTATATAGAGCTTTTGTGTCTCTTGTACAGGAGAGAGAAGGACAGCAGAAGTTGAATCTTGTACCACAGGAGAAGAACTTGCTGCGTTAATTCTAAAAGACAGGTGAAAATAACTTCAATTCAGTTTTAAAAGTTACTTTTGTGTAATTCTCCCTTTAAAGAAGGGGTTTACCTGTTTTGATCTCGTGTTATGTATCATAATAAATAGAAGGGGATGAAACAGTGAAAATGTTTTAATCTTGTTAGTCCCAAAATCAAAATCTTAATACTTGTGACTACTCCCGGATGATGTCTTGTACTACCAGTTAGGAGGATGAAATTGTCTGGTTCTTGTATTGACGGGTAGGCAAAGCTGTCAGAAATTACAGTGTTTGTTTGGGAATCCGATGGCAAATAACTTTTTGAAAAATTGAATTTTACACAAGTTGTGAATCGCAACGTTAAAGTTCTTGGTAGAAGATTGTATTCAACGAGTTTGAAGCATGTAGTTTGGCTAGAAGACGCACGGTTAATTTGTCAAATTTTCCATACATTTGTCTGTAAGTTTGGCTGGGTAGACGAGGTTCGCGGAAAAAGACTATAGACAAATGTATAAATTAACTGAGCGTCTTCTAGCCCAGCTGCGTCCTTCAAATTTGGTGAATACAATCTGCTACCTAGTATGGTAAAATTGCCATTCATAAGTTGCGCAAAATTTAATATTTAAAAAAAAGTTATATGCCATCCGATTTCCTTTTAAACAGTGTAATTTCTGACCGTTTTGCCGACCGGCAAGATGGCATCGAAAACCGTTTGGATGTTTATCACATAAGAATTGAAAACTAGACTTCTTCGAGGTTTATTTACGAGGAAGTTCTGTTTACAAGTTTCTAAAGTATAATCAACCGGATAGAAATTGCTTTCCTTGTTAATTTAGGGGCATTGAAGATCCTAAAGGCTGGAGCGTTGATCTTGAGAGCAGTGACTGGCATTGCTCTCTTGCCGGCAAGGATTATGTCCTTGATCTTATTTCAGAACTGGAATACCCGCCGGCCTTCCCCTTGTCTCGATCCTCATCACTGTTAACAGTTAAACCAGGCCATACTGTTCCAGAGAGTCAGCTGAAGACACTTTCCAAGTAAGTGCTTACGAGGAAAGGAGAATCTCTTTGGTCCTATCGTTCGTTCGTTTATTACTTCGTTCGTTCGTTGCTTCGTTGCTTCGTTGCTTCGTTGTGTCGTTGCGTCGTTGCTTCGTTGCTTCGTTGCGTCGTTGCGTCGTTGCTTCGTTGCGTCGTTGCGTCGTTGCTTCGTTGCTTCGTTGCTTCGTTGCGTCGTTGCTTCGTTGTGTCGTTGCGTCGTTGCGTCGTTGCTTCGTTGCTTCGTTGCGTCGTTGCTTCGTTGCTTCGTTGCGTCGTTGCTTCGTTGCTTCGTTGCTTCGTTGCTTCGTTGCTTCGTTGCTTCGTTGCTTCGTTGCTTCGTTGCTTCGTTGCTTCGTTGCTTCGTTGCTTCGTTCCCTCGTTCCTTCGTTCCTTTGTTCGTTAGTTCGCGCGCTCGCTCGCTTACTCGGATTTTCACTACTCGCGATATTTGAAAATTCTTTTAAATAGTCCTCGCTGAAGGTTGCGTGCAATTGTTAGAGAACTTTGATATATCACTCATATACAGCGTGACTCTTTTAATACGTTTATATTTAATATCATTGAAAAAGCTACTTCATTGTAACTGGCTGAGAGCAGGCCAATTTAGCGTTAATTCTAACCTATGCGAATTGTTTCTTTTTATTTTTCTTAGTCTTCATATGCCGCAAGCTCGTGGGAAAAGCGTAGCAGAAATTGCCCACAAGTTTTCCTTTGTTGACCATCAACCACCGTCATCACCGTCACACACACAGCGAGAAGATGCTTTAAGTGCAGCTACATCAGCGAGACTGGCATATGTCAGCTCTCAAGGCCCAGTAGAGGACAACCTTGTTCAGAGATCGCGATTGGGAAGCAGCTCTGCTCATGTAGAATCCGCACCACCCCCTTACCCGTTTCCGCAAGTGTTCGTCCCACCACCCCCTCCACCCCCACCTGCGTTTGTTCCACCACCTCCCCCACCGCCGCCAGTTGTACCGCCAACTGAGCGTGTGATTCTAAGAAGGAAGCCCACCAAGAAGGACAAGGACAGAAAGAAAAGAGACAGTGGTGGACCCCAGCTGTCCATGGCTGAGGTGATCGCGAAGGCAAAGAAAATGCGCGAGCAACGAGAACGTGTTCTGTCAACTGGCAGCGGACCTACGTCAGGCGGTAAAGAAACCACTGATGATCCTTTTGAATCCGCGATGCAAGCTCGTGTGGTACAGCTGAAGAGCAGGCGCGTTGAAGTCCAGCAGGCACCGCGGCAGGAGGAAGATAGTGAGTTGATGAGAGAGATGCGGCGAAAGGCGCAACGGGCCAGTCGGGCGTTTGTTGAAAACGAGAAAACCACACATCTGTCTGTTGAAGACAGTGTTTTTGTTGTGGAAGGTGAAAGAAGACCTTCAAGAGACAATTCCTCCACTTCCAGCCGAGAGGCTGGAGACAATGACTCGCTGCAGTCATTAGAGACCTCAGACAAATTAGAATCGCCCAAACAAGTCAAGGATTTTGTGGACAGTCTTTTTGATCCTGTTCTCTCACAAGGAGTAGAAGGTTTGTCAGATGAGGTAGCACTACAAGGAGCCTTGAAAGGAGGTGGCGGAGTGAATCAGCCAAACACGACAGCAGCTAATGCTTCTACTGCAACTGCATCTACAGCCGTGAATGGACATCCAACTGGGCAAGCTCACACACAAGGCAATGGGTATCCTGTCCACCCGGCAGTACAAGCTCAAGGGAATGGGTATCCTGGAATGATGCAGACAAATGGTTTTCCAGCAATGGTGCCTGGTGCTCCCATATACTACAGTATGCCACAGGCAAATGGACCTCTTGCAGGATTCCCTCAGGCAAGTAATGGGCCCGTAATGGGTGGTCCCCTGTACCCAGCCAATATGGACACTGCACTGCTGGCAGCGCAGCAGCAGGTTCTTATCGAGCGGCTGATAGCCCAGCAAGCTCTTCTTCAACAGCAGCAGACTGTAGCGTCTCAGAAGCAGCAGGAGCAGCTGTTAATGCTGGCACAACAACAGCAGTCCCAGTTAGAGCAGTTGCAGCAGATGCTTGCTTCCCCTCAGCCCGCAGCCTCGCCGTTGGATACCCAAGAGTCATTAGCTTCATCTTCTGCCTCTACAAGCACTGCTACCAACGGCCATGTTCTGAGTCATAACGGCCAGACGGCAATGGAGGTTCTTTCACCTCCGTCTGAATTTTCAGACCTAAGACATTCACCACCACTACAGTCACCCATCCCTCCCCCTCCGTCTCCTCTGGTACTCATCCCTCCTCGCTCAACCTCTCTACCTCCAGCGCCAGCATCCACGATTTCCCTACAAGAACAATCCTCTTCAAATACGGATGCGTTTCCACCACCTCCTCCTCCCATCTCCGACGACAGCAATACTGAAGAGAACATCACGCCTCAGAGACCGGGTCTCCCAAGACGAGCTACTGACAAGGTAGCACTGTTTGTGGCTGCTTTGGAAGGCAAGTCAGGAGGGGAAGAAGCCCGCTCCCCTGGGCCAGCATCGCCACTCAGACACGGTGACAGTTTTAGTTTTTCAACCACTTCTCCAGTGAGAAAGGAGAGTGCTGCCAAGGAGAGGCCAGAATTTCACAAGCGCACTTCATCCTCGATAGGCTTTGTTGTGTTGTCAGACAAACAGAACAGTACTGAGTTACACCCCAGATCTGATGGACCGTATTTATCGTACAGTCACGTCAAATGGAAGTTGAACATTCGTAAAGAAGTAAGTTTATTATCAGCGAGTAGTCCATAAATGTTACAAAGTAACTTCCGTCAACGATCGTTCAAGGGTCAGCTTCTTGGACGAAGAAAGACTAACGCTTTCCAAATTCTAAATTGGTTAGCTCCGCAAGCAGGGAAAGATAAGCCAGATTTTGCACTGTGATTAACTACTCGAGGGGGAAGGGACTATCTCTCCCGCTCGGGATTACTCGCTGTGTCCCGCAAGAAATATGATGTTCTTTACGTCATGCTCGGTCAAGACGGCTGGATATTAACCTTGTTTGTTTTTTGCCCGTCGAAGAATCTCAACGGGTTCTTTATCCAACTTGCTATATGCTTGACGACAACTTACTGACGTGATCGTATGTTTTTTTTTGCGTTGTAGCTCTTCGCAGCTGACGAGAAAGTCAGTAACAACTTGTTGCAGAAGTTGATATTCTTCCAGGTCAGTGCAAATTATGATTGTTTGATTTTAGGTCTGTTTCCATTCACTCACTGGCTTGTTTTACATCTTTCAGATCCTTCGTGACTCTTATTCCAACTGCTGTTGTCGAATGTCCAAAGAGGATTGTCAAAGAATGCAGCTTTTACTACGTAAGTTAGCTAATGACAGGCAGTATGATTGAAGTGTTATAGCGAAAACTTATACGCTGAACGTTTGTGATATAAGCTGAACGTTTTGCTTATTATTTCGTGTAGTACAGAATTGCAAGGCCCATGATATTGTTTTGTTGGTATTCCATGCAGTAGGTATCTTTTTTGAATTCTGTTTATTCTTTTGTTGTGTTTTATTTTATGCAGAGAAGTATGGTATAACACCAGAGAGACCCCACTCAAGTGTTCCAGTGGAAGACATTATTATCGAGGCGGCCAGACAACTTCCTCTCTACTTCAGTAGGTTCTTTGTTGTTAAGGTGAGCGGAAAATGTCAGTTTCAGTACAGCTTTCTAGTCGTCTATGAACTAAATCAATTCTTTTTAAACAGTCGTAAGCTCGATTGATAATTAGTTGTTGTGATGGTTGCTGGTTAAACAGCTCCAGAATTCAAAATGTGAAATTACAGATTTTTGTGCAACGTGGTCCTCTGGAACATGAAACTCTAGAACAGATAAATTATGCGAATGCTAGAAATTGATACGACCCGAGAATCTCCAAAGCGCGGATTAGTATATGACTTAGTACTATAATGATTAGTACTACGACTTAGTCAGGCAGTTGGCGTTCGTTTTGAGTTTGAGAATTTCTAAAGCTTCTTTTTAAATGTTGATACTTTATATGTATTCAGGGTCAGAATGAGTTGCCAGATGTGCATTACTTGGCTGTTTCTGAACACGGTATTAAATTGGTGAAGAGGGAGAAAATAACAGATGAACTCGAAATCGTGAGAAGCATTCCGTAAGTAGCTCTTCACTTCATTTTCTTCTCAGTAGATGTTTTATTTTTAATTTTGCGATGATATTTAAGTAACGAGTCGATTGCCCTTCTCGGCAAATGGTCGTTCAAAACATCGTGCGAGTATTTGCGAACTTCCGGAAGGTACAGAAGTTTTTTTGTCACACGAATCACGCCATGCTACCATAACAACTTCATGTAAGGACCATCAACTTGACGCTCTCTGGCGAGACAGTCTTCTGAATACTCGTGACTGTCCGCGCTGGACAATAAGAATCGGAACAGATCGAGTGTTCAACGAAGATTTGTCGTACACCGAACAGGTTGTTTCCACTATGTAATACAGCTTATGTGGATAACATCGTAGCTTAGAACTGAATGCAATTTGACTTTTGTCATTTTCCAGGTACACAGAGCTGGTTAAGTTAAAGGCCGTGAAGGATAAACTGACACTGACGCTCACGAAGGAAGTCAAAGTTGTTGTTCATACGGAGAGGGTTAGTTTTCTTTCCGTCTTCTTACCCTTGCAAAACAGTACCCGTGGTTCATATTGAAAGGGGACTAACTGGACGTCAGCGAGAGATAGTGGGACTCTGAGATATTAACTGAGTTTTTCTCCCATTTAAGTCTTTTGTACTTCTCGTTTTCCACTACAGCTCTACTTCTACTTCCACTTCTACTCAATGCAACTTCTCAATGCACCCACTTTTATGCTAACCGTAGCTACGCCCGGGATTTAAGCCAAGGGTAAATCAGGTGGTACAAAACAAAGTACTGGGATGTGAATCCTAGACGATTGCAGTTGACTTGATAAGGCAAGCAGAGATTTATCATTAACCAGTTGAAAACTAGAAAAATCGAATAATCTTTAGCAACAGCTAATCTTGGATCTATATAGGGGAGTTAGAAGCCATGATCGCAAGAACGACACAAACATGTCCACGGGTGAACCTTCGAACACAAAGTCCTAGAATGAAATGTTTGCGAGGCAAACGGCAGAGGCTTTCAAGATTTGAATGCCCAAACCTACATTCCAAATTGGCTTGCCAAATCGAAGCTTTATGAAAAACATAATTTCCAAACATTTGGCTCCACAACAATATTTTTCATTTTGTTTTGTTTTGTTTTTCACCAATTCGTTGACAATAAGGAAAGCGACTCACAGTGACAAAGACCTGTATCGTCGCTCAGCTGACGAATGTTTTCTTTTCCACAGGCAGCAGAAGCGAAGCAGATTATTGACACATATCTGCGGCAGTTAGAAAAGGTAACTGTTTCTCGTATCATTGTCTTCGCTGTTTTTTACCAGTTAACTTTGAAACCTGACGGTAGGCACAACTTTAAAATTCGCTGAGCGAGTAAATGTACAGCTGTTTCTTTTTTACGCCTTCGATTTATTGTTTATCATATTTATCCACCGCCCTTGCGGAGTTCTTTTTATCTATTTGGATTAAACCTTTAAATCTCTGCAAGCAAATAGTTAACTGTAGGGATTTTTTCTCAGTTATGAATTCTCTAAGCGGTATTACAATTTCAAAAGTTTGATCTAGGCGCATTGTCTTCACACGTTTCTCTGTTAAATTGAGTACGATGTCTCTGGCTCTGAAGAAAAGAGAAAATTTCAGACCAAGAGCGCGGGAAGTGGGTCATACTGTAAAATACAACGCTACAAATGACCAATCACAGCGCTTATACTATCTGAAAGAAAAATTAAAATTTAGGCTTCGTCCTCACTACGTCGGGGAAAATTGAAAACGCAGCTTCATGTCTACGATTAGGCCTACAGTCCGCACTTATCCCGCACGAAAACGAAGCTTTTCGAAAACTCTCTTCAAACCGGAGCGGGAGGAATTTGAAAACGCCCGCTTTGCGTTTTAGTGTGGACAGAAAGCATTTTGAAAACGGAGTTTTTCGTAAACAGTGACATCAAGATAATCATTTGATTTCGCTTCCCGAGTTTTCCTCAAAAACAAACTCAAAATGACCATTGATTGTTACGTTTTGAAATTTCTCCGGCGTAGTGTGGACGGAAAAGATTTCGTACGTTTTCAGAGTGAACCTTCGTTTTCAAATTTCTCTGGCGCAGTGTGGACAGGGCGTTAATCTACCATCTTCTTGATTTTTTTTTTTAGGAGGTGAAATACGTACGGGCTTTGTACGATCATGTGTCACAAGAGTCCGCACTTCTTAACTTCAAGAAAGGTGACGTGATCAAAATCGTTCACAAAGATGACCTGGAGGAAGGCTGGGTTTTTGGCATCTTTAACAACCAAAGCGGGTATTTTCCAGCCGATTTTGTCACACACATTCAAGAGGTAACGTATAGTTCCTTCTAGCTGTAACTCGGTGATCTTTTTTTTTCTTGATCCATCTTGTAGGGCGAGTGAGGAATCTGTCGCTTTGTCAATGATCGCAATGTATCATCTTCTGCGACTCTAACCCTTAATGTTCTATGTTTGATCTCTATCCCCGAAGAAAGTCTTAAGAAGTCTGCTAGTCTTACTGTTGTTCATTCCTCTACTATTGGTATCTCTCATTGTGTCCTTCTTCTTGTCTTGTTCTTTCTTCTAAGCTGTTTAAACCCAGGTTGAATGGCAGGGTATTCATTGCTCTTGACAGACGTCCGTCACTTCCTGGAAACAACTCTGGTCTTCATTCTTCCACTCCCGTTTCTAAAGCCTTAGTATGTGCTCTCCGTTCACGCCTTTCATTTATCATTTAGATGCAGTTGAATTCTTCTTACGACATATCAATATGACGACTTTCATATTGATAAGTGACTTTCATTATATTTCCTAGTGTTCTTTCTTTAATGCGTACCGGCCAGCCTGTTAACACAGCGAGAATCGGGTAATCAGGACCGGGGTATTTGGAAAGCCGATAAACACAAACTTGCTTTTGCAATAAACTCTTTTTGTAAAAAGTAAAATACGTTTCAGTGATTTTCTTAAATATCTCTCCTCTCGCAATGTAATCCTGATTTTTTTTTTTTTTTTTGCGAAAAATGCACCCTACCCCTCGCCAGCTTCCTACTTTGAGCTTGAAAACGAGAGTTTAAGAAACCACAACGGTAACCTCAACGTTGTCCTAAGCTTCGTCGTCGTGCTTGCTTTTAGAACTCCCTTTTTCTCCGGCTCGCAGTTGAGTCGATTTTATTTCAAAAACTGAACTTGAAAAACCAGAAGTGACTGAATTTGTTGTGTGACCTTCAGGACCCTCAAGCGGTGCCCGCAGTACGTCCTAGTAATCTGGTGAAAGCGGCTTCTGTGGGGAGTTTGCTCAGTCTGGACTCGGACGGACCGATGTCTGGCGAGTCACGTGGCCGAACCGGAAGTGTCAAGTCCACCAAGTCTGACAATTCACAATATAATTCCGATAAACACTCCATGATGGAGTTTGCCATGCATTACTTCAGATATGGAAGGTGAGTAGTGGTGGTGGTGAAAAATTGTGTGCTCGTGTTTTAGGTATTTTAAACCCAACCATAACTTATGGATTGGTAAAGGTGAGTGTTAGTACTTAAGGCTGTTGTTTAGTGGCCCAATTAGTCTGCTAGGGCTAAATACATTTGATACTTAAAGGTTCTTGTCTTATCTTAGGGCCAAGTCGCAAATAATTGAAACTGAAAACAACCCACGCGGTGCACTTGTCTATGGGATTTGTTTGTGTGCCGCTGTTTTATCTTTTTTTTAATTCGTATAAAATCTACTAGCGTTCTATTCGGAATGCCGTTCTTTGATTGGCGACGCTACTCTCTAGCTATTCTGCTGTAGATGGCGAGTAGCCCAGCAGTGTGCGGTTGGTAACAAGATGACCGCCCCTTTTAGCGTTTTCGAAGTGTCTGTGAAATTTTGAACAACTATAGCAGATTTATACTAAAACTATTAGAGTATTCGAATACTATTAGAAATATACTACTCTCTATTTCTATGCGTGATATTCGACTCGTAGCGGCACCCTCGTCAACTATCACGCTATCAAAATCTCAAGCTCATAATCTAATTGTTAAGTAGAAATTTGACCTTGGCGATGCTCTGCCTGTATTTTTACAGAGACGCTCTGGTACGGGCCGAGGACGGTACCATCCGAGGTACAGTTAAGGTGCGAGGAACTCTGGGACGATCGTCCAAAGGTTAGTGTGTTTTTTCGTTTTACTGAATGTGCTGCTAAGTTACTAAGTTACAAGATCCAGAATGTAGTCTTTCAATTACAAAAGCTGTTCATGGTAAGTTTGGTGCAAAAACTCGAATATTGAGTATTTCTATAACCACAAAAAAGGCCCTTGCGAATTCGTTACCAAAACTCTGAAACGGACATGACGCTGCAAGGGGACGCCATGTTTCCAAGAAGTTCCTTTGCGGGGGTTTATTTTTTTCTTAGAATTATATCCCTGGACAGCGTCAACTTGTTGTTATCTTGTGGGGTGTTTAAAGTTCATTTTCTTTGTTTGCACAAACAGCAAGTCATAAGAAAGATAAAGCAGAGTGGACGTGGAGTGGATTAGCTGAACTCGTCAAGTACAGCAGGGTAAGTTCGTACTCATCTTATAGTTGTTAGGTGTGGTGGTGTGTCTTTTGATTCACATAAGTTTGCCGAATACACGACTTCCTCCCGTACTTACCAGCGGTTACGCAGTTTCCTGAGCTTTTCCACTGGTCATGCGGTTTCCCGCGCTTTTCCATTAGTTACATGGTTTCCGCGCTTTTTCGCTGGTTACCTGTTTGCCCATATTTCCCCACGTTTTCCACGGGTTACATGGTTTCGCGCACGTACTTTTATCCCAAGTAATTAATTAATCCCGCATAATTTTCAGAAATTGTCCTTAAAGCAGTTGATAACTGTTTATTGAATCGCTTTCTTTGTTTAGGTCCCAATTCAAACATCACTTGTGAGGCTTGACTCTACACAGCTCAATAAACTAGCAGTGGAGACTTTCCAAAGTAAGTACATGACAGTAATGTAAATGAAAACCATTGCTGGAGTTAATAGTTCAAGATTCAACATGCAAACTACAGCTCCCTAGCTCATCTTTCCAATCTGTACTTTTATTGTTACCGCAACTTTATAACCAACGTTCGATTTTAATATCGTTGACCGTGAGTGTCACCTAAAATATTGACTTGGTGCTGTCTCATTGTTATACCGAACAGTTCAAGATTTAGTCGTTATTAATGACTATGTGTGAATGTGGGAGGCGCGGTGGCCTCATGGTTAGTGCGCTCGACTCCGGATCGAGCGGTCCGGGTTCGAGCTCTGGTCGGGGACATCGTGTTGCGTTCTTGGGCAAAACACTTTCTCACAGTGTCTCTCTCCACCCAGGTGTATAAATGTGTACCAGTGAATTTTGCTGGGGGTCAGTTATCCTATGACGGACTAACATCCCATTCAGGGGGGAGTAGAAACACACCTAGTCGCTTTATGCTACAAATACCGGGATAAGCTCCGGCCTGATGGGCCACTGGCCTGACGTAGAATTTACCTCTTTACCTTTATGACAATGTGCTGTACGTTTTGTTATTTTGCAGTGATCATGAAGTTCATGGGAGACTTACCGATGTCCAAGCATCTAAAAGAGACAGAGATTGTGTTCAACTTGTTGAAGGTGGGTTTAAACACCTAATTCATCCTTACAACAGTAGTGTGTTTGTCATCTATACTGAAGGCAATAGCAAGGACGAACCAAGCGATCTTGTCATGATTCATCCTCAAAATGCTCAAGCGTCTGTTTGAAAGCTCAATTCGTAAAATGTGAAAGGCTCGTCCCTTATACTCCTCGAAAATTTCATTACAATGGCGACCCAAGAATTTCACGGCGATTTGAAGCAAAAATTCAGCGCCACCTCCGGTTGCCGTTGCTTTAAAGCTTGTAAGAGTTTGAAGCGAAACTGTGCAAGATTTCTTTTAGTCTCGTAGGTCGTTGGCAAACCCAGTAACGAGGCGATAACCTCGAGGGGGATAACAATTGTTCAATAGGCCATATTCGTATTCTCGGCATTGGACTGGAACTAGCTTGCAACTGAGGCTGATGTGGGGAGTCTATTCAACTGCAAACGAAACTCTCCCGCATGAGCCTCTACTTCAAGCTAGTTCCAGTCCTATACCGAGAATACGAATATGGCCTATTCCCTATGCATTCGTGGCGTACCAAGCCCATCGTTTCAGTGACTGTGTTAAATTTAGGCTTGAAAGAAGGTGTCTAAAAACAGACAAATGAAGATTTTAGAGAGACGTGGATTTTATCGGTCAACCTGCATACTAACAGCGTATTCTTATCATGTGGTTCATTTGTAGACGTGCCGTGAAATCCCAGACCTAAGAGACGAGGTTTACTGTCAACTCATCAAGCAAGTCACCAGCAATAAGAGCCAAAAGCCGTAAGTACAACAGATTCTTGGCATAAACCTTGTTTGCCATCGATGTTCTTGTTTTCCTTACTGCGTCGCAGATTTCTTCAGTTGCGCCATCAGTAAACACGAGAGGGGAGACGGGTATACTTCGCTGAATTCTCGATGTTTTGCAGCTCGTTGACAAAAACGACCAACCTATTTCAGTCCTTTATATTCTTTGCATGGTCTCGTTGGAAATCGTACCAACACAGTGAAGTTCAACAGTATATAGGCAAAGGGAAAAAGGCCTACAACACCGTAACACTCCTCGTGTTTCCTTGCGTGATTTGTCTCATAGGGCTGCCACACCGTGACACTTCTCGTGTTTCCTTGCGTGATTTGTCTACTAGGGCTACCCCTCCGTGACTCTTCTCGTGTTTCCTTGCGTCATTTGTCTAATAGGGCTACCATTCCGTGACATTTCTCGTGTTTCGTTGCGTGATTTGTCTAATAGGGCTACCACTCCGTGACACGTCTGATGTTTCCTTGCGTGATTTGTCTCATTTTGAAGGCTGGAGGGAACTAATTCGTGTAATGTTTGTGTTGTAGTGAGAGCGCAAGTCGAGGCTGGCGACTGCTGATAATCATCACAGCTTACATTGAGTGCTCAGATGTTTTCACGCCTTATCTGGTCACGTTCTTACAGAGCACGGCTAGTGATCCCAAAAGGGAGTTTCATGGTTAGTTTGTGTGGTAAACGTAAACGAGGCGTTTGACGATTTCATGAACATCTTTTGCTTTCAATGATTTAACTGGTTTATTTTTTTGGAACCGTGTTGGCATAAACTGTACACCACAGTTGAAATGAAAGTGTGAATTAAGACATTCTTTGTAATGCTTAAATGTATTGTATATTGAAAAAAGAGGTAACGATAAACAGAGAAAAAATGAGGGTGGCTACGTATAAATAATGAGATTGTGAATGAAAAACTTAGGCTGAATGTTTCAAGATGCGCCATCGGTAAGATATCTCAGTTAACCTGCTCCTGTTCCAGGGTGAAGAGTTCAAATGGAATGTTTCTTGTGTTTAAGGTGCGGCAGCCACGTGTGAAATGAATTTAATGAAGACGTTCAAGTATGGTGGAAGAAAAACACCTCCCAGCAGAGAAGAATTAAGCCAACTAGTGGTGAGTATTAAAACTGAAATATACACAGCTTAACTGGGAGCAGGGATGGCGCAGTGGTGAGAGCGCTCGCCTCCCACCAATGTGGGTTCAATTCTGGCCCGGTGTCATATGTGGGTTGAGTTTGTTGTTGGTTCTCGCCTTGCTCCCAGGATTTTTCTCCGAGTTTTCCGGCTTTTCTCCCTCCTGAAAAACCAACATTTCCAACTTCCAATTCGATCAGGATGGAGGAGCCGCGTGAAAACCTGATCAGGCTCATGTGGCTTCCTCTCTGAATATTAATTTATTTGTAGTGAATTTTGTATTATTCTTATTTTTTGTAGCAAGGACGACAGACCAAACGACAGGTTTTTGTTCTCCCTGGAGGAACTCGAATGTTGAAAGTTCAAACCAGTTCAGTGAGTACCAGTTGATTTATTTCGTTAACGTTAGTAATGGTGTAGTTGTTCATTTGCATTTTCACCTACGCTGCACCCAATCACTTAAGGAGTAGTGTCAGACAGCGGTTTAGAACAAGGTCAAACCAGGATTTAGACATTTCAAGTTTACTATGTGACGAGCTCTTTCTATTGGAGTCGCTGTTTTGACACGGCACGCCACACTTGTTTCCCTTCCGAACTTCACGCGAAACTCGTTATCGAAGGGTTGATCGAGCTCTTGGAAACGATATTTTGACTGCTATTTTGCTCAAAAGGACAGTTGGTCAAAGTACTCACTTGGTTAATTGTTTTCCTTTAGACTGGTTTTGACGTCATCAAGGAAATATGTAATGATATGGATTTGATGTCAGAAAATCATTACAAAGAGTACGGACTTTTCACCTTCATGGAAGCACGTAAGTCTGCAATAAAGAGCAATGGCTTTAAATGTCTTGAGAGTAGTAGTTTTATCGTGTGGTGTTTTCTGTGTCTAAAAAAACTGCCATGTTTCCTTCATCAGTCATAGCGAAGATCGTGTACTAGTCTGTCTTGTTTGTCTTATTGTGTTGTGCTGCTGTTAACTTCCCTATTGTGTTTGATAGAAAACGTAATGGTGCCAGTTCAGACCACAGATTACATTATGGATGTGGTTAGTTCTATGGAGCGACAGGAATTCGCCTTCAGCTTGTGTTTCCGCCGTGTGTTGTGGCTACAAGGCCTGAGACTTGATAATGAGCTGCTGGTCAGCGTCATCTACCATCAGGTAAAAACCGGTCAGACAGGTTCTGGCGGCTTTGTCGTGGATAATGGATGATCGGCGCCAAACGTGAATTAATACCAATGCAGTATACAACACGAGCCACTGATATTGTTAACAATCATGGTGAAATTTTTTTGTTTTAACGCAATTTTTTTTTTTCTGCTTGGTGTTTCATTGGAAAGCAAAAAGTGCTTTACGGTTGCGTAATTAGTGAAACGAAAATAGTAGAATAAACAGATTTAAATTCCAAGTAAATCACGAAGAAAAAACAAAGAACACGCAAAAAGCAAGACATCTTTGCGAGCACACTGTCCAGAATTTTTGTTCTGCAAATGCCATTCGTTGAAAGTCATTGTTTAAAGCACACAAAACACTCCTGTTGGCATTAGAATATCTCACTGTATGGAATAAGGAAAAAGGTTTGTCATAATCCTATGTGAATTTATAATTTGTTGCAGGTATTACCGGACTATATGGCAGGGTATCTACTAGCAACACACGGTCGATCATTTGGCGATGCTCAGGTAACCTCTTGGAACAGTTCATTCTCTTTATCTCTCTTCTCTCCATCGAACTGAACGTCTCAATACTTAGCAGATTAATCACGATCTACACTGTTCTGGCCCCAGTTGTTCGAAGGCTGGATAACGCGATCCATCGGATAAATCACTATCCAGTGGATAAGTGTTTACAAAACAAACCACGCTATCCGCTAGATGGTGATTTATCCGGTGGATAGCGTTATCCACCTTTCGAACAACCAGGGCCTGATCTACCTCTTGTCATTTTGTGCTTATAGGAAATACGGGTGAACAGTTCTCTGTTTGAACACTCAGTTTTTCCCCGTGCTAGAGATGTATATTAATGAAGATTTGACCTGGAACATTTGACGCCGATGACGTAACTCTTCAGTATTCCGTGTAGTGTCTTCCGATTGGTTGTTCCTGGTTTTTGAATTTACGAGCGCTAGTATTAACCAGTCGGAGTCTCCACACGGATCTTAACAGAAGTACGTCATCAGAATGGTTTTTCTCAGGCGAAATGTGAGACGTCAGTGGAAAATTAAACGGGTGAAGGGAAGCGTCTAATTACCTTTTCCTCTTAATGAGCAGCAGTTTTGTTGATTCTTCTTTTGTAAATATCCCGTTTTTGCTTATAATCTAATGCTTAGTTCACACTAGCGACATAACGACATAAACTTAACGACGTTAGGAGGACGTCATGTTATGTTTCAGTGTGAACATCCTGACATAATGACATAATAGCAACATGACAACATGTTCACACGACTGACATAAGCGATTATGTCGTTATGTCGTCATGTCGCTAGTATGAACTAGGCCTTATAGGTTCCATTGGTCTTCAGTTTCAGAATCAGATTGCGGAGCTTGGAGCACTTCAGTATCGAGCTCGTGATCACTCGATTCTTCATGCAAACCAGTATGTCTGATTTCATATTAACTTTGTGCAATAATTTCTGTGTAGGAAGGGACAGTGTTACTGTGGAACGTCTGAAAACTGTGAACGCCTCGATTTTATTCTGAGAGATCAGTTTTGCACTGATCAATCACGATAACGTTAAGGACACGAGTGTAAACCACAAACTAATTAACGTTGCTGTTTGCGATTTAGCTTTCTCACGCTTAATTGGCTTTTTCCTCGCTACACAATAACATTCTAAAAGTATTTCTAGTGCTCACGGTTTTCCGAGTTTCACAGTAAAATACAAGTTACTATGTACATGCCTCCAGGCTGATGTATCGTATTTTAATAATTACGGCATGGAGCTTGCCATAAAAGAGTCAAAAAGACGTCACTCGCGGTTTAGCTAAAAAATAAAAGGTGTCATATATGGTTTTGAAAGGAAAAAAGTGAACTTAACTATTCAAAATTCCACCCAAACGGCAATTTTGATTTAATGGCATCACGACATCAAATTTGGTAAACTGTAATTTATACTATCTGTCTCTTCTAAAGTAGTTACTCGTTCTCCAATTTATTTGTATATTTGGTGGAATTTTGCAATAATACATGAAATTTACGAAATAGGAACTTCAATAATAAGCCGGAATACTTTCCAAACAGAGATCAGTTAACTAAGCGTGTGAATTGGTTTGTCTTTACTCAGTTCTGAAGTGGAGACCCTGATACCAAGAGGAATGCTTGACAAATTACGACCTCAGCAGTGGATGATTCTCATACAAGATCACTTCCGGAGCTGTCACACACTCTCCCCTCATCAGTCACGCCGGAAGTTCCTTGGTGTGTAAAAACTTTTAGCAGTTTTAGATAACGTACCTTGTGCTTGCGAGTTTTTTTCTTTAATTGTACCAAAAAGTAAGATGTTTCAAAATGACAATGAAAGAAAACAAGCTGATCCCCAACATCTACACCGCAAAGATTTTGTGCAGATAGTAACACCAGCTTCTCATTTTTGTTGCAGAAACTGTTACCAGGTGGCCATATTTTGGGTCAACTTTCTTTGAAGTGAAGGTTAGTTTTGACCAGCCGAGTGCAAGGGAAATACACACATGGAGCTATCGTGCGGCACTAAATTTTTGCGGGAGATTATTTTTGCGAATCGACGATTTTTTTTTTTGTATTTTGTATTTTAACTAATTTCTGCGATTGTAAAAGACTGGTTTTTCTTGCTGGGTATTAATTTTTGCGGTTTTTAGAAAGTCGCGTTTAATTGAAATTTAAACATTGTGGCGTGTTTTAATTAAGCTGCTTGCAATTGACAAGTGAAACAACATGTAGAGATGTAAAACACAGTAATCCAGTAATCTATGTCACTATCACAATTACATCGTGCTTTTGTGTGACTGATGCTTTTTATGTTGCTTAAAGGTCCGGTAATACGGGCAACATTTTTCTTCAACTTGTCTCGCAAAATTGTTGCATTGCAAGTTGAAAACCTCTGTTGCGCGTATTACCACGTTTGTGACCAACTTGTCTCGCAGCAAAATACAGTGTTGCAGGCTGAGGCAACATGTTGTGCAAAGAAGACTCGAGTTCTACTTTCTGCAACAAATTTTTGTTTTGCTGCTCGTATTACCACTGAAGCTACAACTTGTCTCGCAACAAATTTGAATTCAACGCTTCTAATTTGCTGTCACGAAGCGCGGGAAATAAAAAAAACATGGCGGCCGGTGAAGACGAGCCTGAATTCGAAGTAGACCAGTAACTCTCGGAAAGCATAAATTTGCCCTGTACAAAGACCTCGAGGGCTATCATAGTCTTTGGGACATCTCGTTTGTCCCCTCAAAACAAGTAGCAAAAAAGACAAAAGGCTTGGAAGAACTGTCGCAAAAATACAACTTTTCGCGTAGCTTCATACTGATAGAACTTCGCTGGCACTGAAAATTAAGATAAAATAAAATAAAATGACGGCCAGATGTCGAAGTGGAAGTTCGTCGAAACGCTAAATTATATGAAAGAAGGAGCCATCTTTATTTACACACGATTGACCAATTATACTTGTAGAAGTCCGCAGACTTGCAACACCGTACTTTGCTGAGAGACAAGTTGGTCACAAACGTGGTAATACGTGCAACAGAGGGTTTCAACTTGCAATGCAACAATGTTGCGAGACAAGTTGAAGAAAAATGTTGCCCGTATTACCGGACCTTAAAGGTAAAATTTTGCTATTGGAGAAAATTTTTGCGGGAACTATTTTTCTGCGGATCGTGGAAAAAGCCCAAAAACTTAGTGACACACAGTATTCGCCTTTCAGAAGGCAGAGCGACTGAGTGCTCAGGACGCTTAACTTGTAACGCTTAACTTGTAACTTTTATGCCTCAAGTTTAAATTTTTAATCCTACCACCACCAGCACGTGTGTCATTACAAACAACCATTGGTCGGCCTTTCCTTATTCGAAATTCGTTATTTATTTCTGTTTTGTTTGAAACACTCTAAGAAGTGATTCTGCTTTGGGGTTCTTGAATTTCTTGGCCAGTTTTGGAAAGGCTTTTTTAAAAGCTGGCTTTCAATCAACGTAATTTTTCATGTAGAATATCAAACACGAGAGAAAGCGTGCCACCACATTTAACAATCACCAAAGATGAGTGTTCGAAACACAACAGGTAGCGGAGTATTTTTGACGAAACCAGAGGTGTTTTAGTTTGTGATGAAACACTATCTCCCGCTTCAGTCTTCTTGTATGGTTGGTTTTAATTTGATTGCATATTTACTATTACTATTTTCAGAAATGCAGTAACCCCGCTGTTTCAGGAGACTGTATTTTAGCAGTCAATAGAACTGGAGTTCATTTCTTGAGTCACACGACAGTGGTAAGTGAAGAGTGACTAGAGTATTTGATGCTAGTACGTAAGATTTGCGTTTTACTATTTAATCATTAACTCTGCTTAAAACGATTTTACAGACACCTACAATCATGGAGAAAAGTCCCTGGGACACTGATGTAGTAGAACTGAAGAAATATCTGTGTTTGGAAAAGCACTACTATCTTTAAAAATCGCATTTCTGTTATCCCCTCCCCACCCAATACAATGTTGAAACTCAGTACAAATTGCAGGTACTAGTTTTCAACATTGTATGTGGAGTGAGAGGAGAGGCTAGGCAGGTGACGTTGTATTTCCGTCTGGCGTGTGTGCAAAAGCGTCAAAAGAGCAAATTTGTCCTTAGACTTTTGTCCACGATTGTAGTTATAATGCAGATCACATTTGATCATCCCTGTCTGACTTGATGTTAACTTGTTGCAGCAAACTCTGTTGAGCGAGCCCTTCATGAGTATCATCTCCACCAGGCTTTTAATATCGGACAAGAAGAGACAGTTCTTAGATCTGAAGATTGGAAATCCCATGATGCAGAAGGTCACGCGCATGGAGACATCCCAGGTAAGTACGAGTGCATTTGAAACATTACAGCCTCTTAGCTCGCGTTACTCGTTTTGGGCTTGTCTCGTAATCTTCCTCTCCACGTGTTAATAGTCCTGTCCACGATTAAATTACAATGTAATCCAACATGGCTGCCAGACAATTTTGGGCCGAAACAAAATTGCTCGAAATTGCCTTACGTGCGGGATTGTATTGCAATGCAAATGAGGAAACGTAACCGTGAAAGGGACTACTATGTTAAGCAATCTGTTGTCGTTGATTAACTTAAGATGGAGACTGAGAGGCCCTTTATGTTGACTTTTTTTTTTCCAGGCGAAAGAAATTTCCAATCTCATCTATAAGTACGTATCTTTGCATTCATCGGCAAAACAGGACGGTCAAGGACTGGCAGTGGTTCTGAGAACCCAACAAGAATACCAGAAGATGTGAACCCCTATCAATATTGGACTCCAATGGCCCTTCAGGTTCAGGGCCGAAAAATGTTCCAACATGGATGCCCGGAGAACTAAATTCTTTAAGATATGTGTACCACAGCAGTTGTGGTTCTGAGAATGGTTCTTCTATTTTTGAAATCAGGAAAATAAAGTTTTTCCCCGTGTAAATTCAAACCTCATAGACTAGAAGTATCGACAGAGGTTTGAAATGTATACCTGTTCAAAATGGTGAACATAGAATATTTCAATGAAAACTCTCTATTCACTCAGTGTGAGGCGTGTATATAAATTTGAATTGACAATACAATGTAATAGAAATAGACCTCCAAATATTTTTGCTCTTTGGTATATTTGGGCAGCGAGAAAATATAAAGATGTATTATGACCAGGAATGTTTTTTTATGCTACGAATTCAATCTCCGCATTATATGTTTCTTGTATTGATTATTTGATTAGGTATTGATTAGTTGAGAAGGCGTATTTTGATGATGTTGGATGGTTTAGGCACGTCGCAGGCCGATAAGCGTGTTGTTACATTTATCTGAGAATCATCATATTTTTAAGCTCTGTTCGCAGCCGTTATTTGGGTCTCGCAGCTCTTTTCGGAGAAGAGCGTTGTGTAACCTTTAAAATAACAGCCTTGAGCCACGTTAATTATATTCTTTTTTTTTCGAAGACTTGTTTTTCCCTGCTTTGCACTTAGCAAGACAGCAGACATTTTGTGTAGATGAGGCATTTTAAATCTCGTTTTCTTTTGTAATTTGTTTTTTTCCATATTATTATTATTATTACTATTATTATTATTATTTGAAGTAAGCTGGTTTCATACGTAATTGCATTATAAATTACATTCAGTCCGTTGACGTCGAGAACGCAAGCACAAAACTGGATTTCTGCTCTTTTCAAGTTTTTACCTTGTTCTAGTAATGGGACCCTAAAGGGAGAATTTATGCAATAATTTTTTTCCTGGTCAATAACGACGCTCTCTCGTGTCATGTTAGTACAAACATGCCAAAAAATATATCGTACAACTGGGAAAAGGAAAGTAAATTCTCTTTTATTCCTTATAATCAATATGAGTTTTTGATGATTAATGCCGATTGAGAGCGTTTTGCCTACGATTTAACATTGTTTCGCTATTAGTTCAGGCAGTTTGCTAACGTAGTAGGTCTATTATTGATACCTAAGCTTTTATCTTAAAATATTCTTACTGAATAATTGCATTAGTATTGCACATTTAAAGAGTTGTATTGGAGGAAACAAAAAAATTGTTGCAAAAACGGAAAAAAGTTTAACAAAAATTTGTCTTGCTGAAAAACGTGGTGGAGAAATGAGCCCGCTTTCTTTACACTAGAGAGCAGCGGCGCTCATCCCGATACAAATTAATATTTTTAATTAATTTTCAGGGAACGTAAACTGCTCCTAAGTGAAAATGAAAATAATTAATTTTACATATCAACTAGTTTGTTTCAAAAAAATGTATATGACTTGTATTGTTTGTATCTTTTGCAAAACAGTTCAATTGGTTCTGGCGAATTCTACTTAGCGCTATTTGAGTGAAGAATAAAATAATGTAGAAATCAATTTATCCAATCTCGCCCCAAGGGTAAAATTCCACAATACAAAAATTTGTAGTAAGGATCTTTTTGCATTAACATTTATTATATTGGCCTATCAGAACAATGCAGTTGAAACTTTGTGGCTATGTCAGAATGCATAGTTTGTCAGAGTGGCAGTTAATGTAACCAATAATTTCAAATAGATTGTGGAGTAATATAAAAGGTTGTCAATCAAACACGCGTGTGAGAAGGCTCACTGTAACATGTTAGTTTATTACTGTTCAATGAATTTTGTGTACCACTCTGTAGTTACGTGTACGTAACTCCAGTGACACTATAACTCGCTTAGAAGGCTAAACAGAGGAATATTTCATACGTAGACATTAAATCCAATTTACTTTAAATGCGTTTTCTTGTTGTCTGATTACCGACCTCGTTACCAATCGCTGATACAGTGAAACCTGTATTAAGCGGACCCCATATTAAGCTGACACTCTCTATTAACTGGACACCAGCTGAAGTCCCAAAATTTTCTTCCCTCATTTGCAGTAAAATAAACCTGCATTCAGCGGACACCTCTGTCAAGCGGACGCAGACACCAATATTAAGCCATTTTGTTGCACGAAACCTGCAATAAGCGGACACTTCAAGAGCGTTTTACTTCTAAAGGTGTAGCTGAGGCTCCCTTAACATTGTTCAGCGATGTCGTTCTCAAGCTAAGTGATTATTCCAGATTGACGCATTGACTGACTGGACATTCTCCTATGTGCAGTCTTTGTTCTTACACTGTGGTACACTGGGTTACAAGAAAGTTAATAATTAATTATTAATGCACAATATATTAGAACCTGTTTTGACCGGACACCCTGTATTGAGCGGACAATAGTCAGGGTCCCAAGGGTGTCCGCTAAATAGAGGTTTCACTGTATACTCTAGAAGACCTCTTCAATGGGCAAGCCTGCACCTTTCCAGACAGGTTCTGGGATGGGCTAAAAAAACAATAGAAGGCATAATGACACAATAGCCATGTCACCGAAAACAATAGCAGCTGCGGGATAAGAGAACGAATCAAAATACAGGTCTGGAAGAGGTGCTGGACTACTGTCTTCAGTCGGCTCCTTATCTCAGACCCAGATTTTTCGCACTTTGATGAGTGAGAAGATCTGGACCCAAGACTGGCCCAAGCAGACTGGTATCCACTGCACGGTAGCGTTATTTTTTTTTTCAAGGGATTTATAATTAGGGGTGGAGTCCTGCCCTGCAGTAACCAATATTATTCCTTAAACAGTCGTATATTGCAACCCTTTTTCATATTAAAGAGCGCATCCGAAAGCACTGATGTCGCTTCTCCATTGGACGGACCATCACCTTTAGGTTCTTCACAGAAGCAAATAAATGATAACAAACGGGGCACGCGGTACTCATTCATTATAAAGGTTTGCAGTCCTTGGGATTAGCTATCCAGCGGGAGGGATTCAAAAAGCTCAGGCCTTTTAGATTCAGATGTCTCGTAAGTATTGTTCGACTACAAAAGCCTGTTATACCTTGTTATACCTATAGTGTTAGTGTTAACAAAATCATACCTTTTTTGAACGAAAATGGTCAAAATCTGTACCCGTTTTGAGACCAAAACAGCTGAAAACCATACTTTGGATCCTCGACAACGAAAGCCGCATATGACAAACTAGCCTTCCCCCTACCACCCCACACAACCCTACACCCCAGCACGACTTTATCTAGCATTCTGTAATTGTTGTAAAGTATTTCCACAAAATTCACTCATTTTTAACGAATGATAACGTAGCTAGAGGGATTTGTAGTTGACTTTAGTTGGAAAATAAATTCACTCTTCGGTCAGTCAGTCGAAGGGTTGTAAACATTTTTTGTGGTAATTCCGCTGACTACTGTATTTCGCAAGAAAGGCGTCATTTGCACCATAGAGAACAAAATGGCTGCCAAGGGGTGAAACTCATCTTTCGCGTTTGGAGTCGAAAAAGTGCTTCCAAATTAGTTTTAATTCAAGGATCAGGATATTTTTAGTGCAATAAATGAATGAAGATTTTTGAAATAACTCAAGTTCTAAAGACAGAAATATCGATGTCAGATTAGACCTCGATTCGCAATTATGATTTTCAAGGCGATGCGAGTTAAAATAAAATGCGGATTTTTTTCTCATTTGATAGAAATTAAGTTTATTGTAGCTATTTTCCTATAAAGTACTGTGTACATAATAACTCTTTAAAATTTTCCTTATAACTCATTACTCCATCAGTAGTTTACGATCAAAACAGCAAAGTATTCACCTAAATAAGCTTCACGATTATTTGTAAACTAATGATTGTCGTAAAATTTATGCCCTGCTACGCAACATACAAACATACAAACATACATGACGGGACGCACGGGGCTTCTACTGTAAGTACCGCAGAGAAATGGTAGGAAATCTTGCTAACATTCCTTACATACTCTCACTAGGGTTCTTCGTCTTGCGGCCAGGGAAGGCCTCATAATCTGTTTCAGTGACATGTGGATGATATTAAATGAAAAATAAACCAGAAAGGCCCGTGGAATATGAGAAAAGCTTTAAAATGAAGTCACGATATTAATAGTGCTTTAAAAGTAAATAGTGCGTTCGAGTCATTCCCGATGCTTTCAAATGATGGCGGACTCCACCGACGCCAATAATCTGGAACGGAACAAAACAAGGTCATTATATATCGGATCACGTCTAAACACATGTGAAGAAAGACTTGGGCAGTAAAAAAACGTGACCGGACAAAACCGGGCAATGCCGATAAATCAAGTAATCCCGCAATGATGAACGAATTACACAACATGAACTTTCCTCTGCTTCTCCCCCTGAACCAAGTTCAGATCTACGAACTGAACTTAAAGATACCAAAGTGCCTACGAACGGATGTTGAGCGCGGCGAGCAGACATAAATGTCTTGTTTACCCAATGAAAGACATGACAGTAGACTCTGAGCTTGCATCGAGATGCTTGTCCGGGCGTAAAGGAGCGTTTGATTAATCAATCTAACACAGATCTTAAGAAATAAAAACCCAGATGATCTGGAATACTTGTCTGAGTATGTCGTTGGCAGTGGGAGCCACGTGCAGTATTATCATGCTCGGAAATTGAAGTTATTGTGTAGAAAATATCGCACAATTACACAGCCGAGGGCAAAAAGAAAAGCGCGAGGAGAAACTTAGTACATGGAGCTAAGATAGATTGTCAGTGCTTTAGGTGACCATGCACGGCTACCAATGGCTTGGCCAATCGCTTGCCTAATGGCTCGTACACGCAACGAATCGTTAAGTCCATAAAAGTCCGTAAGTAACAACCTCCGAAAGAAGTGAGCCCACCCCCCATCCCCTGATAATAGAGGAACTAAGGTTCAAAAGTATAATTATTTTTCCAATCACTAACCTGAACAACGGGCGATAAACTGATGACGATTCAACTAGGGAAGGTATAGCTTATTCCAGGAGGCGTCATGAAGCGCCCTAGTAAAACAAACCCCACAAAATTTTCATCAAGTAACAAGAAGGCACTAACAGTACCTTTTCTTCGAATTGAAATTACTAAAATTGACAACTTTGCATCATTTTTAACAGGAACGCATAAAAAGAACGTTTAATCATATTGAAATTAAAAACTCGACCAGAGCAGTTAAATATTTGTAAAGCAGACTAACGTAGCAGTAAAAATAGTTTAAGGTAACTTCCATCACGGTCTACATATAAAGTGCCCACCCATGTGCCAGCAACATAAATTTGAACTGGAACAAAGAATTTCTAAAAGATTTATAAGAACTCAGTGCTTTTACGAATTACACCCAGAGCCTTAGTGGAATAGAGCCCAGTTCTCATAGAATTTAAAAAAAAAAAAAAAAAAAAAAAAAACAGGAAGAGATACTTACCGTAGAAGTCATTTGCGTCCCCTCATGGGGTGAGAGATTCTCGCCCATATCAACTTTCTCTTCTCTCGTAAGTTCTCGCGCGTTTAAATATGCGCCACACTCGCGTTTTAGGTAAGTGGATCCCAACCAATGCTTACCTAACCTTTTAAAGATGCTACTTTTAGGCTCTCCCCCAAATCTACACACGTGTATTTCACTTATGGAAAACTATCGATTTCCACAGTGTTTGGGTTGGAGAATCTCGCCCATATCAAATTTCTTTTCTCTAGTAAGTTCTAGCGCGCTTAGAGATGCGCCACACTCGCGTTTTAGGTGCGTGGATCCCAAACAATGCTTACCTAACTTTTTAAAGATGCTACTTTTAGCCCTCCCCCAAATCTAAACACATGTATTTCACTTGTGGTGAGGGATTCTCGCCCCTATCAACTTTCTTTTCTCTAGTAAGTTCTCGCGCGTTTAGAGATACGCCAAACTCGCGTTTTAGGTGCGGGAATCCCAACCAATGCTTACCTAACTTTTTAAAGATCCTACTTTCAGCCCTCCCCCGAATCTACACACGTGTATTTCACTTGTGGAAGTCTATCGATTTGGACAGTGCTTAGGTGAGAGATTCTCGCCCATATCAACTTTCTTTTCTCTAGTAAGTTCTCGCGCGTTTAGAGATGCGCCACACTCGCGTTTTAGGTATGGGGATCCTAACCAATGCTTACCTAACTTTTTAAGGAATCTACTTTTAGCCCTCCTCCAAATCTATACACGTGTATTTCACTTGTGGAAGTCTATCGATTTGGACAGTGCTTGAGTGAGAGATTCTCGCCCCTATCAACTTTCTTTTCTCTCGTAAGTTCTCACGCGTTTAGAGATGCGCCACACTCGCGTTTTATGTGCGAGAATCCCATCAGATGCTTACCTAACTTTTAAAAGATGCTAGTTTTAGCCCTCCACCAATTCTACACACGTGTATTTCACTTATGGAAGTCTATCGATTTGGACAGTGCTTGAGTGAGAGATTCGCGCCAATATTTAACTTTCTTTTCTCTCGTAAGTTCTCGCGCGTTTAGAGATGCGCCACACTCGCGGTTTTTGTCTCGGGATTTCAAACTATGCTTACTGGACTTTTCAAAGATGCTAGATTTGGCCCTTTCTCAAATATACACACGTGTATTTCACTTGTGATAGTCGGTCGCTTTGGACAATGCTTGGGTTGGAGATTCTCGCCCATTTATCCTTTTTTCTCTCGCGTGTTTTCGCGCGTTTAGAGATGCGCTACACTCGTGATTTCGGTATCAGTATCTTCAAACTATGCTTACTGGACTTTTTGAAGATGCTAGATTTGGCTCTTGGTCAAATCTACACACGTGTATTTCACTTGTGGAAGTCTATCGATTTGGACAGTGTTTGGGTTGGAGATTCTCGCCCATATCAACTTTTTTTTCTCTCGTAAGTTCTCGCGCGTTTAGAGATGCGCCACACTCGCGTTCCAGGTGCGGGGATCCCCACCAATGCTTACCTAACTTTTTAAAGATGCTACTTTTAGCCCTCCCCGAAATCTACACAAATGCATTTAACTTGTGGAAGTCTATCGATTTGGACAGTGCTCAAAGTCACCAAGACCGGGCTACGCGCAGGGTGATTTTGACCAACTTCGGGTCGATTTCCAGGAACTTGAACGATATTTCCGAGTCCCAGGGACTCTAAACTAATTCGAGAGTACTTTGGTTTTTAGTGAAATGGACAAAGGAAAATTTGTTTGCACGCTTGGTTATGAGCAGTCTGGCGGAAATATAGCCACCTAGCGACTAGAAAGTCGCCGAGACCGAGCTACGCGCAGCGTGATTTTGACCAACTTTTGGTCGATTTCCAGGAACTTGGGCGATATTTCCGAGTCCCAGGGACTCTAAACTAATTCGAGAAGACTTTGGTTTTCAGTGAAATGGACAGAGGAAAAATTGTTTAACGCCTGGTTATGAGCAGTCTGGCCGAAATATAGCCACTTAGTGACTAGAAAGTCGCCGAGACCGGGCTACCCGCAGCGTGATTTTGACCAGGTTTGGGTCGATTTCCAGAAACTTGAATGATATTTCCGAGTCCCAAGCACTATAAACTAATTCGAGAAGACACGCGAGTGAAAAAAAGATATAAATGGGGGAAAATCTTTAATCCAGGCATTGTCCAAAGCGACAGACTTCCACAGGTGAAATACACGTGTGTACATTTGAGAGAGCGCCAAATCTAGCATCTTTAAAAAGTCCAGTAAACATAGTTTTAGATCCCGACACCAAATTTGCGAGTGTGGCGCATCTCTAAACGTACGAGAACTTACTAGCGAAAAGAAAGCTAATATAGGCGAGAATCTCTTGCCCAAGTACTGTCCAAATCAATAAACTTCCACAAGTGAAACACACGTGTGTAGATTTGAAGGACGGTTAAAAGTAGCATCTTTAAAAAAACAGGTAAGCATTGGTTGGGATCCCCGCACCTAAAACGCGACTTTGGCGCGTCTCTAAACGCACGAGAACTTACGAGAGAAAAGAAAGTTGATATTGGCGAGAATCTCCACACTAAACACTGTCCAAATCGATGGACTTCCACAAGTGAAATACACGTGTGTAGATTTAAGAAAGGGCAAATCTAGCATCTTCAAAAAGTCCAGAGATACCGACACCGAAATCGCGAGTCTGGCGAGTGTGGCGAAACCACGCGAGAGAAAAAAGAAATATAATATTGGCGAGAATCTCCAACCCAAACACTGTCCAAATCGATAGACTTCCACAAAAGAAACACACGTGTGTAGATTTAAGAAAGGGCCAAATCTAGCATTTTTAAAAAGTCCAGTAAGCATAGTTTGAGATGCCGACACCAAAACCGTGAGTGCGGCGCATCTCTAAATGCGCGAGAACTTACTGGAGAAAAGAAATTTGATATGGGCGAGAATCTCTCACCGAAGCACTGTCCAAATAGATAGACTTCCACAATAAAATCCACGTGTGTAGATTTGGGGGAAGGCTAGAAGTAGCATCTTTAAAAAGTTAGGTAAGCATAGTTTAAAATCCCGACACCAAAACCGCGAGTGTGGCGCATATCTAAACGCGCGAAAACTTACAAGAGAAAAGAAAGTTGATAAGGGCAAGAATCTCTCACTCAAGCACTATCCAAATGAATAGACTTCCACAAGTAAAATTCAAGTGTGTAAATCTAGCATCTTCAAACCGTCCAGTAAGCATAGTTTGACATGCCGACACCGAAATCGTGAGTGTGGCGCATCTCTAAACGCGCAAGAACTTACGAGAGAAAAAAAAAGTTGATATGGGCGAGAATCTCCAACCCAAACACTGTCCAAATCGATAGACTTCCACAAGTTAAATACACGTGGGTAGATTTGGGGGAGGCTAAAAGTAGCATCTTTAAAAAGTTAGGTAAGCGTTGGTGGGGATCCCCGCACATAAAACGCGAGTGTGGCACATCTCTAAACGCGCCAGAACTTACCAGAGAAAAAAAAGTTGATATGGGCGAGAATCTCCATGCCGACACCGAAATCACGAGTGTGGTGCATGTCTAAACGCACGAGAACTTACAAGAGAAAAGAAGGTTGATATGGGCGAGAATCTCCAACCCAAACACTGTCCAAATCGATAGATTTCAACAAGTGAAATACACGTATGTAGATTTGAGAAAGGGCGAAATCTAGCACCTTCAAAAAGTCCAGTAAGCATAGTTTAAGATGCCAACACCGAAATCGCGAGGGTCGCGCATCTCTAAACGCGCGATAACTTACGAGAGAAAAGAAAGTTTACATGGACGAGAATCTCCAACCCAAACACTATCAAAATCGATAGACTAGCACAAGTTAAATACACGTGTGTAGATTTGGGGGAGGGCTAAAAGATGCATCTTTAAAAAGTTAGGTAAGCACTGGGTGGGATCCCCGCACCTAAAACGGGAATGTGATGCATCTCTAAACGCGCAAGAACTTACGAGAAAAAAGAAAGTTGATACGGGCGAGAATCTCCATCCTAAGCACTGTCCAAATCGATAGATTTCCACAAGTGAAGTACGTTTGTGTAGATTTTGGGGAGGACCAAAGTAGAATTTTTAAAGAGCCCCGTAAGCATAGTTTGGGATCCCCACACCAAAAACGCAAATTTGCCGCATTGGGAAACACGGGAAAACACGCGAGTGAAAAAAAGATATCAATGGGCAAAAATCTTTAACCCAGGCATTGTTTAAAGCGACAGACTTTCACAAGTGAAATACACGTGTGTACATTTGAGATAGGGCCAAAACTACCACTACTTTAAAAAGTCCAGTAAACATAGTTTAAGATACCGAAACCAAAACCGCGAGTGTGGCGAATCTCTAAACGCACGAGCTTTTGATAGCAAAAGGAAAGTTGATATAGGCGAGAATCTCTTACCCAAGTAGTGTCCAAATCAATAAACGTCCACAACTGGAACACACGCGTGTAGATTTGGGGGAGAGCTAAAAGTAGCATCTTTAAAAGTTAGGTAAGCATTGGTTGGGATTCCTGCAACTAAAACGCGAGTGTGGCGCATCTCTAAACGCGCAATAACTCACGAAAGAAAAGAAAGTTGATATGGGCGAGAATCTTTAACCTAAACACTGTCCAAATCGATAGACTTCCACAAGTTAAATACACGTGGGTAGATTTGGGGGAGGGCTAAAAGTAGCGTCTTTAAAAAGTTAGGTAAGCGTTGGTGGGGATCCCCGCACCTAAAACGCGAGTGTGGCGAATCCCTAAGCGCGCGAGAACTCACTAGAGAAAAGAAAGTTAATATGGGTGAGAATCTCCAACCCAAACATTGTCCAAATCGATAGACTTCCACAAGTGAAATATACGTGTGTAGATTTGACTAAGGGCCAAATCTAGCATCTTCAAAAAGTACAGTAAGCATAGCTTGACATGCCGACACCGAAATCGCGAGTGTGGCGCATCTCTAAACGCGGGAAAACACGCGAGAAAAAAAAGAAATAAATGGGAGAGAATTTCCAACCCAAGCATTGTCCAAAGCGACAGAATACCACAACTGAAATGCACGTGTGCAGATTTGAAAAAGGGCAAAATCTAGCATCTTTAAAAAGTCCAGTAAGCATAGTTTGAAATCTCGACACGAAAACGGCGAGTGTGGCGCATCTCTAAACGCGCGAGAACTTACGGGAGAAAAAAAAGTTGATATGGTGGAGAATCTCCAACCCAAACATTGTCCAAATCGATAGACTTCCGCAATGAAATACACGTGTGTAGATTTGGGAAAAGGCCAAATCTAACATCTTCAAACAGTCAAGTAAGCATAGTTTTACATGCCGACACCGAAATCGCGAGTTTGGTGCATCTCTTAATGCGCGAGAACTTACGAGAGAAAAGAAAGGTGATATGCACGAGAATCGCCAACTCAAACACTGTCCAAATCGATAGACTTCCACAGGTTAAATACACGTGGGTAGATTTGGGGGAGGGCTAAAAGTAGCATCTTTGAAAAGTTAGGTAAGCATTGGTTGGGATGCCCGCACATAAAACGCGAGTATGGCGCATCTCTAAACGCGCCAGAACTTACCAGAGAAAAAAAAGTTGATATGGGCGAGAATCTCCACGCCGAACACTGTCCAAATCGATACACTTCCACAATGAAATACACATGTGTAGATTTGCGAAAAGGCCAAATCTAGCATCTTCAAACAGTCTAGTAAGCATAGTTTTACATGCCGACACCGAAATCACGAGTGTGGTGCATCTCTAAACGCACGAGAACTTACGAGAGAAAAGAAGGTTGATATGGGCGAGAATCTCCAACCCAAACACTGTCCAACAAGTGAAATACACGTATGTAGATTTGAGAAAGGGCGAAATCTAGCACCTTCAAAAAGTCCAGTAAGCATAGTTTAAGATGCCAACACCGAAATCGCGAGGGTCGCGCGTCTCTAAACGCGCGATAACTTACGAGAGAAAAGAAAGTTTACATGGACGAGAATCTCCAACCCAAACACTGTCAAAATCGATAGACTTGCACAAGTTAAATACACGTGTGTAGATTTGGGGAAGGGCTAAAAGATGCATCTTTAAAAAGTTAGGTAAGCACTGGGTGGGATCCCCGCACCTAAAACGGGAATGTGATGCATCTCTAAACGCGCAAGAACTTACGAGAAAAAAGAAAGTTGATACGGGCGAGAATCTCCATCCTAAGCACTGTCCAAATCGATAGACTTTCACAAGTGAAATACATTGTGTAGATTTGAGAAAGGACTAAATCTGGCATCTTCAAAAAGTCCAGTAAGCATAGTTTGACACGCCGACACCAAAATCGGGAGTGTGTCGCAACTCTAAACGCGCGAAACGACGCGAGAGATAAAAATATAAATGGGCGAGAATCTCCAACCCAAGCATCGTCCAAAGCGACAGACTATGACAAGTGGAATACACGTGTGTAGATTTGGGAAAGGGCAAAATCTAGCATCTTTAAAAAGTCCAGTAAGCATAGTTTGAGATGCCGCCACCAAAACTGCGGGTGTAGCGCATCTCTATTCGCGCAAGAACTTACGAGAAAAAGGAAAGTTGATATGGGCGAGAATCTCCCACCGAAGCACTGTCCAAATCGATAGACTTCCGAAAACGAGACTGGGGAGCAATGGCGGAGTGAGACGTGTTTTCTTAAGCCGCCCGCCTTAAATTCAATTGCTCTGCGGATTTTAATGGCCGAAACTCTGGAGGAATCACTGAACAAACGGAAAACTAGAGTGTCTTCGTCAGACGAATCTTCGATATCGAACGCTTCTCCAGAAAGCAAAAAATTGAAAAGCGGCGAGCACGCTGTTCGTGTCCATGAAGTAAGCGAGCTAGACACAGAAGAAGACGTAAGTTTACCGGCCTTGAATATGACCGAAGAGTTTAGCGACACACTTCAAAACATTTTAAAGAAGCTAGACAAACTGGACAGTATTGAAAAATCAATGAAAGATTTTCAAGCGACTCTTTTGAAACTTGAAGGACGTGTGCAAAATTTAGAGAGCTGTCACGCCACCACAAGACGCGATGTTGATGATATTAAAGAGAGCTTAAATTCAATCGAAGCAGATCGCCAAGAAGCTTCGCAGAGTCTAAAAAAAATGCAAGATAATACCAACACGAAGTTAAAATGCCTGGAGGAGGAGAACCTTAAGCTTGGAGCCAGAGTTAAAGAAGTAGAAGACCAACACCTGTATCTTGAAGCCTACTCTAGGCGTGAAAATTTGAAATTCGAAAACATTCCAGAGGACGACGCGAGCAGAGAAGATACGGAATTGGTGCTACGTTCTTTCCTCGAAAGGGATCTTGGCTATGTTGATGCTGCCTCGGTAGAAATCCAACGAGTCCACCGCCTTGGTAAGAAGAAAGAAGGGAAACCGCGGCCTATTCTAGCAAGATTTCTGAGATTCAAGGATTGTCAAAGCATGCTCGCTTTAGGTCCCCGACTGCGAGAAACCAATTTTAAGATGTATCAAGATCTGCCTTTTGAGATCGTGGAGCGGCGGAGGGCACAAATGGATACCTTTAAGAAGGCCAGGAGAAACAACATCCCGGCTTCATTTAGCAAGGCACAGCCCGACAAGCTGTTCGTCCGAGGTAAATTTTGGCCTTTGGGTAAGGAACTTGAACTGTAAGCATAATGTGTCCATACATAGTTTTCTATTTTTTGTTGTTGTTATTATTATGCCTGATAGATTCGGCCTCCGCTACATCTGGAACTAATATTAGGCGGCTCTAAAATGAAAAATACGAACAAAGTAACGAATGCAACCGTATTCCATCAGCAGTCTTCTAATATTATTGATTTTAAGTGTGTTTATGTGTAGATATGTAAATATTCGTATTTTTGATTTATTTTGCCAGCTTACACTTTCAAGGTTTATTTCAGCAATGCACTTGAGCGCCTTCGATCAAATTATTTTTAACAAAATATATGAGAAAAATGGATCTCAGAATAGGATCGATTAATACTCGGGGACTAGGAGACAAGTTTAAGAGACGTGAAATTTTCAACTGGCTCAAATGTAAAAAAATGTCGGTATATTTTATCCAAGAAGCCCATTGTACGGAAGACAATATACATGATTGGAGAGCTGAATGGGGTTACCAGGCATTATTCAGCTGTTGTTCTAGTAACAAAGCAGGTGTAGCCATACTTTTTAACAATAATTTCAGTTTTCAGCTCTTGAAAGCTTACACCGATCCCAAGGGACGATTCATAATATGTGACCTGATTACAAATGGAAAACACATAACCTTAGCAAATATATACGCTCCAAACGAAGATGATCCGAATTTCTTCACCTCTGTTTTTAATCAGCTACTCGACTTTAAATGCGAGGAGATAATTGTTGGTGGAGACTTTAACCTAGTACTGAATGTTGACAAGGACAAAAAAGGTGGTCTTGCCAGATCCCACAAAAAATCGCTGGAAGTGATAAACGATTTCTCTGTAAACCTGGATTTAATAGATGCATGGAGAGTTTTAAACCCTGAGAGTTCCAGATTCACGTGGCGACAAAAGAAACCTGAAGTTCACTGTAGGCTCGACTTTTTCCTAGTAAATCAGACTACATTTTGTAACACCGTCAGTGCGGACATATTACCAGGATACAAAACGGATCATTCCATGATTACATTACAAATCTCGCTGCATTCTAACAATAGAGGACGAGGCTTTTGGAAACTTAACACCTCTTTTTTAAATGACATTGAGTATGTTAATCGGATAAAATCAATCATAAAACAAACCAAGGTTGAATACGCGCAAGATGATACTGTTAACCCTAATTTACTATGGGAAATGGTTAAATTGAAAGTGAGAGAGGAGTCCTTGAAATATGGAACTTCTAAGAAAAAGAAACTCGCTAGAAAAGAGGAGGAAATAGAACAAGCAATCGCAACTCTTGAAAAACGTCTTCCTGAATTTAGTGGCGACGAAACTCGACGAGAACAAGTGTGGTCGGACCTTGAAACAAAGAAACGCGAACTGGCGGCAATAATAGAATACAGGACAAAAGGAGCAATTTTAAGATCTGAATCTCAATGGTACAATGAAGGTGAGAAAAATACCAAATACTTTCTCAATCTGGAAAAGAGACATTGTAAACAAGGAACAATAACCCAGCTCAAAGTCAATGACAACGACCTCATTTGTACAGACAAAGAGATCTTAAAAGAATGTGAATCGTTTTACCAAAATCTTTACAGTTCTAATGTAGCTATTGACAACCAAGAAGGGGCTTTCTTCTTTCCACAGCAAGAAAACAAAAAGGTTTTAAATAACGATGAACAATCTCTCTGTGAGGGCGAATTAAGGAAGAATGAATGTTTAGAAGCGCTGAAAAGTATGGTGACAGATAAATCCCCAGGAACCGATGGTCTCCCCTGCGAATTCTACAAAGTGTTTTGGAATGACGTGGCGGAAATTTTGATACACTCTTTTAATTATTCCTACGAAATTGGAAAGCTCTCAATATCACAAAGGAGGGGCATTATTAAGCTCATACCAAAAAAGGATGCTAACCTTAATTCAATAAAGAACTGGCGACCTTTAACGCTTTTGAATTGCGATTACAAAATTGCAACAAAAGCTATTGCAAGCCGCATCAAAACTTTCCTGCCAAAACTTGTTTCTGACGATCAAACCGGCTTCATTAGAGACAGATTCATCGGAGAAAATATTCGTTTAATAGACAGCGTCATCAAATTTTCAAAAGCAAACGATATGCCGGGACTGCTCCTTTTTCTTGATTTTGAAAAAGCCTTTGATACCCTAGAGTGGCCCTTTATTCGTAAAACCTTCCAATACTTTGGTTTCGGCCCATCACTGCTGAACTGGTTAAAAGTATTTTACTGCAATAGCGAAAGCTGTATTTTAAACAATGGATGGGCAAGTAATTTCTTTGAGCTCAACCGGGGAGTCAGGCAAGGCTGCCCTCTGTCACCGTATCTATTCATTCTCTCTGTGGAAGTACTCGCCAATGCAATTCGCCAAAAAAAAGAAATCCGTGGCATAATTGTAAAGGACAAAGAAATTAAACTTAGCCAATATGCAGATGACACGACCCTTATTTTAGACGGCTCCGAAGAATCCTTTCTAGAATCTTTGAAGATAATAGACTATTTCGGTGATATATCCGGCCTCAGACTTAACAGCAAAAAGACAGAAGCTTTGTGGATCGGTGCAAGTGCGGATTGGGATTTTAAACTTTGCCCTGAAAAAGACTTCAAATGGCCAAAAAAAAAGGTCAGAGCGTTAGGGGTATGGTTGTCAACAGACCCTGATGTAACTATATCTTTGAATTACAAAGATAAAATAGAAAAAATTAAATCGATTTTGGGATGCTGGAAACTTCGCAGACTTGGCCTTTTAGGTAAAATTACTGTTTTAAAAAGCCTCATAGCTTCACAACTGGTATATATTTTCTCTCCTCTGCAAACAAATCATACAGCAATAAAGGAGATAAATGTAATGTTTTACAACTTCTTATGGAATGACAAAGGCGACAAAATAAAAAGAAAGGTAATGATTAATGATTACTCAGAAGGGGGACTTAAAATGATTGATATAACCTCCTTTAATAGATCTCTCAAAGCCACATGGATAAAGAAATATCTAGATAAGGAAAACAATGGAAGCTGGAAAAGATTTTTTGACTCAGAACTTGAAAAATATGGAGGTGAAGTAACACTAACTGGAAATCTAAACATAAAAGACAGTCGTAACATTATTAAAGTATCAGATCCTTTTTTCAAAGAAATTCTTGAAATCTGGTCAGAAGCCAGTTATGAAGAAAAGATTGTATCAGACTATCACTTTCGGTCATCGCCCTTATGGTATAATTCACTAATAAGAGCTGGGAATAGACCAGTGTTTTTAAAGAATGGTTCCTCAAAGGAATAACAAAAGTAGAACATTTAATGGATGACTCCGGAAAGTTTCTCTCGCTCACTGCTTTCCAGACTATACATGACCTGACAGCCCGACCTTTAACCTTTCTTGGAATCATTTCTTCAATAAAACTTCTTCAAAGATATATACCCCATAACATCAGAACTTCTATTAAACATGAAAGTTTCTTGTCAAAATTTTTAAAAAGCAGAAAACCTAGTAGACTAGTATATAAGAAACTTGTATCAGGAAAAAGTGAACCACCCAATCAAAGTCAACAAAAGTGGGAGGAAGACGTCACTCTCGCAACAAAACAAGAGCTCAACTGGAAAAAGGTTTACCAAATGGCTTTTCAATGTACAAAGAGCACAAAACTTATAACTTTCAATTTTAAATTTCTTCATAGAAGAATATCAACAAACAACTTCTTGAAAAAAATTGGTCTCGTCGATAGCGAGAAATGCACTTTCTGCGAAAGAGAAACAGAGAAACTTGTACATTTATTTTGGGCTTGCCCAAAAACTCAATATTTTTGGAACAATTTTGAAGCATGGCTACAGTCTTGCCAAGTTATTGCCAAGGAGACACCCTTAGAGCCTGATACAGCACTGGGCCTAAGGCCGGATAGCTCTAAACATAAACTCCAAATTAACTTCTGCTGCTTAAATGCTAAATATTACATTTGGCTATGTAGACAGAAAAAATGTTCTCCAAAACTAAATGATTTCTTACTGTATTTAAAACATATCTATGAAATGGAAAAAAATACAACTACAATCGTTTTAAAAAAGTGGGAGCCTCTGTTGCCTCTTTTGTAATCTCTTGACAACTCGACCCTAGTCCCCTGAAAACGAAAATAAAAATGAAAGGAAAAGAAACAGGGCGCATATATATATACCATGCATATTTTCTGTAATTTGCAACTCGGAATGTACATTAGTGACAGGAGTAAACTGGTATGATCTTACCGTGCTAGAATTGTAAGAAGGGCAAGTAATCTAATTATGTTGTATTGTAAGCAGTGTAAGTATTAGTATTGTTAGTAGCGTGAGTATGCGTATTATATAGAGTAAGTGTTAGTATCGTAAGTGGCGTAAGTAATAAGTTTTTTGTAAGTAGTGTAAGTAACTACATTAATATTGTATTGTAAGTAGTGTAAGTAGCATTTAAAAAGAATAAAGAAAAAAAAAAAATCGATAGACTTCCACAAGTAAAATACACGTGTGTAGATTGCGGAAGGGCTAAAAGTAGCGTCTTTAAAGAGTTAGGTAAGCATTGCTTGGGATTCCCGCACCTAAACCGCGAGTGTGGCGCATCTCTAAACGCGCGAGAACTTACTAGAGAAAAGAATGTTGATATGCGCGAGAATCTCACACCCAAGCGCTCTCCAAATCGATAGACTTCCACAAGTTAAATACACGTGTGTTCATTTGGGGGATTGCTAAAAGTAGCATCTTTAAAAAGGTAGGTAAGCACTGGTTGGGATTCCCGCACCTAAAACGCGAGTGTGGAGCATCTTTAAACGCGCGAGAACTTACAGGAGAAAAGAAAGTTGATAGGGGCGAGAATCTCTCACCCAAGCACTGTCCAAATCGAAAGACTTCCACAAGTGAAATACACGTGTGTAGATTTGAGAAAGGGTCAAATCTAACATCTTTAAAAAGTCCAGTAAGCATAGTTTGAAATTCCTGACCCCAAAACCGCGATTGTGGCGCATCTCTAAATGCGCGAGAACTTACTAGAGCAAAGAAAGTTGATAGGGGCGAGAATCTCTCACCCAAGCACTGTCCAAATCGATAGACTTCCACAAGTGAAATACACGTGTGTAGATTTGAGAAAGGGTCAAATCTAGCATCTTTAAAAAGTCCAGTAAGCATAGTTTGAAATTCCTGACCCCAAAACCGCGATTGTGGCGCATTTCTAAACGCGCGAGAACTTACTAGAGCAAAGAAAGTTGATAGGGGCGAGAATCTCTCACCCAAGCACTGTCCAAATCGATAGACTTCCACAAGTGAAATGCACGTGTGTAGATTTGGGGGAGGGCTAAAATTAGGATCATTAAAAGGTTAGGTAAGCATTGGTTGGGATTCCCGCACCTAAAACGCGAGTGTGGCGCATCTCTAAACGCGCGAGAACTTACGAGAGAAAAGAAAGTTTATATGGGCGAGAATCTCCAACCCAAACACTGTGCAAATCGATAGTTTTTCACAAGTGAAATTCACGTGTGTAGATTTGGGGGAGTGCTAAAAGTAGCATCTTTAAAAAGTTAGGTAAGCATTGGTTGGGATACATGCACGTAAAACGCGAGTGTGGCGCATCTCTGAACGCGCAAGAACTCAAGAGACAAAAGAAAGTTGATATGGCCGAGTATATCTCACCCCTTGAGGGGAGGGGACGCAAATGACTTCTACTGTAAGTATCTCTTTCCGGTGTTTTTTTTTTTTTTTCTTTTTAATTCTATGAGAACAGGCTGTGTTTCTTTAAGGCTGTGGGTGTAATTCGTAAAAACAGTGAGTTCTTATAAATCGTTTACAAATTCCTCGTTCCAGTTCAAACTGATGTTGCTGGTACATCCCCCCGGGGTGGGCGCTTTATATGTAGACCGTGATGTATGATACCTTATAAACTATTTTTACTGTTCATGATGCACTGCTACGTTAGTCTGCTTTATAAATATTTGACTGCTCTGGTCGAGTTTTTAATTTCAATATGATTAAACGTTCTTTTTATTCGTTATTCGTCAATTTTAGTAATTTCAATTCGAAGAAAAGGTACTGTTAGTGCCTTCTTGTTACTTGATGAAAATTTTGCGGGGTTTGTTTTTCCAGGGCGCTTCATGACGCCTCCTGGAATAAGCTATATCTTCCCTAGTCGAATCGTCATTAGTTTATCGTACGTTATTCAGGTTATTGATTGGAAAAATATTTATACTTTTGAACCTTACTTCCCCTATTTTCAGGGGATGAGGGGTGGGCTCACTTCTTTCGGAGGTCGTTACTTACGGACTCTTACGATTCGTTGTGCATTCATGTCCAATACACCCAACTAGAGTCGATTCGTCTGAGGCACTTGACGATTCGACTCGATTCGCACGGAGTCGATCCGCATCACCGGAAGTTAAGACCCGTGAAATAATGATACATAAACGTTTCTCGTTCTTAAAACGTGACTACAAACTTGAGTCGATTCGTGTGAGGTACTTAACGATTCGACTCGATCCGCATCACCGGAAGTCAAGACCCGTGAAATAATGATACATGAGCGTTACTCGTTCTTGAAACGTGACTGCAAACTTGAGTCGATTCGTGTGAGGTACTTAACGATTCGACTCGATTCGCACGGAGCCGATCCGCACCACCTGAAGTCAAGACCCGTGAAATAATGATACATGAGCGTTACTCGTTCTTGAAACGTGACGACAAACTTGAGTCGATTCGTGTGAGGTACTTAACGATTCGACTCGATTCGCACGGAGCCGATCCGCACCACCTGAAGTCAAGACCCGTGAAATAATGATACATGAGCGTTACTCGTTCTTGAAACGTGACGACAAACTTGAGTCGATTCGTGTGAGGTACTTAACGATTCGACTCGATTCAAACGGAGTCGATCAACTTCGTTCCCAGGGTCTCCAATCTTACCACCCTCTTCGCTCGCTCCAGGGGGCGGTAAGATGAGAGACCCTGGGAACGAGGTTGGGAGTCGATCCGCACCACCGGAAGTCGATACCCGTGAAATAATGATAAATGAACATTTGTCGTTCTAAAAACGTGACAAACTTCGGTCGATTCGGTGAAGCACTTAACGAAGCGACTCGATTGGTCGGGAATGTTTCCTGCAAAGTGGAATCGTGTCCCTTGCTGTCGATTCGTCATACCCAGGGGCGGGGGAGAACACTCTGCGACGCCTGGCACTTTTTGTGTATCTGAATCATCCAACAAAAAATGACGTCACATCCGGTAAAAAAGAGCGCTGAGCGGCAAAATCAAATTTGAACATGGCATAATCGTTCTCTCAGTAAGTAAAATGGTAATATTTTGCAATCGGCCGGATATTTTTAACGTTTTATTTGGCCACGATAAACAAAATTTTGTCTTCTTCCTCGTCATATCAGGTTGTTTGAAGGACAGGGTAATTATTTATTTAAAAACAGCTGTTTTGAAGGCGTGTTTTTTACGAAATGTCGCCATTTCTTCCTCGCTGAATTCCACAGGAGTCATCGTTTGTGTGGAAATAATGAATTCTAGGTAAGTTGCACTCAATTCAAATATCCTATTCTCTTAGGTAGGCATCACACTAAGAAAAATGCACAATGACAGGTTTCTAGAGATGGGGGAACCTTATTAACAGAAGCGCCTTTTTTAAAATTTACTGTTGCCAAACACTCGAGAGTGCTTGAGTGCTGTTAATCGTATCACTGCAAGAATAGACCCACACACATAACGCGCTTTGCAGAACTTTCTTGCCGATCGACACTAACACAAACTCGTGTGTTTGCTCGACTCAAACTGATGCCATAAAATATGTTACGATTGGTTAAGAACCTTAAACAAGATATGTTTTCCCTAAGCAATCCCTTAATTGATAAACGCTTCGTTACAGGCAGGCCGTGAACCCCTTAAAAAAAAGCAAGAGGATTAGTTTTAACGGCGATTAAGTAATTTGGACATGTCGTGGTTTTTTCTCATTTATAATCAAATTTATTTTTCCGTTTCAACAGTGTTAGACGTCAGTAGCGCTAAGTTCCAATACCCCCCCCCCCCACTGAGGTCAAGTATGCACCTTTAATTTCTTCAAACCCTCTCATTTGCCCTGTTTGCAGACCAAGTTCCTCATCTATTAATCCCTGTCATATTGGCAACCCATTTTGAAAGGTTACTAAAAAATTGTGCATTATATTTCAGTGTGCTTTCTCTTTGTAATCTTACATCAAGATATTTCAATCCCTAAGGAAATGAGAGAACACTAGCAATACTGACAATTTTCAGTAATTCATCACTTTCAATATGCCATCTAAACAAATTGTTCGTAAACAGTAGTGAAATTTCATGCCCCTACACCTAGCCATAAAAGGAAGTCTGGGAACAGGCAATAGCAAAAGTGACAGTGCCAGGCTGGTGAATTTTACAAGCTAATGAACTCATTTCTAACAATGATGGGTGATGATGAAGCATGGTGCAGTGAAACTGAAGAATCAGACTGTGAGTGACAGTGATAGAGTCAGTGTCATGAGAGTGATGCTAGTGTCTGTGAACTTGGACCAGGTCAGCAAAGAAATGGTTTTGTACTAGAAATTGACGGAGAGCAACAAGTTTGTGCTAAAAAACTGAAGAAGCTGGCTCAGACCAGTCTTAAAGCCAGCATCTACTTACAGTACTTGTCAAGAGTTCCTGACTTGTGTATGTGGGAAGGCTCTCTGTAATGACCTATATGGGGAGGCTCAGCTCACGATGAGTACCTTTTTCAGGCTTCAGGTATAAAATTAATGATAGGGATTTCACAAGTTGAGGTGTATGAAAGGGTAGGAAAATCTGTCATTTAGGGATTCCATTCTTCTGGTTCTAAAATGTTGTTGAAAAGCTCTCATTTACTCTCCTCAGCCAGAGTGAAGAGATTCTGTAATATTATTTATTAACTTCTTTCCAAGGGAATAGAAAAGGGATGCAGTATTCTTAAATAGGTTTGTTAAAGGGGTACATTTACCCTTTTGCAATGTAAGGTCGACAAAAGAGGTGCCATTTCTATCAAAATGGTACAAATGTATACAAAAGGGTAAGGGGTAATGGACCTTGAGATAAGGCCTTTCCATTTAAAACTTTGTAGAATACCCCTTCCCCCCCCCTCCCAGCTTGTGAAACAAAGATGTTCAAATTATTGTTTTGTGAAAAAAGGCAATTATTAAAAAACAAAACAGTGCCAAGAGATTAAGTGATTGTCAATGCAAGTTTCCAGTTGTATTTTGAATTAAAATGGGTATAACATGATCCTCAAGTATACTATGCAGCTTCACAGAGAGGCCCAAACTGATGATGAAGACATGTGTTTTAACACTTAAAATTCTATTTTTGCCTCTTCCCTCGTACCTTGTGACCTTTGTAGGGAAATTCTGAAAAGGTCCCCACCCCCACCCCCAAAAATTCAAATTTTATATACAAATCACTTTTTTATCTTGAAAATGGTCTCAGAGACAACAAAACATTTTTATGGCTAACTAAACTACTTATTAGGAAAATAAAAATGTTCAAAGAAAAAGTGAACAGGAAGAAACAACAACAAATTAACTCTTTTTTTTCAGAAGAGCTACTACTTGTATATTTTTTTAACTTACATGTAGGTCAACATAATTCGTTTTCACAATTTACCACAAAAGAAAACACCACAGAAAGGAGAACTATAGTTGTGGCATCTGAGCTACATTTTTAAATGGAAACATTTCCCATAAAAAATTTCCAAATTATATTCTTACCAGTACAACAACATACCAACTATATTTTGCAGAGAATTATACTTAATTAATAAAATTGATGTAGTGAAATTTTCTATTTAATTTTTGTACACCTGATCTAACAGAGTGCAACCTTTGGTTTCACTGGTTCACTTTACCGTTAAGGAATAATTAAATAAATCACACCAGAGTGGCTTTGTATCTTTATTATAATTCTCATTATCAGTAGAGAAATCACACTTGTACACTGGTCCACTGATCAATACTCTTACGTGTATGTTAAACATGGGAAAGCAGGTTGCATCATCTAAATCATAACAATGTATGCCTGTGTGGGGTGTATATGCCAGGAGGTAACCACCTAAGAAAAGACAAACATAAATTATGTCATTGTTTCAATGACTCACCCTAAGTGGGTATTATGCTCATTGCCACCTTAATAAACAAGATATATTAAAGTATAATTTTTACCTCCACTTTAAACTTTTCAAACCTACAGTTTGTTTTCACTTTCAGAGAGGTTCTTAAATTCACAAGCACACCACCCACCCCCCTCAGCCCCGATTCCTACTCTCCCATAGCCAGGATCCCATTTTAACCCTTCAATAAATCAGTAATTTTTTTTCTAATTTTGGTCTGACTTAGATTCATCTCCACTCAGCCATGAAAGCAATGGTGGTAGATTTCTGTATATTTGTTGGTCTAGTTCACTATTGTTCTCAGATTCCCACCTCCCTTTTGACAGAATTAAATTCCGTTAAAAAATAAACTACAGTAGTTTAATCAAATTAATGCAGAGGCAAACATTGAACCAGAAACTTACTATAATTTTGGTATGAACGATACCAAAGTATAACTTACATAATTAATATCACATCTTTTCTATTGTAATTTAAGACAGTGCAACTACTAATAGATTGACCCCAAAAACCTAAAAACATGACTTCAGAAACACAGGTAAGTGAGAATATTGCCAGTTTTGCTTTTGCTACCAACCACTCTGCTTTTTAAAAAAATACATGGAATATAATGACAAAGCAATAACAAAACCAACCAACCAACCTCTGGCAATTCAATAAACACACCAAATTCCCCTCTAAAATTCTCTTCAACACCTTACAGTACATGTAAATGTCAGCAGCATAAATTCAACTCAATGATTTGGCATGCTACTATCATCAAATGTTGACCCCTTGATTCAGAATTTTTAGGAGTATCAAATAGAATTCCGCTATAGATTACAAATGCTGTTTACCTTAACAAATATTTGCATTAATTCTGGAGATATTTAAGTTTAAAATGTGTAAAATATATGCAAATGAGAGGACTGGTGATGTCATACACCAAACCCAATATCACATCAAGTGCAGACCATATATACAGCAGAGATCATTGAAACTTGGTAGCCTTATACAGTGGAACCTCGATTTAACGAACCTCTATTTAACGAAGTCCTCGATATAACGAACGATTTTCTTCAGCCCGGCCAAAATTACAGTAAAATGTATGGAGCAAAACCTCGATATAACGAACCTCGATATAACGAAATCCTCGTTATAACGAACACAATCCAGACGCCCAAACGTAAAACATACCTCGATATAACGAATAAATGTCAACATGTGACGAAAGATGAATGCAAAACAAACTAACAAGGATGACATTTCTTTAATCCTGTAACACGAGGGCAAGAGCCCATTACAGCTATTTACACAATTTCATACAAACATATAAAAGCATCTACATTTCGACTTTATCCTCTTTGTCTTTTATGAGTTCTATTAACTTCTTTATCTTTGATAGCTTCTTGTGACAAAAGGAGTAAATTGCTGGAATTTCGAGTCCAATGCCCTTATTTCTTCGTTTACCAGCCACTTCCACTGATATTTGCCCTCCGTGCTTTAAAAATAAATGGAAGACACGTGAAAGTGTCAATAGCACATAGCCCACGGTCTGAAGCGCCCCTTCTGTCCCTCCCTGGTCTTGAACCCGTTTAACGGCAACAGCATGGGTGTCGTGTGGGTTGTCAGGCTCGTGCTGCAGAAAATATAGATGTAAAATCACTCAGTTTGCTCTAGGCTCGATTTCCGCCGCTTTCTCGAGTCCGGTCTACGTTCCTCCCAAGAGGAGACGGCTGGACGCGTGAGCGGCAAAGCATGTCTGTGACGTAAATTCATAATTTAATTCTTGCGGCGCTTCAGGTGGCCGGAAATGTCATCTGATGACAATCATAGGCAGGCCCAGATGACGCCTACGGCTCGTAAAATTTGTTGCGTTTTCGCCACTTCTTTTAATTTTGGCCCTCCAGCCTATTCTGTTTCACATTATTGTTGCGAAAGGGCATTACATGCTATGTTCCATAGCAGAGGTATTTAGAAGAAAAAGTAGAGCAGAGCTGTTTGACTATGGTGTAGCAACTGTCATGTCAAAGGTCACACATACGTCGTATGGTGTGCATGGTGTTGACACCATGTTTATGTTTTGCTAGTTCGGTTTGCTTTGGCTCATTTAAAAATTTAATTTTGCTTGGCTTTGCCAGAGACTGTAGTCGCTTCCCGTCAAGAAGACTACCGTACACATCAATTCGACTGAGTGTTTTGTTTCTTGAAATCGATGTTTGCGTTTATCCCTCTCTTTGTTGACTTTTTCGTTATCTGACATTCTGGCACCACATGATTCAAATATAGATTCTAACGCATAAAAGTCTGTTGGCTATTTTGCGGGTGGTATATGCCACTATGGTTTAGATCAGGCAAGATTTTATCAGTTGACTGTATTTGATTTAATGTCCCACTAATGCGATCGCACTTCATACCGCACAACTTCTTTGCTACTGCGAGAAAGCTAATTTATGCAGCCTGCTCGATTCAGGCAGGCAGATTTCTTATTGGTTGAAATTAACAATGCCAAGTCCACGAGTCCAGCCGTGAGTTCGGGGAAGGAGCGCAGGCTCCTTTCCCGAACAGCGGCTGGTAATCGAGCCTAAGTTTGCTCATAACCTGTCAAAACTACAAACGATTCCTTTTAAGGGCTTACCTCACAATCCAGAACTTCACCAACAGCTGCATCCCAGATATCTTTACACGCATGGTAGCCTCGAATACAAGATCGAAAAGAATATGTTGTGTTGCTCATTGCTGTCTGTTTTAAAACTCAACAAGTCGCTTCACCGTTTCGCTACCTGTCGCTAGTTTCACGGTGAATAGTGAGAGACCTTCAATTTCCTGTGAAAGTTGACATGATACCCTGTTGAGCAATCAAAAGGTGTTAGATTCCAAAAATTCCAGCACGTCCTGTAATACCTCGCCGTATTTTGTGCCTTTATATCTCTGTTGAATTTGGCACTTTTCATCGAAAGCAGTTTAATATATTGTCCTATGGCAAGCCTAGAGAGTGCAGCAGAAGAAAGCGTAACAGTTCCCGTTCCTAGTGCTTCCACATCGCGGTCGCAGTCCAAAAAAAAAAGAGACCAAGAAGAGAAGGGTGCTGACATAGGAAGAGAAATATAAACTGGTTAAAGCAATCAAGGATGGGGAGAAAAACACTGTCGCTGCAAAGCGTTTTGATCCTCCTTTGTCTCAGTCTACAATCTCGACCATTATGAAGAAAAAGGATGAGATTATTAGTGCCTATGAAGGAGGATTCTTCACAGACAAACGAAAAAAGATGAAGCAGGCGACTTTTCCAGATCTTGACAAAGCACTGTCTGAATGGTTTCGGAAGGTTCCAGGTATGAACATCCCAGTTAGTGGAACGCTGCTGCAAGAAAAAGCCCTGTATTTTGCACAACAGTTAGGGTATGAGAACTTCAAGGCAAGTAATGGCTTTCTAGAAAAATTCAAGGAAAGACAGGGAATTACAGGCCAAGCTGTATGTAGTGAAGAGAAAAGCGTAGATCCTGATATTGTCCAAAAATTGGAGCGAGCGTCTCCCGGATATTTGCCGCAGCTATAGCATGAAGGATCGTTTCAATGCTGACGAAACAGGATTTATGTGGAAAGCTACCCCTACTCAAACGCTTAACCTGAGAGGAGAAAAGTGCACCGGTGGTAAGAGAAGTAAAGATCGCGTGACAGTCCTTGTGGCCTGCAACCAGGATGGCACAGGGAAGCTACCCCTACTTGTGATAGGGAAATATGCCAGACCCAGGTGTTTTAGGAACAGTAACATGAACTTGCTCCCTGTGACCTATGAGTCTCAAAGAAAAGCCTGGATGGACAGCGTTTTGTTTGAAAAATGGGTCCGTCAAATTGACCGACGAATGAGAGTAGCAAACCGCCATATTCTGTTATTTTTAGATGACTGTACTTCACATGTTATTGTCAATGACCTGACAAACACAAAGCTCATCTTCTTTCCACCTAACTGCACAAGCAAGCTTCAGCCGGCAGACCAAGGCATAATCCAGAACCTTAAGGTAAATTATCGCAAGACAATGATCAGGCGTATGTTACAGTGTTTAGATGACAATAAACCTGTCAAAGAAATCGACCTCAAGGATGCTGTCTTTATGATGGCCAAAGCCTGGGACAATGTAAGCACCACGACAATCAAAAACTGCTGGAAAAAAGCAGGATTCCCAGGTGAAGTAGCGGAGCCCTCACACAATCCTTTTGAGTCAGACGAGGAAGATGAAGATACCAATGAAACTGGTGTCGGTCTATGGGGAAACATTACCCACCATTTTCCCTCTCTTGCAGAGATATCATTCAGTCACTTTGTATCCCTTGATAACAATGTTGTAACCGAAAGCCAACCGACGGAGGAAGATGTAACACGGGAAGCCCTGAAGGCAGTCCAAAACGTGGAATCGATGAGTCATGAGGAAGAAGAAGATGAAGGAGATTCAGACGCAGACATCTCTATAGTGGAGCCAAAACCACTTAGTCTGGTCGAAGCTAGCGAGGCTGTGACAGGGCTTCGCAATTTGATTTTGTCGCTGCGCTCCCTTTCTTCTATGGAAGATACATCCCTACGAATGGAAACAAAACCACAGAGACAATCTTCACTAAAAGAATTTTTTGATTAAGAGTCCTAATTGGACTAGAACAGTGTTAAACTTGTTACCGTTTTGTTTAATACCATGTTCATTTTTCTTAAACGGAGGACGCATTTTTCACTGATGACAAAAAAACCTCCATTGGAAGTAATCTTTTGTTAGCGTCTCAATATAGATGTGTATTTATGTTTTTTTATATGTAGTTTTAAGCAGTTTTGTTTGCCTGTGCAATTTCTAAGTGCCGTAGCTATGTACATATCTGTACAGTACATAGCTACATAGACATTAAAGAAAGAGTGCTTATTAGTAATTGTTCAGATCCAGAAATGCTGGGTAATGCTACGTAACACCGATGAAAATTAATTATTAACTAACCTCGATATAACGAACATTTTGGTTGTTTTTCCGAAAATTCGTTAAATCGAGGTTTTCGATTTAACGAACCCTCGATATAACGAACAAATTTCTCCAGTCCCTTGGCACTTCGTTAAATCGAGGTTCCTCTGTAGTTCTACAGGCAACACACTAATATGGCTATAAAAATATGTTCCCAATTGGCAACTCAATCTTTTCCAGTCCCCTCTAACCCAATTTCAATAATGCAGTGATTTTCAGCTTGAAAAACATTAATCAAGGCCATGAGGTGGCCAGAAAAGCCTAGAATATCAGGGAAGGTCTGAAATGCAGTCTGTTGCCATGGTAACAAAACTGTTAAGCTCATATTATGTAGCACATCTGCAAATTGCATCGTAATAGCACCGTCCCCATTGGAGCCCATGGTTCAGTAGTTTACTTGGACAATAAATTTCATAACTTTCCTGGGGGACTGGATGATCTAACTGGTATGTGGGAGACTCCCAGAATATTTGCAAGAATGTATGACTATCTCTTCACAGGTATTCATTAATAAATAAATAAATAAATAAATAGACACTAACACTACTAACATGATTGAGTTTGGAAAATATATAATTATATTTTTAGTCTATGATATTTTGAAAAATTCCCCTCTCCCATCTAACATGCTGATCTTCTTTAATTTGGTACTTGAAATTGATAACAAGGATGCTACACCTTGGCAACCCGTTGGCCAGGATATGTTGCACAGTCTTCACATCAGATAATGGGTCTGTACATATTATTTATGTATTTATTAAACAGAGATCTCCCCATCCCATCCCTATGGAAATTCCAATTTTTATTAATACTTTTCTTTAAAAAGTTTGGCTTTTGAGACCCTCCCCATCCCTGGAATTTCCAATAATCTCCTTGGGGTGGGTATGGACATTTTCTAGAACCACACAATAAAACAAATAAACAAACTTTAAGATAAAATGTTGAAGTATAAGTCAGTGGGGCATATATACATTGATCAACTTATAAAGACATGATTGATCATTGCAATGTACTATACACAACTTAAGCAAAGGTGAAATTACAACCTGAAAAAAAAATTAGGTGTGAACTGGATTCTAACCCATGACCTCTGTGATACCGGTGCGATAACTTAATTAATTAAAGTTCTATGCTACAACATACCAAACTGCTAATTCACCATGAAGTGACACAGCTAAAGGAGAGTTGTCAAGAAATCAACTTTTTTGTGAATTCTAAGATCAATATGAGTCTTCTAAATTTAAGATTATTATACCTAACAAAAGACATACAGTAGGGCACTGCACTGTGTGCTCTCTCTACACACTCTTCCAGGCAGGATAGTAATACATGTACATGTACTTTTTTTTTTGTTTGGAATATACTGTTACTACATGGTCATAGAAGAGGTACTAGTTGCTGCTGAGTAGTCTTAAAATAAGTGAACTAAGTGTGACAAAATATAATGTATATTAAATCTGCACCAGTTCAGTACAATTTAATACCAAATTTTAATCAGCCGCAAAAAAAAAAAATTGTTAGCACCTGATATTACATGTACTTTGTGAAGGCTTCTGGAGGGGTTATACTTTTATAAAGTACCTGGCAGCAAGTACTATTTTGATTTACTAAAGCAAGACTGTAGTAACTGCTGAGAAAATGTGTTTTGTACATCCCAGAAAAATTGGGTGGGGGTCAGTGCAGCCCTCTTCACAAAAGTTAAACTCTTAACCTATTTATGACCAAAATCTGTGATTTTCCCTACCCCATTTATGACTGTTGCAACTGCTACAGTTGCTCTAAACATAAGTTTTGAAGGACTTTTGTTGATGGTCTTATCAATAATGATGAAAATTGAGGTAGCTTATTCTAAAAAACATAACAAATTAAAGACTAGAGGGCAAAAGCCTTACCCTAGAGTATTTATGACCAAAATGACTGAATAACCATACCCTTTAGGGCTGCACAGCTGCATATAGCACATAGAGGAGAGTTCCCCCCCCCCCTACCGCTGGAGCAGGAATCAAAATATTATTGCCTTGATGACATAATAAAGATAAAATCTCAAAATAATCAAGAGTTACATATATGCATGGGACTCCACCAACAAAATGATGCCTGTTGCTTGCTGTGAATTGTATATAAATTACTCCTACAATGTGCCAGAATTCTGTTAATCTGGTCACCAACAGGTCACAAAAATCTGACTGTATAATTAATAAATAAGAAAATGACCGACTGAACTTTTGTTTGAGCCAGAATAGAGTGGCCATAATAACTAGGTGGCTGTGTTAACGGGGGTGGCTGTATGGTGAGGTACATTCCACAGTAGTGATAAAGATGACAATCTCAAACACCAGTACCCATAAAGAGTTTGGACAGTATATTTCGCATAATCAGTTGGAAGAGGAAGAGGGAAAATGGAAATAAAATAGAATAGCTCTTGTGTACCAGAGACAACCCTTTCCCCGAGTTACCCTGGCGGAGCTAACTTTTCACTTATTTCTTTGCAAAATTCAACCAACCGTTTACACGAGGATGACGAACCAGACTTGGGGGTGAGACAATTCAGGTGGGCAAGTTGACTCGCCTTGGCAGCTAAAGTAACCAACAACTTTTCTTTGAGTATACACTTTGGCTCGCCTAACTGGAACAACTCTCGGCATGGCGAGTGTCACGTAATGCCTAGATTTAAGATTTGAAGCAGCAATTTGTATCAAAGAAGAGAAAATTAAGTCAGCAAAACCCACTGTGATCAAATGAGTGATGGAAACTTAAACAAAAAGGGATAGTTGCACATTTGATTATTCAATAAGAGTTACGAATAATCATGCAAGGTCAACTTTTACTCGGCCTACAGGGGCTACATTTTCTCATACAAACACTTGATAAAGTTGCCTCAGGGGGAGGGTTATCCCGGGTACCCGAGACCATACAAATGGGACCTGTGTTGCCTCAAAGAACACCCCCAAGATTTTCAAAGGGGAAGGTCCATAAACAGGACCTTAACTTTGGGCAGCTTCAATGGCAGATTCCCTCTGATGGCTTGGATTTGAATAATTGATTTAATTACTTTTAAAGAGGACTAGAACTTAAAAATCTTGCTCGAATTTCGATCCAGCGAGGCATAAGCTTCCATGCCATGAATCAAGTTTTTACTGGGCGTTTTAAAAGCACTCACCGAAGAGAAAGAGACTGATGACCCCAAACTACCGATACATATGTACTGTATCTTACTGAAAACAACAATCTTCAACGAGAGATGTAGGAATGTGGGACACTGACCTTCAGCATGCGATCCAGCTTGTCTCTTCTACCAATACACGTGAGCCAAGAGCAACAAAAGCTCTGGTGACAGCGACTTTCGGAGCTAAACGGCTTCTGTTAATTATGTTCCCGTAGTACACAGTGCAAAATAAGGCCAGCAATACTTCATCCAGGTTGTTGTTAACATTATAGGCTATTGCACTTATTGTTATCACTAAATCACGAACAACAAGAACCAAAAGTCGGAACAACACCAATTTTGCAAATGTGTAAAATTCGCCCGACGATGACGGAAGGCTCTCCGTTATTTTGCTTCAAAACAATAATAAACTTCTCTCTTTTCCCGAAATTTTTGCTTCAAAAGTCGAAGTAATGTGTCTGCAACATCCTTCCATACTAAATATAAAATGAAACGAAACTGATGCTTTAAATCTTAAATCTAGACATTATGTGACACTCGCCATGCTGAGAGTTGTTCCAGTTAGGCGAGCCAAAGTGTTTACGTATACTCAAAGAAAAGTTGTTGGTTACTTTACCTGCCAAGGCAAGTCAACTTGCTCACCTGAATTGTCTCGCCCCCAAGTCTGGTTCGTGATCCTCGTGTAAACACTTGATTGAATTTTGCAAAGAAATACGTGAAAAGTTAGGTCCGCCAGGGTAACTCGGGGAAAGGGTTGTCTCTGGCACACAAGAGCCATTCTATTTTATTTCCATTTTCCCTCTTCCTCTTCCAACTGATTATGCGAAATGTACTGTCCAAAATCTTTATGGGTACTGGTGTTTGAGAGTGTCATCTTTATCACTACTGTGGAATGTACCTCACCTTACAGCCACCCCCTTTAACACAGCCACCTTGTTATTATGGCCACTCTATTCTGGCTCAAACAAAAGCTCAGTCATTCATTTTCTTATTTATTAATTATACAGTCAGATTTTTGTGGCCTGTTGGTGACCAGATTAACAGAATTCTGGCACATTGTAGGAGTAATTTATGCAATGTGTAGTTCCAGAAAATATCCATACCTCCCCCACGGAAGGGAATTTTTCTGAGTCCCCCCCCCCCCCACCCCTCTGGAAATTCCTATTGAGCTTCATATGTTTCTTTAAATTTTTTGGTCTTATAGAACCCCCCCACCCCTCAGGAAATTCCAATCCCTTCTGTGGGGGGAGTATGGATATTTTCTGGAACTGAACAATTTACATGTACAGTAAGCAACAGGCATCATTTTGATAGTGAAGTCCCATGCATACATGTAACTCTTGATTATTTTGAGATTTTATCTTTATTATGTCATCAATGCAATAATATTTTGATTCCTGTTCCAGCGGGAGGAGGGGGGGGGAACTCTCCTCTATGTGCTATATATAGCTATGTGCAGCCCTAAAGGGTATGGTTATTCAGCCGTTTTGGTCATAAATACTCTAGGGTAAGGCTTTTGCCCTCTAGTCTTTAATTTGTTATGTTTTTTAGGATAAGCTACCTCAATTTTCATCATTATCGATAAGACCATCAACAAAAGTCCTTCAAAACTTATGTTTAGGGCAACTGTAGCAGTCGCAACAGTCATAAATGGGGTAGGGAAAATCGTAGATTATGTTCATAAATAGGTTAAAGGTTCAACTTTTGTGAAGAGGGTGGCACTGACCCCCATCCAATTTTTCTGGGATGTACCAAACACATTTTCTTAGCAGTTACTATAGTCTTGCTTTATTAAATCAAAATAGTACTTGCTGCTAGGTACTTTATAAAAGTATAACCCCTCCAGAAGCCTTCACAAAGTACATGTAATATCAGGTGCTAACAATAATTTTTTTTTTGTAGCTGATTAAAATTAAGTATTAAATTGTACTGAACTGGTGCAGATTTAATATACATGATATTTTGTCACACTTACGTAGTTCACACTTACTTTAAGACTACTCAGCAGCAACTAGTACCTCTTGTATGACCATGCAGTAACAGTATATTCCAAGAAAAAAAAAAATACATGTATATGTATTACTATCCTGCCTGGAAGAGTGTGTAGAGACAGCACACAGTGCAGTGTCCTACTGTATGTCTTTTGTTAGGTATAATAATCTTAAATTTAGAAGACTTGTATTGATCTTTTAGAATTCACAAAAAAGTTGATATCTTGACAACTTTCCTTTAGCTGTGTTACTTCATGATAAATTAGCGGTTTGGTATGTTGTAGCATAGAACTTTAATTAAGTTATCGCACCGGTATCACAGAAGTCATGGGTTGGAATCCAGTTCACACCTAATTTTTTTTCAGGCTATAATTTCACCTTTGCTTAAATCATCCAGTCCCCGAGGAAAGTTATGAAATTTATTGTCCAAGTAAACTACTGAACCATGGCTCCAGTGGGGACAGTGCTATTACGATGCAATTTGCAGATGTGCTACATAATATGAGCTTGACAGTTTTGTTACCATGGCAACAGACTGCATTTCAGACCTTCCCTGATATTCTAGGCTTTTCTGGCCACCTTTGGAGTTCCATTTTGATATTTGCCAATGGTGCTTCATCTGCATGATTCAGCAAGCCTATTAAATAGTAAGGTCGAAGTCATGGCCTTGATTAATGTTTTTCAAGCTGAAAATCACTGCATTATTAAAATTGGGTTAGAGGGGACTGGAAAAGATTGAGTTGCCAATTGGGAACATATTTTTTATAGCCATATTAATGTGTTGCCTGTAGAACTATAACTGGCTACCAAGTTTCAATGATCTCTGCTGTATGATATGGTCTGCACTTGATGTAATATTGGGTTTGGTGTATGACATCATCAGTCCTCTCATTTGCATATATTTTACACATTTTAAACTTAAATATGTCCAGAACTAATGCAGATATTTGCAAAGGTAAACAGTGCTTTTTGTAATCTATAGTGGAATTCTATTTGATACTCCTAAAAATTCTGAATCAAGGGGTAAAAATTTGATGATAGTAGCATGCCAAATCATTGAGTTGAATTTATGCTGCTGACATTTACATGTACTGTAAGGTGTTGAAGAGAATTTTGGAGGGGAATTTGGTGTGTTTATTGAATTGCCAGAGGTTGGTTGGTTGGTTTTGTTATTGCTTTGTCATTATATTCCATGTATTTTTTTAAAAGCAGAGTGGTTGGTAGCAAAAGCAAAACTGGCAATATTCTCACTTACCTGTGTTTCTAAAGTCATGTTTTTAGGTTTTTGTGGTTAATCTATTAGTAGCTGCACTGTCTTAAATTACAACAGAGAAGATGTGATATTAATTATGTAAGTTATACTTTGGTATCGTTCATACCAAAATTATAGTAATTTTCTGGTTCAATACATGTTTGCCTCTGCATTAATTTGATTAAACCACTGTAGTTTATTTTTTAATCGAATTTAATTCTGTCAAAAGGGAGGTGGGAATCTAAGAGCAATAGTAAACTAGACCAACAAATATACGGAGATCTGCCACCATTGCTTTCGTGGCTGGGTGGAGATGAATCTAAGTCAGACCAAAATTGGAAAAAAAATTACTGATTTAATGTGATTATGGAAATGTTGGAGGGTTGAAATGGGATCCTGGCTATGGGAGAGTAGGAATCGGGACTGAGGGGGTGGATGCTTGTGAATTTTAGAACCTCTCTGAAAGTGAAAACAAACTGTAGGTTTGAAAAGTTTAAAGCGGAAGTAAAAATTATACTTTAATATATCTTGTTTATTAAGGTGGTAAATGAGCAAATACCCACTTACAGTGAGTCATTGAAAGAATGACATAATTTATATTTGTCTTTTATTAGGTGGTTACTTCCTGGCATATGCACCCCACACAGGCATACAATGTTATGATTTAGATGGTGCAACCTGCTTTCCCATGTTTAACATACACGTAAGAGTATTGATCAGTGGACCAGTGTACAAGTGTGATTTCTCTACTGATAATGAGAATTATAATAAAGATACAAAGCCACTCTGGTGTGATTTATTTATTCCTTAACAGTAAAGTGAACCAGTTAAACCAAAGGTTGCACTCTGTAAGATCAGGTGTACAAAAATTAAATAGAAAATTTCACTACATCAATTTTATTAATTAAGTTTACTTCTCTGCAAAATATAGTTGGTATGTTGTTGTACTGGTAAGAATATAATTTGGAAATTTTTTATGGGAAATGTTTCCATTTAAAAATGTAGCTCAGATGCCACAACTATAGTTCTCCTTTCTGTGGTGTTTTCTTTTGTGGTAAATTGTGAAAACAAATTATGTTGACCTACATGTAAGTTAAAAAAATATACAAGTAGTAGCTCTTCTGAAAAAAAAAAGTTAATTTGTTGTTGTTTCTTCCTGTTCATTTTTTCCTTGAACATTTTTATTTTCCTAATAAGTAGTTTAGCTAGCCATAAAAATGTTTTGTTGTCTCTGAGACCATTTTCAAGATAAAAAAGTGATTTGTATATAAAATTTGAATTTTTGGGGGTGGGGGTGGGGGGGGGGGGAGCTGGGGACCTTTTCAGAATTTCCCTACAAAGGTCACAAGGTACAAGGGAAGAGGCAAAAATAGAATTTTAAGTGTTAAAACATATGTTTTCATCATCAGTTTGGGCCTCTCTGTGAAGCTGCATAGTATACTTGAGGATCATGTTATACCCATTGTAATTCAAAATACAAATGGAAACTTGCATTGACAATCACTTAATCTCTTGGCACTGTTTTGTTTTTTAATAATTGCCTTTTTTCACAAAACAATAATTTGAACATCTTTGTTTCACAAGCTGGGAGGGGGGGGGGGGAAGGGGTATTCTACAAAGTTTTAAATGGAAAGGCCTTATCTCAAGGTCCATTACCCCTTACCCTTTTGTATACATTTGTACCATTTTGATAGAAATGGCACCTCTTTTGTAGACCTTACATTGCAAAAGGGTAAATGTACCCCTTTAACAAACCTATTTAAGAATACTGCATCCCTTTTCTATTCCCTTGGAAAGAAGTTAATAAATAATATTACAGAATCTCTTCATTCTGGCTGAGGAGAGTAAATGAGAGCTTTTCAACAACATTTTAGAACCAGAAGAATGGAATCCCTAAATGACAGATTTTCCTACCCTTTCATACACCTCAACTTGTGAAATCCCTATCATTAATTTTATACCTGAAGCCTGAAAAAGGTACTCATCGTGAGCTGAGCCTCCCCATATAGGTCATTACAGAGAGCCTTCCCACATACACAAGTCAGGAACTCTTGACAAGTACTGTAAGTAGATGCTGGCTTTAAGACTGGTCTGAGCCAGCTTCTTCAGTTTTTTAGCACAAACTTGTTGCTCTCCGTCAATTTCTAGTACAAAACCTTTTCTTTGCTGATCTGGTCCAAGTTCACAGACACTAGCATCACTCTCATGACACTGACTCTATCACTGTCACTCACAGTCTGATTCTTCAGTTTCACTGCACCATGCTTCTTCATCACTCATCATTGTTAGACATGAGTTCATTAGCTTGTAAAATTCACCAGCCTGGCACTGTCACTGTTGCTATTGCTTGTTCCCAGACTTCCTTTTATGGCTAGGTGTAGGGGCATGAAATTTCACTACTGTTTACGAACAATTTGTTTAGATGGCATATTGAAAGTGATGAATTACTGAAAATTGTCAGTATTGCTAGTGTTCTCTCATTTCCTTAGGGATTGAAATATCTTGATGTAAGATTACAAAGAGAAAGCACACTGAAATATAATGCACAATTTTTTAACCTTTCAAAATGGGTTGCCAATATGACAGGGATTAATAGATGAGGAACTTGGTCTGCAAACAGGGCAAATGAGAGGGTTTGAAGAAATTAAAGGTGCATGCTTGACCTCTGTGGGGGGGGGGGGGTATTGGAACTTAGCGCTGCTGACCTCTAACACTGTTGAAACGGAAAAATAAATTTGATTATAAATGAGAAAAAACCACGACATGTCCAAATTACTTAATCGCCGTTAAAACTAATCCTCTTGCTTTTTTTTAAGGGGTTCACGGCCTGCCTGTAACGAAGCGTTTATCAATTAAGGGATTGCTTAGGGAAAACATATCTTGTTTAAGGTTCTTAACCAATCGTACCATATTTTATGGCGTCACTTTGAGTCATGAGCAAACACACGAGTTTGTGTTAGTGTCGATCGGCAAGAAAGTTCTGCAAAGCGCGTTATGTGTGTGGGTCTATTCTTGCAGTGATACGATTAACAGCACTCAAGCACTCTCGAGTGTTTGGCAACAGTAAATTTAAAAAAGGCGCTTCTGTTAATAAGGTTCCCCCATCTCTAGAAACCTGTCATTGTGCATTTTTCTTAGTGTGATGCCTACCTAAGAGAATAGGATATTTGAATTGAGTGCAACTTACCTAGAATTCATTATTTCC